>NC_141323.1:7695000-7780000 GCF_037954235.1 Aulostomus chinensis | reverse complement strand
GTCGGGCCTGGAATATTCTGAGCCTGATTCGAGTGGGTGTATTTGTGTCTGAAGACCTCCTCCTTCTCCCTTAGAATTCAAGGCCTGATCGAAATTTCCTGTTTGGTCCCAAATAAATGAAATTGTGTGTTTGTTCTATGGTCATGATCCTAGTCTGGCCCAGATTAACTGTCAGGGCCCAGGAGTGATCCAGTTGTAGCGCTTCAGCAAGGTGGAGAGACAGCAGGTATGACTCCTCTCATGAGTTTACCAATTCATCAAAATAGATGTGAATGGGTTTCTTGCTTTTTTACTTTGCTTTGATGAGGTAGTCAATTTTCCTACTTCAGTTAATTTCAGGATCAGATCATTATGCTCAATTGAGTCAAATGCTTTTTAAAAATCTGCAAAACATACAATTTTTCTTGTTTTATTTGTGAGGGTGTAGATGTGCTTGAGCTTCCTGTTCTCCTGTGAATCCTGTCTGGGTCTTTCTCAGGACTTGGCGTTGCTGAGGACGCTGCAGCCCAGAACAACAGGATCGACTCTGAGACGATCACCAGTGCTAGTACATTCATACACATATAAACACTGTCCAAGTACCCATTGATGATCTGTGTTTGTCCTTCCGTGTTCTTCAGTGGGTTTGATTCCATTTGTCTGGTCTTTGTCTAAAAGGAACATGCCAACTTTCTTGAAAATATGCTTGTTGTCCATCGTGTTCAGAGTCAGTTGCAGCCCCTCTTTCCTCCCGGGGGAATTGGAGAGCTCCAGACCACCACCATAAGACTGTCTACTAGTTAGCTTAGCTGCAAGAATGATGATGAGAACGATGTCTCTAGAGTCCTCAAACGCTTTTCTCTAAAACACTCTTTAACTGGATTAATAGTCAGAGTTCACATTCAAAGCTGTTGACAATGATGAAACGTTGGTTCATTGGCTCCATTGGTAGGCAGCAGCTCATATCAGCAGGGAGAACCTGTGGAGACTGTTGGTCACAGCAGCCAGGAAAAGCGTTTGAAATAGCATCAGTTTTAATATGACATCTCTGCGATCTAGCGATTCACTCAGAGGTGCTGGGTCAGGAGCAAACTATACATGTTTAATGAACGATGATTCTGTGGATTCTCAAAGTTTCACACCCAGGACATCATTCCTGGAGATAGTGAGGGAAAGGGAGGCAGCATCAAATACCAGCCCGCTCCACAGGCGCTGGAATCACACTAGACATTCATTCACACTTGAGAAGGAGTTTCAGCAGCAGAAACAAATGAAGCGCTTACGCAGGACACACTGGGGGGCTAATCAAAGCTGACTCCCCCTGTAGCTTCCTCCGCCTGCTTTCTCACATCACAACAGACAACCAGAACCGATGAGCATTATTTTTGATCAGCAGCCCTAAATCATCTATGAAATGGTGACCGGACACGTCTGGAGGGTTCAGGTTTACACCCAACCAGAGGACCAGAATTGAACCCGGGAGACTGGCTGAGGGATCATGGTTGTACCATCTGTGTGGACTGTTGCTCTCTCTGAATGACTCACGGTGAGTTATATACAGGCCTCACCTTTAAACCTTTACACCTGCACACCAGTGACAGCTGGCCTGATGAATGATACAGAAACAGGCGACAGGACCTCAGAGAAGAAGAAGCCAAACTGAAGTGAACATGTATGTACACGCTAGGTGGAGGCCTTTCAGTGTTGCAATGACATTGTGCAAACGCCTCCTGGAAGGTCATGCAACTAAACTAAAGGTAATAATGTCAAGCAGAGTGTGTCAGTGTTTTGTTGTAGTTCTGTGCTGTGACGTTTTCAGGTCATGGAGGCAGCAGTGGTGGAGTTTCTCCTCTGGGCTGATTATACTTGGGCTTGTTTTTAATTCAGCTTCCCTCTGTCTCCTAAAATGAGTTGAATAGCGTCTCAGCTAGCTGCCGTCACGTAGACACTCTCAACCCAGCATCGGGTAGATCAAACTTCCCTGTGACTGTCCGAATCCCTAACGATCAGTCAATGATCAGTGATTGACTAATAGAGGATGAGTCCTCTGAAGCTAGTTAGCAAAGAGGGTCAGATTTTCTAGAAAGATGAAATGTCTCTGTCTCCATGGAGCCCAAGCAGCTCAGCCTCCCCCTGCTGTGCTCGGCTGCGTCCTCATCATGCAGGATACCTCACCACTTTGACACATCTCTGTGATAACAGTCACGGTGGTGGTGGTGGTGCAGGAGGAGCAGAGAGAGAAAGCTTGGGGTGGGGGGTGAGCAGTGCTCACAGTAGCAGTGCTGCTGCTGCTGCTGCCTTCACCCAGCGAAGCCCAGGGATGAGGCAGGCATCCTCCCGCTGCTCTGTCCGCCTCCTTCACTCTGCTACCTTTCCTCCGGTGAGTCAACAAGCTGTGGACTTTAACGGCTCTTGTTGTTGCCACTATGTGTGGATTTTGCTTGTATGCAGACGGTGGGAAATGTGCCATGCAGGGAAACATATGCTGAGTGTTTATTTACTGGCAGAGTGTGTAGATGGCAATGCAAGATTCACTCAGGCTGTTGCCAGGGCATTCTCTCCCCATGTCAGCCGAATGCATCAGCATGGCTGTCGTCTCCGCTGGCTGGTTCACAGGTGCAGCTACCTCACAGCTGCTGGATGGACATGATGTGCAGATATGAAATGCAGTGAGAGGTGTGTGTGTGTGTGTGTGTGTGTGTGTGTGTGTGTGTGTGTGTGTGTGTGTGTGTGTGTGTGTGTGTGTGTGTGTGTCCTGGAGCATAGCTGTGTTTTCCCATGTGTGTTTTCAGTTGAAAGGAATTTCATGTTGAGAACCAATGGCAGTAGCAGATGCTTGATGTTTTTGATGAGTAAGAGTGGTCCTTGATGAGTGGAACTCACCTGTATGTGTGTTACCTGCTCAGACCCTGGCTCATACATCATGTGATTAGAGAACTTCATGTTGGAGCTAATAAGCTTGAGGCTGCTGAGTGAAAGCTGGACATATTTGAGTTGATGGATGCCTTGAACTGTGCTTCACCAACCATACAAAGCCAGAGGAACACCAGCATGAGTGGTGAGGCAGCTCCATCCTACCTGGTCAGGCCCCGATGTCCAGGCAGCTTTTGCTGACAGAACCTGCAAGGGTCCACGGTTGGACATGGACAGGAAATTGTTGGAGGAATGTTAATCAAATTCAAATTGAGTTACTAGTTTTCAAGGGGGCTCAATTTAGCATCACAGTGTACGGGATTAATTATAGTAGTTGAGAGTAGGGGAGGGTAGGAGAGAGTAGTGGGGGGTAGTAGAGAGTAGGGGAGAGTAGTAGAGAGTAGTGGAGGGTAGTAGAGAGTAGGGGAGGGTAGTAGAGAGTGGTGGGGGTAGTAGAGAGTAGGGGAGGGTAGTAGAGAGTGGTGGGGGTAGTAGAGAGTGGTGGAGGGTAGTAGAGAGTAGGGGAGAGTAGTAGAGAGTAGGGGAGGGTAGTAGAGAGTAGGGGAGAGTAGTAGAGAGTAGTGGAGGGTAGTAGAGAGTAGTGGAGGGTAGTGGATGGTAGTAGAGAATGGTGGGGGGTAGTAGCGAGTGGTGGAGGGTAGTAGCGAGTGGTGGGGGGTAGTAGAGAGTGGTGGAGGGTAGTAGCGAGTGGTGGAGGGTAGTAGCGAGTGGTGGAGGGTAGTAGAGAGTGGTGGAGGGTAGTAGAGCGTGGTGGTGGAGGGTAGTAGAGATTGGTGGAGGGTAGTAGAGAGTAGTGGGGGGAATAGAGAGTAGTGGGGTAGTAGAGAGTGGTGGTAGTAGAGAGTAGTGGGGGGGAATAAAGAGTAGTGGGGGATAGTAGAGAGTAGTGGAGGGTAGTAAAAAGTTGTGGTCGTAGAGAATAGGGGAGGGTGTTCGAGAGTAGGGGAGAGTTGTAGAGAGTAGGGGAGGGTAGGAGAGAGTGGTGGGGGTAGTAGAGAGTGGTAGAGGTTAGGAGAGAGTGGTGGTAGTAGAGAATAGGGGAGGGCAGTAGAGAATAGGGGAGGGGATTAGAGACTGGAGGGTAGTAGAGAGTGGTGGAGGGTAGGAGAGAGTAGTGGGGGGAATAGAGAGTAGTGGGGGGTAGTAGAGAGTAGTGGGGGTAGTAGAGAGTAGGGGAGGGTATTACAGAGTCGTGGAAGGCAGTAGAATGTAGCGGTCGTAGAGAGTAGGGGAGGGTAGTAGAGAGTAGGGGAGGGTATTATAGAGTAGTAGAGGGTAGTGGATGGGAGTAGAGAGTGGTGGGGGGTAGTAGAGAGTGGTGGAGGGTAGTAGAGAGTAGTGGGGGGAATAGAGAGTAGTGGAGGGTAGTAGAGAGTCGCAGAGGGTAGTAGAGAGTCGCAGAGGGTATTAGAAAGTAGTGGTCGTAGAGAATAGGGGAGGGTAGGAGAGAGTAGGGGAGAGTAGTTGAGAGTTGTGGAGAGTAGTAGAGAGTAGTGGGGGGGAATAGAGAGTAGGGGGAGTAGTAGAGAGTAGGGAGGGTAGTAGAGAGTAGTGGAGGGTAGTAGAGAGTAGGGGAGGGTAGTAGAAAGTAGTGGTAGTAGAGAGTAGGAGAGGGTAGTAGATAGTAGTGGTGGGTAGTAGAGAGTAGTGGATGTTAGTAGAAAGTAGTGGTAGTAGAGAGTAGGGGAGGTTAGTAGAAAGTAGTGGTAGTAGAGAGTAGGGGAGGGTAGTAGAGAGTAGTGGAGGGTAGTAGAAAGTAGTGGTAGTAGAGAGTAGGGGAGGGTAGTACAATGTCGTGGTTGTAGAGAGTATGGGAGGGTAGTAGAGAGGAGTGGAGGGGAGTAAAGAGTAGTGGGGGTAATAGGGAGTAGTGGGGGTAGTACGGAGTAGTGGAGGGTAGTAGAGAGTAGTGGGGGTAGTAGGGAGTAGTGGAGGGTAGTAGAGAGTAGTGGAGGGTAGTAGAGAGTAGTGGAGGGTAATAGAGAGTAGTGGGGGTAGTACGGAGTAGTGGAGGGTAGTAGAGAGTAGTGGGGGTAGGAGGGAGTAGTGGAGGGTAGTAGAGAGTAGTGGGGGTAGTAGGGAGTAGTGGAGGGTAGTAGAGAGTAGTGGAGGGTAGTAGAGAGTATTGGGGGTAGTACGGAGTAGTGGAGGGTAGTAGAGAGTAGTGGGGGGTAGTAGGGAGTAGTGGAGGGTAGTCAAGTCACATTCCGCTTAAGTCCTCCGGCTTCCCCACATTTTGGTGGAGTCTGGGAAAGAGAGGAGATACGATCAATCAAGGATGCACTGCGAGTTGTTCTTGGTTGCCAGTCAGTTCCTGAATCAGTCTTGCTCACTGTCCTTGTTGAGGTTGAGGGCATCAGGAATGCCAAGCCCCTTGGATATTTCTCATCAGACATAGCAGACCCTGACCCTGTCACTCCAAATATGCTCCTTATGGGGTGGAGATATGCTTCACTTCCTCAAGTGGTGTACGACAAGGATGAGCTCATTGGAAAGAGATATTGGCGTCAAAGTCAAATACTCACTGATCATTTCTGGACAAGCTTCATCCGCCATTACCTACCCAACCTGCAAATACGCCTTAAGTGGAACGTTGACACCAACAACCTTGAGTGTGGTAAGGTGGTGATGATTGTGGATCCTCAGCTTCCTCGTGCACTATGGCCCATCGGAAGAGATATTCAAACACACCGTGGACCAGATGGTCAGGTCAGAACTGCCGAGGTCAAGGTCAATACCCAAACTTACCTCTGACCAGTTGCACGATAGGTTCCTTTGCCTGAGCTCAAGGATGAGGATGAGTGACGGACATGACGATGGATCCAAAACTGCAACCAGTTTTGGGGGGCGGCAATGTTGAAATTCTCCATATCAGCTCTGACACCCCTGAGCTCTGAGAGCAGCGGCACGCACACCTGCTCAGGCTTGACGCAATCATCAACAGGTGGAGGTATTTTACTCTCATCAAGCCTTCTATAAAGAGTCTGGTAGCCACACGCTCTGTTTGCCTCCAGCTGCCAAGACCTGTGTACCTTTGTTTACCAGTGCTTCGAATGTAAGTGTTCCTTTGTGCTGAAAGATAATTTGATTGATTTGATTATTGTTTGCTTCACCATTTTGATCTTATTTGCAAACATGAAATATGAATCTTGCAGAGTATGGTTTAATGATAGTAAAGAGTATTTATGTTAAAAATGAACCTTGTTTGAATCCCATTGTTGATTATATATTTTGTTGGTATAAAATTGCAGAAAAACCAGATGGCGAAATAAGGGGAAGTCTGGCAGAATAAAACCCGCAAACTGATTTGCCATCTCACTGCCTTTCTTTTTGGTGCCTCATGTCTCATATTTGAGGTCCCTTAACTCCAGCCCCCCTTTGTTTGGTCAAACTTAAGAGAGTAGTGGAGGGTAGTAGAGAGTAGTGGGGGGTAGTAGAGAGTAGGGCTGTCAAAAGTATTGGTACCCAGATGTTATGCAATACTAAAAATTAGTATTCGTATAAGTGATCATTTACACACAGACGACCTCTCTGCTCCTCCCCTTACTAGAAGCTCAGCGTGCGTAGGACAGAGCTGGCAGAAAATGGCGAGAGCTACTGCTGGACCTTCATGACCAATTCTGTTAAAGCAAAAGCGAAGTGTGGACGTATTTTGCACAGACAGTCAGGGGAAGTCCAAGATATCAACAGGCCTGTTTGCAAGCTCTGCTACCAGGCAGCGGTGACAGTCAAGTAGCACAGCAACTGGACAAACCCCTGAGGGACACAGCCCACCTGAGCTGAGGGGCAGGAAATCTCCCATTTCAACACTGAAGTATGTATCGTGGTTCTGATCAGCGCTCTCAGGTTAGCGTGTCTGTGGGTGTGAGATGTTGTGGACTCAATTTGACTCAATTTTATACAGCACTTTTCTACCTTAGCGGCACTCAAAGCTCTTTACAGTGTGGTCTCATTCACCCATTCACACACACACTGATGGTGGAGGCTGCCATGCAAGGTGCATTAGGAGCTATTATGGGTTCAGTATCTCGCTCAAGGACACTTTGACATGGTCACCAGGGTCGAGGATCGAACCAGCAACCCTTTGGTTGCTAGACGGCCACTCTACCCCTGTGTTATGTTGTAGGCTACTCATCGACGACTATTTTTCCTAGCATCAGCTGGACTACATGCTTTATACCAACATGTACCTCACCAGGACCGAAAGTGACTGAAATGTGTGCGTCGCACAGCGAATGTGTGAGACTTGAGAGCCCTGAGTTGTGATAAATGCCGACAGGCGCACACATCAGCCGCTTATTAACCCACATGTGTTAATAGATTTATTGTGTGTTATTTATTGTTTGTATTTTCTAGATGTTATTAAAAAAAAAAAATTTATGCCTTTTTATTTTTTCTTTTTTTCCGCTGTGGTATCGAAAATGGTATTGAGTATCAAGTTTTTTCCATGGTATTGAAGCAAATGTTGAAATTTTAGTATTGAGACAACCCTAGTAGAGAGTAGTGGAGGGTGGTCGAGAATAGTTGAAGGTAGTACAGGGTAGTGGAAGGTAGTAAAAGGTAGTAAAGGGAACATGTTCTCATCTGATTAGCTGCTTTCATGTTGTCTTTCTCTTTTTCTGTTCCTTTAGTATGTGAAAGGAACATCTGATGCCACAGTAAAGTCTTCTGCAGCTTGATGCTTTCAGCTACTAGAAACAAGACACTTCTTTTTATATACGACATTCTGAAGACCAAACTTGAAAAATTGGACTGTTAATCCAAGCCCGGCTAAACCCACGAGTGAAAGCCCAGTGATTCTGTTCCCACTGTGATGAGACCTTTCTGGGTTGACTTTCTGGTTTTTGTTTTTGTTTTTTACATGATGCACCACTCCGGAAAGACATGATGGGCGAAGTCAAGCAGTAGCAGAGTGAAGCATCTCAGGCTTGTAGACCATCTCTGGTAGCAGTAGCAACAGCATGGAAGACAGGGACGAGTTTCTGTCAGCCTGTTTTTCCAACCTCAACGCCGACTAAATGATATCAGAGCATCACTGCTGGAACGCCGTCGTAGAGGCGGCAAACTTTCATTCTTCCATGTTTGGGGTTGATAGTGGAGGTCTGCCCCCTTGGCATATGTGTGTCTGAGATGGTTAGCCCCAACAAACCCTTTATTTTGGGTTCCCATCAATGTTGCCATAACACACCTTTCCGCACGAGGCTTTAAAAATGATTGTTATTCTAAGCGAAAGTTGTTCACCTTTAATGCATCCTGAATGTGAATAACATGAAGTCAGATGTCCTTATGCAGCTGTAATAGCTGCTAATGGCGGGTCTGGACTCCTCTGCCAAATCCCTCCAGTGTAAGAATGTACAGGAAGTGGGATGGGCCTGTGGCGAAAAGCCAGGAGGAGGGTGATGTCATTGGCCTTTTATGCTGGAGAGGCTGTGGGCATTGGGGACTACAGTTGATGGTGATGATGAGGAAGATGATGGAAATATGGAGGAGAGGAAATGAGGATAGATTTCCTCTCCTCCAGTGTTTCTTTGGGTTGATCGTCTGCCCAGCTGATAGCACTCCAGGGACCTTCACCACAAGCACAATCTGTGGCAGTTACCAATAGCAACATGGGAGGAAGAGGCTGAGAGTGATGGAGCGAGTGGTGTTCTTTGAGCGGATCCACTCCTCCAAGTGGCTGTTTGCTCTTACATAACTTACAGGAGCTGATTTCAACCGAGCACTGATGTTTTCTCAGGGACAAAATGGGAGGAAAGAAAAAAAGACAAAGAAGAGACATTCACCTTTTATTACATCAGATGCTCGAGCGCGATGTTGTCAGCATGAGTCTGAAGGTCAAACTCTCAGTTTACTCTGTCAATCAATGAGTGACTGTCCGTGGGTGTAGACACAGCTGAGGCACTTGTGCAACTCACTATTGCCTCTGGAGGAAGAATGTGGTACTGCAAGACAAGATGGACAGGTGCGAGGTCAGGGGTGGGCAACCCTGTGCCATGGAGGGCCGTGTGGATGCAGGTTGTCCTTCCAACCCAACACTTCAACAGGTGATTCCACTGATTAACACTCCTTCAGCCACAGAGGAGTGTTAATCAGTGGAATCACCTGTTGAAGTGTTGGAAGGAGAGCCTGCATCCACACGGCCCTCCATGGCACAGGGTTGCCCACCTCTGCGCTAGGTTGCTCAGGTGTTTTATAGGTGATTGATTATCAAATCTAAAACAACTGATCGGTTGTTGATCCCAGTGTTCCAGCAATAGTGTTTAATGTTCCCATCAGCCGCTCGCTGGGTTGCTGTCACGAATGGAGGAAGACGCTGACAGTGCTGATCCACGCTAACACCTGATCCTTGGCGAAGATGGCTAGCAGGGTAGAAGCAGAGCAACAGGGAGGGACGTTAATTCTGCTGGTTCCTGAAAAAATACGCACCTCTGACTCTTGATGCTTTCTAGAAAAAAACCTGTGCAAGAGGAGGGGTCCAGGGGGAGGATGGGGAGGTCTGTCATGCTGGTGACCTTTCTCAAAGGTCAGTGGCCTGGCCAGAAGGGCAGACTGCTGTTTTGCAGGGAGCAAAGAGATTTCAACTACACACACACACACACACACACACACACACACACAGCAAGTGGAGCACCTGTGTCCATGCAGATGACTAATGACATTTCACATCAGCTGACATTTCGAAGGGATGGGGGGGATTTATGAATAATTTATGAATGTTATTTATGATGTCATCCCACTGTCATTGGGGGGAGGTGTCAGGTGACAGGAAGTGGTTGTCACTGTATGCTGTCGGGTAGGTGGAGCATCAGTGGTCTGAGCCCCGATCCTTGATGGGCTCAGCATCTGTTTACTGAGGGGACGTTTTGAGGTGAGTCTGGTCCACGTGTGTCAAACATCCCAGGGTTCGGACTTCGGACCCAGAGGATCAAGATTCTTTGTTGAGAGTAAAACGCGAGGTTTTGTTTGTGTAGGAGCTGAGGGGCAGGGAAGGGCCTGAAGCTGAGACGAGTGTTCTTGAATATCTGTACTTTGTAGTTGTTGCCAGAATTGTGTTTAAGGGTAGCAGAGGTTGTAGTAAACCACACAGTACTACACGGGTATGGAGCTGATGTACCCTAAAGCAGTAGGTTCACGCATCGGCACAAGAATCTGGACTGGTGCCATCACGCTGATGACAGATCTGTGACAAACGTGTCGGCCCCTGATCAGACTTCTCATCTCTGGCCAGGAACAGGCACACACACACACACACTCGTGCATAAAGCCACACACAAGGCAATCACATGCACACTCTCTCTCACACACACACACACACACACACGACCTCCACTGACCCAGGAGCTTCAGAAGCAGTTTAATCTGAGTTTTCTGTCTTTTGTTGATTGAAGTACTGTGAAAGTACAAGTCCCAGGCCAGAGGGTTGATGTGCTGAGGTTAGCATCAGGTGTGTGTGCCTGTGTGTGTTTTTGTGTTTTGTTGCATGTTTACCCTTTTATTTTTGTTAGAAGCACTTTCATATTTTCCTGTCGACATGAGTGATATTGTGTTGAACTCTTGAACGTTGTGTTGTAACACTTTCTCTTCTTGTCTTCTCTCTCTCTGTCTGCCTCTCCCTCTCTCTGTCCCCCCTCTCTGTCTATCTGTCTGTCTGTCTGTCTCTCTCCGTTTCTGTCTCTCTGTCCTCCCTTCAGTCACAATGAGAGGAAGGTGACCTGTAAGCACCCGGTGTCTGGCATTCCCTCCCAAGACAACTGCATCTTTGTCGTCAATGAACAGTAAGTGTTTCTGGCCTGATTGGAAAGGTCCTTGTAGATCTGGAGACATCTGGGGATGGACCACAAACCGTCTCTCGTCCAGAACGTCCAGTGTGCCAGTTGATTTGCTCACTGACTCTTCACCAGACACCAACAACCAGAGAATAGAGAGAACTGTTCTGACCACCACAGGGAGCCTAAAGCTGCAGTTGTGAGGAAGACAAGTTGAGGCAGAGGAGGAAGTTGGATGCACCTGCCCATGACATCATCTACAGCTGGTGCTGCATGATGACATCACAGATAGACCGTCCTACACTTCTCTGACTGTTCTATTAGGGTTCCACGACTGTTGTCCATTCTCCTCTTTTTCTTCGATTGACTTTATGAAGTTCTATGATGACTGTATGACTGGTCTATGGACTGCTCCACGGCTGTTCTAACTGTTCTACAACCTTTCTATGACTGTTCTACAACGGCTCTTTGACTGTAGGTGGACTGTTCAGTGCCCTTTCTTCGACTGACTGCTTTATGGCTGTTCTCTCAGAGAACGTAGCCTCTTGTGCCTCCTGTCTGGACGTTCTGGACGCAGTAGCTCTGTGTTCTCTCATGTTGAGTCCACAACTGATCCAGGCTAACAAGCTGTTGACTTTTGAAATCTGATTTCAAGTGGCCTTCATGCACCTTTGTGACATCACCATCAATCTGCATGTGATGACTTGTCCCTAAAGTCCCCTCCCCCTCCTCCTCCATCATGAGGAAGAGCAACTGTACTCCTAAGATGATTTAACTTTTTTATGGGTTAAAGACATGAACAGGGAGTTAATAGTCCAAGTACTGAGTGTTTTCCACACTCTTCCAACATGTCCAGAGGGGCTCTTTAAGCTCTCTCGTTCCTTTGCCTTGATGCCCCCCCCCCCCCCACTCCCCTTCTGTCTGGAGCTCCTGGTGCCTGAGGCATTTCCCTGGAAGTCAGTCAGCCTCCCGACGTCGCACTGAGCAGGAGATCTGTTGTTAAAGACTATTTACATTCAACTCACTAATGTTGAGCTCCTCAGCTTCTTTCTTTCTCTCTTCTTTTTCTGATAGTCATGTGTCATCCTCTTGCTGACTGGCAGGAATCATTTCATCACTACCCTTCAGGACGTTTACTTGTGACCAGTATTGACGGTAGCATTTTTATGTGATTTAATTTGTGATGTTCACCAAAATCCAACATCTTCCAAATGTCATTGCACCAGAGATTTCAAGGTCTTTTGACTTCAGGTTCAGATGTAAACCTGTGACCTACTGCTGACCTCAGCAAGGAGAGGTTGCTGCCCTCCTGTCCAGGCTGCTCATGTCTCACAAACAGATTCATATTCAGATTTCCTTTGTCACCTCATCATGCACTTCCATACCGAGAGACACAGCAACATCATGTTGCCTTTAAATAAAAACAAAAATGTGTGGGCTGATAGAGCAGCAGAACTGGTTCTAGGTGATCAGTCCTGTGTGGCCCTGAAGCGGACCGTTGCTGATGGTCAGTCAGTGCAGCCTCCTGCAGTCCAACAACCAGCCGTGAAGAACTATCAGGCCAATGTCTTCATTCACCCGTTAGTTGGGTTTATCGTGTCATAACTGATTTTATGTTTCATGATAACATTTAGTTTTAAGGTCATTATTTGAGTTCTTATCATCTTATCATTCTGTGTTCTACTTCCAGTGTGAGTTGTGGAAAGCTTGTCCACCCTGACATGCCGCTAGAGGCTCTCAGCAGGTAATCGTCTCCGGATCAGCAGCCTCACGCTCGCAGCACTAACTCGCCATCTTCTCTGTCTATTAACAACAACACCAACATCTTGACCTGTCAGATCAGAAGATCACTACCAACATCTGTTTCAGTCTTGTCCCACATGGAAGGCGAGCAACTGTGGCGAGGTCTTTGGTCCAGGAGTAGGTCCAGTAGGTGGTCCTGGTCTACACTGATGTCAGGTTTAGTAGATCCAAGCCACACAGTCTGACCTGCAGGATTTCGCCAACTAATCTTTCATTTGGTCCACATTCCTGCAAAGTCTCGAGAACAGTGAACAGAACATAGGCCAGCACGGATGATTTATTTACTGTTCACTAAAGAAGAACATCATTTCTCAAACCAGCCTGTCTCCCATGGGGGGCTGGCTGCCCCCTGGTATGAGCTGACTGATGAATAACACTTTAAAAATATTCAGCATACAGCAGGAAACGTGCTCTCCTCTCAGAAAAAAAACTAAAATCTAACCAAACCAACATCTGAAGCCAGTCAGTTGACTTTGAATTAGCTGTGAAATGAGGAGAACATGTAAGACTGTGACACCGGCACGTCAGCAGGGTTCTAGTCCTGCAACTCAATCATTACAACCCAAAATATCCAAGGAGGATTCCGTCTGTCAGAGGTTCACCTTCAACACAGTCAAGTCAAGTCAATTTTATTTCAGTAGCGCCAAATCACAACAAAAGTTCTCTCATGACACTTTACAGGTAGAGCAGGTCTAGAACCACTCCTTCAATGAACCTCCACCCAACAATTCTCCATCAGCAGCACATCCTGCAACAGCAGTGACGAAAACCTTCCTTTTAACAGGCAGGAATGTCGAGCAGATCCAGGATCAGTGGGGACGGAGAGAGAGCAGGACAGAGACAAGGACAGAGAATGGAGGAAGACAGAGAGACAGAAGGAAAGAGAGGGACAGAGATAAAGAGAGAGAGAAAGGAGGAGAGACTGATGGACAGAGACAAAGACAGAGAATGGAGGAAGACAGAGAGACAGAAGGAAAGAGAGGGACAGAGATAAAGAGAGAGAGAGAAAGGAGGAGAGACTGATGGACAGACGGGGACGTGAGCAGGTGGAGCTACGGGTGGCAGCTGGAGCCTCTTCAGGTCTGGAGCCTCCTCCAGCAGCACCAGGATCTGGGATGAGGGGAGAAGAAGAGGAGTTAGTAACACGTCTGAGGACAGGAGGAGGAGAGAGAAGCCCAGTGCATCATGGGAGATCCCAGCAGTCTGAGCCTATAGCAGCAGATCTAAGGGCCAGCCTAAGCAGTCCTGACTATAAACCTGATCAACAAGGAGGTCTTAAGTCTGCTCTTAAACCTAGAGAGGGGGTCTGGGTCCTGGACTGAAACTGGGAGACGGCTCCACAGGAGGGGAGCCTGATAGCTGAAGGCTCTGGCTCCATTCTACTGTTAGAACTCTAGGAACCAGCAGGAACCCTGCATCCTGGGAGTGAAGGGTTCTAGCTGGATCATAGGGGACGAGGAGCTCTGTCAGGGATGAAGGATCCTGATTGTTGAGGACTTTGATGGGAGAAGGAGAATTTTAAATTCTGTTCTGAATCTGACAGGGAGCCATGCAGAGAAGCAGTCCAGGAGAGACCTGGTCTCTGCTACCAGTTCTAGTCAGGGGGGCAGCAGCGTTCTGGACCAGCTGGAGAGTCTTTAGGGACTTATTAGTCCAGCCTGGGAGGAGGGAGGTGCAGTAATCCAGCCTGGAAGTGACAAAAGCAGGGACTAGTTTTTCTGCATCTTCTTGAGCCAGGATGTGTCTGATCTTAGCGATGTTACGTAGATGGAAGAAGGCGTCCTGGAGATTTGTTGAAGGTGGGAGTTGAAGGATCCTGGTCAAAGAGAACTGCTAGGTTCCTACGGTGGTGCTGGGGGCCAGGGTGATGCCATCCAGGGTACCTGTCTCATCAGATCAGGTGGTCCTCAGGTGTTTGGGCCCAGCACAAGAACTTCAGTTGATCAGAGTTTAATAAAGGAAATGATGGTCCTCCATGTTTCCTGTCCTTCAGACAGGCCTCCAGTTCAGTCAGCTGGTTTGTTCCATGTGGATCATTGATGAGTTCAGCTGAGTGTCGTCTGCAAAGCAGTGAACATTAATTAACACAGGCGATGCTGATCTGTTCCAGGATGGAACCTGACAGGTCCATCCAAGTGTGGAGACCAGCTGGCCATTCCCACCTGTGAATCTACTCTCACTCACACCGTGTTGCTGCTCTCGGTTCCTCTGTCACAGATGAGATGAAGATGTAGTGCGTTACTGTGACGGGTACACAGAGGATACGCATCCTGATGAGTGTGTGTGTGTGTGAGAGAGTGAAATTTAGGACTCTTGTGACTGGAGGAAAGTGAAGGCCTCTCCTCTGTCTCAGTTTGTTTGCCAACAACATCAGCCCCTGGCACGAAGCTCACTGTTAGCTAAAAGCTAAATACCTACACACACACACACAATATAGGAGATTTGAAGCTGTAAATCTTGCTGCTCAGCAGAAAACTATTCCACAAAGAATGTTTTGTAACCTGAAACCCTGACTGCCAGGCTGCTGTGACTCACTAAGGATCTTTGACTGTTTGTGTGTTTGTTTGTATGATTGCTTGAATAGCTTTTAGTTAGACAACAAAGATGTGCATCATGATCCCCAAATACCTCACTGTCTCACAGATGATAGAGTGAGTTTTTGTGGCTGTAACTAAAAGGCTCTATTGGGTGTGTAACAAGTGTCTCTGCATTGTGTAATGAGTGTTTGAGTGTGTAACAAGATCCATCATCCATCTATCATCCATCCATCTACCCATCCATCATCCATCCATCCATCACCATCCATCATCCATCCATCTATCATCCATCCATCTACCCATCCATCATCCATCCATCCATCACCATCCATCATCCATCCATCCATCATCCATCCAATCATCCATCCGTCCATCCACCCATCACCATCCATCATCCATCCATCATCCATCATCCATCCATCCATCCATCATCCGTCCATCCATCATCCATCCATCATCCAATCATCCATCACCATCCAATCATCCATCCATTATCCATCCATCCATCATCCAATCATCCATCCATCATCCGTCCATCCATCATCCATCCATCATCCATCCATCCATCATCCATCCATCATCCATCCATTATCCATCCATCATCCATCCATCCATCCAAGCATCCATCCATCATCATCCATCCATCATCCATCCATCCATCATCCAATCATCCATCCGTCCATCCATCATCCAATCATCCATCCATCATCCATCCATCCATCATCCAATCATCCACTCATCATCCGTCCATCCATCCATCCATCATCCACTCATCATCCGTCCATCCATCCATCCATCATCCACTCATCATCCATCATCCAATCATCCACTCATCATCCGTCCATCCATCCATCCATCCAATCATCCATCCATCATCCAATCATCCACTCATCGTCCGTCCATCCATTCATCCATCCAATCATCCATCCATCATCCAATCATCCATCCATCATCCGTCCATCCATCATCCATCCATCCATCCATCATCCAATCATCCACTCATCATCCGTCCATCCATCCATGCACCCCGTGCTCCAGCCGGGGCTCCAACCACAACCTTCTTGCTGGGAGGTGCTCACCGCTGCACCACTGTGCTGACCTAGTATTAAAGATGACATTCAAAATTACCTGAAGACTCCACCCCCTCAGGCCACCTGACTCCACCCCTTCAGGCTACTGGACCCCTCCAATGACACATTTTTTGTCAAGTTAACTTGGAATAGGTAATCCAGGACATGGTTAACTGATGAAAGCCTCCTTCTTCCACTCAGTAATCGTGATAGTCGTACTTCAATGGCAGTGATGACCACGTACCATCTGAACTGATGTCCATCATCTTTTGTGTCTGTCCCGTTTTCCTCTTTCTAACCTTTGCGTCCCCAGCAGCTTTGTCCTGACAGAGCTGTCAGAAGCCACTCTGATGAATCTGCTGTCTGAGTTTCTCCTGTTGACCTTGGTTATGGTCTGGTTGTCTTTGGCAGGCCGGCTCCCAAAACTCCATCGGACCAGGAAAGCAGCAGTGAGAAGAAGGAGCGTCCCATGAGCACCATGAGCGAGGCATCCAACTACACCGGTGGCTCCGACTACAGCACCTTCCCTGGGAGCCCTGTCACCACTGTCAGCACCTCCACCTCCGCTACACGGGTCAGTATTTCATCTGCAGGAGAAAGCCAGAGAGCCCCCTCAACACTCAGAAGGTGAACTCACACTAAAATGTATCAAACAGCAGCGATCACAGTTGAAGTCAAATACGCTTCATTTACATTCACCACCAACTTGGCTGCGGGGAGCTGTTCTGACGAGTCCAGTGAACGTGTGCTTACGGTCTGCCGTGTTTGGGACAACGGCGAGATTCACCAGGCAAACACATGAAAGGCCACAGTGAAACGTGTGGGAGACGTCCACGCTTCTCTCACCATGAATCGTGATGACTCGGTTCATCGTGGCTCATTTTCATCTGTCATCAGATAAAACCAATTACATTCCAATCAATTGTGATTCTTTTGAAGTGCTACTGAGGAAGTGTTAGCACGCTGCAGCGTGACCAAGTTGAGTCATAATTTATCATTTCAAATCAAAGTAAAAGATGGTTAATCAACTGCTTTGTCATGTTAGCGTGCACAGGTCACATGTGAAGAGTGAGTCTGTTTCTAAATGACTCAAACACACACACACAGAGGGACTAAATGTGTGTAGATGTAGCTCAAACAGGAGGCTCCATGCTCTGATGAATAAGTGATGTGTTACTTTGCTTACACTGGCTCTAAGACACTGGAGCACTGCAGCTTCATGTATTGATGAGGATTCATTATTCATGGCCTAGCTTGTTGGCATCCACTAACCCCTCAGAGAAGAACTGCCTGGAGAAGATGCCGCTGAGGGAAAAAGGTCAGAGCTACTGTGAAGAAGCTGATGAGATTTTGCACTTTAAATTATTCAGCTGCCTTGAATGTAACTTCTGGCTCAAACAAAGCAAGTAAATAAGTTTGTATGCAGGAGGAGCTGACAAAGGAGACCGAAACACATGTAGGTCAACCCAGCACGTGTTCACATACTCAGTTAAACGTAGACTTGGTGAGTCGTGACTCTTCATGCCTGTCTGACAGAGGTAAAGAGCCACCAAGACCCCTGGACATTTAACCCTGTTCGTCTTATTCAAATTAAGATTCTAAGATATTTTAGCACATTTACAGAGGCTTCCCCAGAGGACATGGGAGACTAGGAGGAGGAACAGACAAGTCAATTCATCAGTGACATTGTCAGGCTTCCAAACAGTCTCAGAGGTTCTTTGAAAGAACCTGTAAACTCAAAGATTCTCTGCTGCATGAGTGAGATGTGATGTTTCGGAGAGGAAATATGCTTCCTTTAATGAGCTGAAGGCGTGTTGCTGCTTTTTATAGCTCCTGGGAAAGCTGTGGTTTCTGTGTACAAGCTTCTCTACAACCAATGCCTCAAACACTTGTCATGTTCCACTGTTGTGCTGAGATTATGGGGGTTTCTGTCTCTCCATAGCTCTGCAGTTGTCCTGCTTTCTAGTGTTTTATCAGAGTTAACAGATATTTAATTCAATAGTCATTCCAATGGGCATATCTGCCCTGTACACTGTCAAGTGGTGTATAAGTGTACAGTGTCACGTTTATTTTCTGTTTGTGTGCTTCAACAGCCTTCTAGGTCTTCCAAAAAAGTCCACAACTTTGGCAAGAGATCCAACTCTATCAAAAGGAACCCCAACGCCCCGGTGGTGAAGAGCACCTGGCTTTACAAACAGGTAGAAACAAGCTCATGTTCTTACCTGTGGAGAACAGCAGACATGAACACACCTGCAGGTTGTAAATTACACAGCATGTCATAAAATGATCAGTGTCATGACTCGCGGCTCCGTCCAGAGTTAGAAAAAAGATGTAGACGAGGCTCAGGCGGTTTCCACCATGGGCCGGTTCTTACCACCACCACCCACCGCTGGACTCAGTGTGTGTGTGTGTGTGTGTGTGTGTGTGTGTGTGTGTGTGTGTGTGTGTGTGTGTGTGTGTCAGAGTGTGTCAGAGAGAGAGAGAGACTTTATTGTTCACTATAATACTGTAGTTTTCCTGACTGACTCGTGGTCTTGACCTTTTACCTCCGCAGGACAGCACAGGCATGAAGTTATGGAAGAAGAGGTGGTTCGTTTTGTCAGATATGTGCCTCTTCTACTACCGTGGTAATAACACGTGCGCGTGCACAAACACACACACACACACACCAAAGTTCATATCACTGTGTGTGTGTGTTGATGATATTCAGTTGTGTAAACTACAAAAGTTCAACCCAAAACCAAACAAGCCTAACGTCAGCAGCAGGTGAGGTCCTGGAGTGTCTCTCCACTGCAGCTGAAGGCGAGAGAGCGACCGCATGAATGAGCCTCCATCCCTGCTCACTCCCACTTTCCTCAACCTTCTTTATTTCTCTCTTCTTCATATTTCCAAGTGTAGAAGCTGCGTAGCACAAGAGCTGTGAGCCGCCGCCATGAAGGCGTTACACACTCCTCCATTCTGGTCTATATTTACTGATACAAAAAAATTACCTGCACCAAGAATCAGAGCACAGCAGAATCACCTTTCTGTGTTCAGCATAGCCTGGTGTGGCAAACTGAAGGCAGCAGCAGCAGCAACCTCCAGATCCTCCAGAGTTCTGCTGTTTGTTCTGTCTGAGCCTGATGCTCCTCCAGCCTCCCTGCTACTCAGTTATTGAGATCCAAAGACACGCACAAACAGACTGAGAGGAGTGACAGGTGATGTTGGTGGATGCTGCAGCAGGAGGCTCCTTCCTGGGTAGAGCTTCCTCTGCAGGTTTGAAGATGCAGCATCTCCTGAGCAGGAATCCCTTGAGCTCTCAGAGCGAGACGGCAGACACCATCTGTGTCTGGTCGGTTCCAGAGTTCTGCAGAGGTGCAGGACTGTTTCAGACCCCAACACAGCCCAGTGATACTACCACTGGGCTGTGTTGGGGTGGAAAACTGTTCAAACACTAGCAGAGGAGGTGGAGGCGCTGGAGGGGATAGGAGAGGTAGAGGTTGGAGGAGAGAGGAGTTAGACGACTTGGAGAGTTTGGGGAGCTGGAGGAGGCAAGAAGTGGTAGAGGAGGTGGAAATTAGAGGAGCTGGAGGATGTAGGAGAGATGGAGGAGGTAGAAGAGTCATGTTGTACTCACCACCCTGAACTGTCGCCCTGGCTGTAGATGACAAAGAGGAGAGCATCCTGGGAAGCATCCTGCTGCCCAGCTTCCACATCTCCATGCTGTCAGTGGACGACCACATCAGCAGAAAGTACGCATTCAAGGTGAGGCCACCTGCCCCGATGGTGATGTAAATGTCATGATGTAAGGACCCCCCACTGGCAGCTGGAGGTCAAGATTGTCCTCACACTGTTGTCTCTGTGTGTCCACTGCCAGGCCACCCACCCTAACATGCGCACGTACTATTTCTGCTCTGACACGGCGAAAGACATGGAGTCCTGGATGAAGGTCATGACAGATGCTGCCCTCGTCCACTCTGAGCCAATCAGAAGGTAAACACAGGGACACGCCCACACACTTATATCATGACAGAGGGACCATTGACAGCTGGAGAGGGACAGAGGGACCAATGACAGCTGACAGTTTCTCTGCCACATAAGTCTCCTTCCTTTTGGGTTTCTTGTCTTTGTGTCTCTCCAGATTGGACAAGCTGAAAGTAGATCAGCGAGCGTCTCAGGACTTGAATAACTTATTGAACCACAGAGTCCTCACACGGCCTGAGATCCAGAACAATGAGCGGAACCGTGAGCCTGGACGACAGCACTCTTTATCTCGACTTGACAACAAACGGGAGAAAGATGTGGAGAGGAACAACAGCCAGAGAGAGCGAGAGTACTACACCTTACAGAGAGATGGGGACAGGTACTCCCTGAAGAAAGACGGGGTGAGCTACATGCTCCAGAAGGATGGAGAGAAGTATCTACTCCACAAGGATGGAGAGAAGTACCTCCTGCAAAAGGATGGAGACAAATACTCGCTGCAGAGAGATGGAGACAAGTATGCCATTCACAGGGATCTGGAAAAGTACGCTGTCCAGAAAGTTGATGAGAAGTATATGGTGACGCTGAGTGAGGAGAAGTACGCTCCTAACAAGGATGTGGAGAAGTACCTCCTCACCAAGGATGGAGAAAAATATGCACTGCAGAAAGTGGGAGACCGGGATACACTCCAGAAAGACGGACAGAAGTACATCCCTCAAAAGGAAGTGAAGAGACAGCTCTCCTTAAAGGAGACGGACAGTAAGTATGGTACCATACAAATAGTGGACAAATTCGGTACTCTGAAGGAAGTGAGGAAGTACTGTACACTCAGAGAAGGAGACAAGTACGCTACTCTGAGGGACCTCGAGAAGTACGCTACGCTTCGTGATGGGGACAAACATGGCTTCCAGAGAGAGACAAGCACAGAGAGGACCAAAATCAGCAGCATCAAGCTTCAGCCGGCTCAGGCTGCCGCCATCGCTGCTGCTGTGTCTGCATCCCGCCAGGGCCATGCCAACCTCCCCCCACAGAACCCTGCGCAGGTCAGCGGGTCAGGATCCTCATTGGGAGAGCAGACTGGGGACTGCAACCCAGCAGATGTGGATGGGGGCCAAGCCAGCGGCGCAGGAACAGCTCTGGTCTCAGGCCAGGAGCAAAAGAGGGGCCTTTCCAGAACCAACTCCATGCAGCAGCTGGAGCACTGGGTCCGTACACACAGGACCAGAGGACTTGACGAAGACACCAGGAGGTGAGTGTGTCCGTGCCGACCCAGTCAGACCTGACTGACAGTTGCAGGGTCATAATACTCATTACATAATACTTTTAGTTTCAAGTATTTCAGTAGTATTGTCATTGCCAGATTCTATCGCATCTTATATCTACCCTACTTTCACGCATGTTCAGCATCATATGTGTTTGTGTATGTTCGGATGCAGTAACGTCAGGGAACAGAGAACATGACACCAAGGGCTTATTGGATCAGTTGTCATCTGTCATACGGGAACTAGCACTCTTTCGGAGTCTCTGTCAGGAACCTCCGGTGGTGACAGCCGATGATGATGGTGAAGCTGATGGTGATGATGGGGAGAGGATCTGCTGCTCTCCTGTCTCTGTTCCTCTACCCTCTGTTTAGACATCTTTAGTCTCTTGTTCCTGGAGGAGTTACATCCTCTTCAGATGTAACAGTGAGGACACTAAGTCTTGATTTATGCTGTCTGGCTGTTGTTGTTTGTTTCTGCTCCTGCTTGACCAACAGGATGTCCATGTTTTCCCTTCAGCCTAAGCAACACTTTCATTCATGTGAGATCTACACCATCAAACGAGAACCTCTCATCTTAGTGTTCTGTCTGTCCTTGTTCTCTGAGTGTCTCCGAACGTGGAGACCAGAGGGAGCTGAAAGCTTCTGTCACCGCAGATGTGTACTCACTCAGTAAGAGTGCTGGTGTTTAGCTTTAGTGCTACAGAACGCAGCAGAACAGAAGTGCAGAACGTTCTCTATGCTCGGAGCACTTCCCCTCCCCTGCTGCAGCCATCAATAAGTCATACAGATGCAGCTGTAATAGGACCAGAACTACAGTGACTCTCGCTGGTGTGTGTGTGTGTGTGTGTGTGTGTGTGTGTGTAAGAGAGAGAGATTAAGGTAAAAGTGGAATATCTTTGATCATGTGATCAGGTGTAACTAATACTGGAAAGACAGTACACATGGAACCACATCTTCCTGCTGATTTAATACAAACTGGTGAAGCTGACTGATCACACCCTGGTCCACGTGCACCGTCATGTTCACGTTGTCACTACAACACCACTTAAACATGGCTGCACATTCGTTCCTATTCTAATGTGCAGCCACAGTGACTGTGGTGTCTTGTAAGTGTGAAGGAAATCCGTGAGTCTGTAAAACATTATTAGACAAAAAGGCAAAAGAAAAGTCCCAGTGACACAGGTCATCTCCACACAAACACCACAAACAGGTCATCTCCACACAAACACCACAAACAGGTCGTCTACACACAAACACCACAAACAGGTCGTCTACACACAAACACCACAAACAGGTCATCTCCACACAAACACCACAAACAGGTCATCTCCACACAAACACCACAAACAGGTCGTCTCCACACAAACACCACAAACAGGTCGTCTACACACAAACACCACAAACAGGTCGTCTCCACACAAACACCACAAACAGGTCATCTCCACACAAACACCACAAACAGGTCGTCTACACACAAACACCACAAACAGGTCGTCTACACACAAACACCACAAACAGGTCGTCTACACACAAACACCACAAACAGGTCATCTCCACACAAACACCACAAACAGGTCATCTACACACAAACACCACAAACAGGTCGTCTACACACAAACACCACAAACAGGTCATCTACACACAAACACCACAAACAGGTCGTCTCCACACAAACACCACAAACAGGTCATCTCCACACAAACACCACAAACAGGTCATCTACACACAAACACCACAAACAGGTCGTCTACACACAAACACCACAAACAGGTCGTCTACACACAAACACCACAAACAGGTCATCTCCACACAAACACCACAAACAGGTCGTCTACACACAAACACCACAAACACACCTGTCACCTGCTTGGGACATGGTCACACAGGCGTTTCAGGGTAGCATATCACCATGGTAACAATGCAGCTGCCTGTCCTGCCGCAGGCTAAGATGGAGACATATGAAAATACCGACTGATCAAATCTCCTGGAAATCAACTTCAATATTCCTGGAAGATCCTGCAGCCTCGAGACGAGCGACTCGGGGGAGGTCCGGGGTAGACATGTAGGCATCGGCTTGAGATGTTCACCATTTTAATATACAGACTGACTAAAGGCCTGCACTGACGACCCAATACTATGAGTAAGCAAGATCAGCAGAGGATTGATACGACTAGTATCTAGTTAATAAATGTAGCAAGATGAAAAGTACACAATAATGATGCTTCTAAACAACCCATTTATTTCATGAAATACACAGTTGTGATCATCCTATCACTTACAGCTGCAGCACCAGTGTATAGATTTATAGTCGTGAAGGACGGTTGCGATGCCTTGTTCTCGTTGCGGCCATCTATCGCTGACACAGCTCCTCTTCTACGAGGGCACTCATAAGTTACCTGCAGGCTGTTGTGGATCCGTTAGGCGGCCAGCAGCCTATCGCCATGGAACCTTCCTGCCGTTGAACAAGAAACACTGCAGAAATAACAGAAAGGCAAATCTACTCAAAGGAGGAGTTTATGTCTTTGGATGGGCTGATTTGTTTATCTGTCTTTTTGCTGGATTAAATAAAAATACTGGGAAGAAGAATGGGCATTGGAGGCAGATCTGTTAAATGTGTAAAAACTTACATTGACCTTGTCTGTTCTTTCTCTGCTAGTTGATTTTAGACCACCAGTCATGGTGGCTCCCACCTTGGTGTTTCTCTCTGTGGAGTCAAGGGTCAAAGCCACAGCCCTGGAGAATAATGCGCTGCTCCGCATTACTATTTCATGTTACTGATCAGACACAAAGTGAAGTCCGGTAAAGTTCTGCCAATCAAGTTCATCTGATCATGAAATGCAGGAGAACCCAAATCTTCTCTGCTAATCCTGATTGCTGTTGATGCCTCTTCCTTCTTCTCCAGGGTTATTATTTATTATTTCAGTTATTATTTATTCTCGCCAAATGTCTTTCTCTGCATAAGATAGGAAAGGTGCGTTGAGTGCGAGCGTGGAGAGGTCCGGCCATGGCCAGATTCACCCCCCACTGCCTGGCTGAGATGATGACATGTCTCATTAAAGACAAACCACAGAGCTGTCTGGCTTACCTGACTTACAGAACATCAACAGCCCTGAATGCAGTCTGGTGTTCAGGGAGAACTGGTACCCGATCCAGTCGATCCAGTTCCTTACATGCTACCAGCTGATGAGGCAGCTCTGAGCCAGGAAAACCTCCAGAGAACCCTTTGCTGCTCAAGACCCTGAAACGGCTCACATCAGGTGTCAGGACAGAATCATCATGACCAACCACAACTTTGCCTCTACGGTCATGTTAGAGACACAGCGCTAGTTTTGGCAAGTCACAGGGTTTGGGGGGATTCGTCAGCCATGGCAGTGATTAATATTCTTCTTTGCTGTTTTTGTGCATTCATAGTAAATTCATTATTGCGCCTCTTTTGTCAATAAAATGTTTATATGCTGCAATAAAAAAAAAAACTGAACCAACCCAACTTAACAATGGGATACCTAAAACTCGGGCTGTTACTCTCAAAGTCTTGTAACACCAAAGAGCGCAACATTTCCGTTGCTGTTGTGGTAGAGTCCAGACATCTGTCAACAGCTGGAAGCCTCTTGATGTGGCAAGTTTCCAACCAGACATTAACTGCTCCACTGACCAGACAAGTGTTTCAAATCTGAAATCTGTTTCCTCTGAGTTCACTTCAGACAGGTTAGTCTTCTGCTCTCAGTGAACATAGACCACAAGGTAACTTCTGACCTGCTTGTTTGTCTTCTTACCCAGTGTTATGTCCTACCAGACCTTACCAAGGAATATGCCCAGCCACCGGCCCCAGATTGTTCCCCGCTACCCTGAAGGCTATCGCACCCTGCCCCGCAATAGCCTGATGAGGCCCGACAGCATCTGCAGCGTCGCGGGGTCTGTGTATGATCGAGCCCTCCGGCCTGCCTCCACCACCGCTGTCACCACAGCAGAGAAGAGGAGGTCCATGAGAGACGACACCATGTGGCAGCTGTATGAGTGGCAGCAGAGGCAGGCCTTCTCCAGGCAGAGTCTCGCTCAGCCTACAGGTAGATGGACCACATGAATTCTGAGCTAACGCGAGCTCTCCAGGCTAAAGAAATACTCCAGCTGGCTAGGCTAAATACAGTCCTTGTATGCCTGGAGGTTGAGAGCCTCCTCAGTCAGCATCCAGCCATACTAACTCTGGGTCAGCATGTATCACCGCATTCAGATGTCCTCTGGTCTGATGTTGGGCTTCCAGCTGCAGGTCATTATGGCACCCTGCCCAGCACCAAGACCATGGGCAACCTCTCTATCCCTACCTCGCCATCCCATGGCTCTCTGGCCCTCTACAGCACCTTCTCACCACCCCGCCAGCAGGCCACCCCCAACCCCAACAACTCTCACTCTGAGGTCTCGTCACCCGTCTTCAGGGGCGACGTGACACTTGACCGCCGGCACAGGACGCACCTCGCCAAGGTAGATGGGAGCACTGTCACTCTAAGTATTAGATTGTAGTACAGAAACATGGTGGCGATCAACTGGAGGTCACAATGTGTGCAGTGCTCTTGGAAGCAGAAGTTTCAGTTATTATTTAGTTTTATTTATAGTTTATAGAAAACACACAAGTGAATGATGCAAAGAGAAGAAACATGAAAAGCAGAGTGTGAGAGAGTGTGATGGAAGGGACGAAGGGCCAAATCTGACCGTCACATTGCTGTGGTTCGTTAGATGGCAGGAAACGTTTCAGCTGGTCACCGCCGACCCGGCACACAGACCCAAAGAAGTAGAACGATGTGAAAGACTGAGGTCGAGAGAGGGAGTGTTCCTTTAAAATGAACTCACTGAAAAACTGAACCGCAGGAGGGAGATCACTGTAAATACCTGCTGCTTCATCAGAGAGGAGGGAAGGCCAGGTCAGGTCTAGGCCCAGGTCAGGTCCAGGCCCTGGTCAGTTCAAGTCAGGTTAGGTCCTAGGTCCAGGTCCAGCTCAGGCCCAGGTCAGGTCCAGGCCCAGGTCAGGTCCAGGCCCTGGTCAGGTCCAGGCCCTGGTCAGGTCAAGTCAGGTTATGTCCAGGCCCTGGTCAGGTCCAGGTCAGGTCAAGGCTGATGGGACACCTCTGATCAGGTATGTACGCTGAGGCACACAGACAGATGAGTTAGATAATGGTTGTCTGAGGTTTTTTCTGATGAACTGACCAGAATGGAGTTCAGCTAGTCAGCCTGGACCTGATCTGGGCCTGGGCTGGCCTGGATGGAAGTCAGCTGACCTGATGGACGTGACCTTGACAGGTTCTTCCTTGTGTCTGCTCTCAGTATGGATACCCACCTGACCGCCGCTCCATCGCAGCCGGCGCTGCCGGCGCTGCCCCTCAACCAATCACCTCTCAGTCCCTGCAGGGCAAAACGGTGAGTTTACAGATCAAACACACACACACACATACACACATACACACACACACACAGCTGTCATTATCAACAAAGCCGATGTGTGTTTGTGTGTTGACGTGTTGCTGTAAACTTTTTGATGAGAACCTGGGCTAGAAAGCAGCTGTGCATGTGCTGCCACTTTTTCGGTTCTGTGGCTCTGAACTAAAACTCCACCACTGGATGGTTGCGGATCTCTGGACGCTCAAATCCTGATGCGTCTGCACCAGTGACTGAGGACTAACATGTCTGAAGTCTTCAGCAAAGTTAGGACAGGAAGACACACCAACATACAACAGCAACACAAAGACCTCAGCTGGCAGATCCGCTCGGTTGGATTCCTGCTGCTGCTGTAGACGGTCCAGATGCCGTCAGACACGTCAGGTAAACGATTTAATCAGCAAGAAGGCGAGGATCAGGTGCAGCTTTCCTGAGGCGTCACCCAGGAGTCAGCGAGGGACCAATCAGACCCTTTACACTGGACTTCACAGCCAAATGTCAGATTTATTCATTTAAAACAATGACAGCACATACTAGTGAACATTTGCATGCAAATATGTAAGATTAAGGATTCAAGGATCTTTATTTTCGTACCACTCACATTTCCATGTTGGTGGTACGAAAATTGAACTCAGGTCCCAGGATAGCAAGAGATAGCATAATAGAGAGTAGAGAACAGAGAGGTATTTGCAGAGTATTTACATTATAGCCACTTGCTAATGTCCATCTTTACTTCCACTGGTAAGTTGACCTTATCAGAATCTGTTGCGTTAGGGTTGAAGTGACTTACGTGATTGGACACGAGCATCTTAGGCCTGAGTGACTTGCTGATATCTGCGTCCGTGGTGGTGCAAGAACATGGTTCTGTCAGGTTCATTCAGGTCAAGAAACACAAGAGATGATAATGAGCTTGATTTGTTTATTCTAGTACAAATTGGCGGTACGGCTCTGTTCAGAGGAGTCCCCTGATAATTTTTCATGAGCACCACGAAACAGGGGACCAGCAGCGTGAGGGAAGGTTCTCCCAGTTTAAGACTGGAAGAGCAAACATACCCCCGTGAACAGAGCAGCAACATGACATGGAACGATCTATGCCATGTATACACCACAAGGTGGAGCTGGGGAGGTGGAGGGTAGCAAGTTGCAAGCAGGAGCAACTGTACAGCAAATAGCAGCAGCAGATAGCAGCGATGACAGCGGGCAGAGCAGCATAGCCAGAAGCTAGCAGAGCGGGAGTTGAGGCCAGGTGACATTTAAGTTGAGAGGGGCCAATCAGAAGCAAGGGATTTGATCAGCTGATGCGGAGCAGCTGTAGATAAGCTGATTGATCAGTTTGATTGATAGACGGGAAGCCAATAGCGCTTGACTACCACGACCTGACAGAACTAACGCTAACGCTCGATTTGTGTGCGATGCCTGATATCGAGCCAGGAAGAGGTCTTGCATGGATGGTGTGGTCCTACTTGATGAATGTGTTGGGAGCTGCTTCTTGACAGGAATGACCCCTCCCTCTGAGCTCATGTCAAACACAGGAATCGCCCCTGATCTCAACACTGGGTCACAGTGGTTGTGTGTGCATGAGTGTGTACAAGTATATACTGTATGTTTGTATGTACAGGTGTGTGTGGTCGCCACACAGGTGCATGAATCCATACTGGTAATCACCCAGTTCCTCTCATTTAGCACATTTTCAATCTGGCAGCATCGCCTTGTCCCAATGAAGCAGCCCCTCCTTCCAGCTTTCACAGGTTAACAGACATGTCACCTATCAGCTAATAACTTGCTGCTAAAATTGTTGTAAACATTGGAAATGCAAACTTCCCACCTCTAAGTGTGTTTTTTATCTCTGCTCAAACTGTAGAAGCTGGACAAGCACACAGGTGGCTCAGACGTTGGGCAGCAAGCACAACTGAGCACAGATGGCTGTTGGTTATTGTAGAGTTACAGTTGTGCGCTGGGTTGTTGATCAGCGCTGGGAGGCCTCGAGTGTACTTGCATGGGTCATCAGTCACTGTAGTTGTGGTGCTGTGGTTGATGACGTCAGTTTGGCGGCTTTTCTTCTCTCCTTTGTGTGTTGCTGCGTGCAGCCCGAGGAGTTGACGCTGATGCTGATCAAGCTCCGCCGGCAGCAGGCTGAGCTCACCAGCCTGCGGGAGCACACGGTAGCTCAGCTCCTGGCCCTGGGCATGGAGGGGCCCAACCCCAAGGTCAGTGTGTCTCAGTGTGTGTGTGTGTGTGTGTGTGTGTGTGTGTGTGTGTGTGTGTGGGTTGGGGGGGGGGGTCAACATCTTCTCTGTATTGATGTGCGTCTGCAGGTGTTGGTTTCTTTTGATTACATGCAATTTCAACCCAAATGAAATTGAATTTGGCTCAGCCTGAAATGCCCTGTATTGATCCAGGTCAGGTGGGATGCCGGAGTGAGTCTGAGACCAGCAGGTTAGCCTCACAGTCGAATATTTAAAAATTAGAAATTCTTGTTCTGCCCAGGATCGATTGGAATAATAGGACAAAGGGGATATCCTGAATAACCGCCATTATTGGAAAGAGGACGTAAGCTACAGGCTCAGCTGTATGTGTTTATACACATTTGTATGCCAGCACTGGCTTCAGGGTTAGCATTAGCATTAGCCTGGGCGGAGTCCCGCTCTAGTTTGTGTTCCCGAACGAAGGAATGATAGCACATGACAACTGATGTGACGCATCAAAGGGAAAATTCAAGTTGTCCAGGGCCAGAAAATGTGAAGAAGAAAAAAACAGGTGTTGCTGGGCAGTAAACCTCCAAACTGTGGTGTGGAGCCCAGATTGCAGCCAGAATCTCATATTATTCTTCACGTCACACCAAAGACAATTTCATACTGGGGCTATCGTTCAGGAAGCAGCGTCTGCATGAGCTGATGGGTACTGGTTTACGTACATCTGGTCACTGGGAAATGGTGGTTTATAGTGTGCGTGTGTGTGTGTGTGTGTGTGTACGTGTGTGTGTGCTGCACTCCATGCGTGTTGTCGGGAGGGTTGTCAGCAGAGGGACGTCAGGAGAACATGGGTGCATCGCAGCATTGTGGTGTTTGTTGTTGTCAGCTTTTCCTGCATACTGACCCCCCACCCCCACATCTCCCCTGTTCTTTAACGCCTCGTTTCTTGAGTTTCTCATTCATTAGGAGTTATAAAGTGTGTTTGCTGTGCATGTCTGATAGTCCAGGAGTTATTCAGGGTTACAGGGCAGTGAGAAGTTCCTGGACACATCTGGATGTGAGTCGTCTTGTTTTCTCAGCTCAGTGCTGACATGCTTAAAGAGGCCAGAGACTGAAGTCTCCTACGTTTTTAACATGGAACCTATTTCCCCATTTTTTTGTGTCTGAATGTTGAAAATTAGTGGTATTGGTTCAATATCGAACACAATTATTGAGAGAAGCTCTGATCGCCCTCTGCCTGGTAAAGGAAGGTTCTGGTGGCTGCTGTTGCAGGATGTGCTGCTGATGGAGAATTATTGGGTGGAGGTTCATTGAAGGAGGGAGGTGCTGGACCTGCTCTACTTGGACAGAGTCAGGACAGAACTTTGGTTGGGGTTTGGTGACACACTAATAAAACTGACATGACTTGACTTGCCTCGATCTGCTCGGCACGGCGTTGCTAGTCAAGGAGAAAGATGCTTCTAGAACACACTGCAGCACATCTGGTAGAATCAGAATCATTTTCTAGAACAGCAGTGATCAGCTCCAGCTGTATCGAGGTCAGAGCACAACATGGTGACAGACTCATCGTGACAGCAAGGCCATGTGTTTTTAACATTAATTTTACATGAGACGGACGCATCTTTCAGAAGGAGACTTCAAAGATCTGTAAATCTTTACAACTCAACTTCATAGGTTGTGCAGTCATTGTTGTCTCTGTCAGTTGTGTAGGCTCAGGTTGGAACTACTGGAGGCGCCCTCGTGGTATTGTTGCTGGGCGCTAGAATGATGCAGCTCTGGATGAACCTGGTGTGGTCCCAACATGGCTGCTGTAGTTCTAACGATGCTTTGCCTCACAATCTACGTAAAACTTCCTTCCTAACGTGCACGTCTGCAGTGTGGCTCCAGTTCGTGGCCAAACCACATTGGCTGAAGATGTTCTCTTGTCACCATCTCTGCTGTGTATCTCTAGCTTCCTGTTTTTCTGTCTGCACCTCACCTGCATTTTCTCTTCCTTTTTCTGCAACTACTTCAGACTGATGTTCTTTCCCATCACCTTCAGAGGAACCTTGTTTACCTGGACAGCCAGGTGAGCACATCTGAGCTCCCTCCCCTCTATGACCAGCTGCTCTAGATATCCAAAATAGAGCAATGGAGAATCAAATGAAGCGCCTATTGGACCTGCTGATGGCTGTAGACATGTGTGTACATGTATGACATGCTTACATTTGACCTATGCTGCAGTAAAATTGAGTGAAAACACATTCTTCCACTAATATTTCTACCTATCTAACCTCATTGCCTTTCCCCAAATTCCCAAGATTATGTGACATGTATGACAGCACACAGACAAACGTTTCTGACACATGAAGTGAGTTTCTACTTTAAATAAGCAACACTAAGAAACATTTTTCTTGTCACCTTTTAAAAGCATCAAGGCCAGCTTGCAATACATCATAAGAGGTATTTTATCAGAGGATAACAGTATAATTACATGAAAAGTCAAGATAAGAGACATAGAATAAGGTAAGACTGTGACGGTAAACTGATCTGAACACCTTACACAACCCACACAGGTGGGTTCACCTGTGAATCACAGCTTGGTTGCATCTTTGTCACATGTTGATCGATGAAGGAGGTCAGTGAATCAGTTTTTCTCCCAAGTATCAGCCACTGAACGATGATTACACCAGCGTATCCTCTTTGTCCTCGCTGCTCCGCTAGACGAAGGACAACGAGCCTCTAATCTTCATGATTCACACTATGATCGAGAACTCGGCACCCAGGCCGCAACTCTACCAGCAAGTAAGATGTTGAGCGGGTTCTGGCTCGAGTCACAGTCAAGTCAGTCCATTTGTCTTCACACATCAGAAAACCTGCTGGTTACTGTTGCAAGTGTCAGGTAGTCCAAGATCTCTGGTTCTGAACTTGAAGAGTTCCATGTCGAAGTGAGGTAACTGGTAAAGCATCCCTACTCTACTGAGCCATAAATTCCAGGTAGTTCAGATTTCCTCTCCAAAGATGAACTCTTCATTTCCAAGTGGACTCGAGCCAGACCTCAGCTTGCAAGCCCACATTTCCGCTCCACCATCAACCTCTCGTTTCTCCATTCTTGATGTTTTGAGTCGGTTCATCCGCCGGCTGCCCCCCCCCCCCCCCCCCCCGGAAACACCCCAGTTGCATCACAGAACAACCATTTCACTGCTTTGATGCAGGCTGAGCTGAAGTGAGCGTGCTCCATAGATGCCCCCCCCAGTCTTCATGCAGCACTGGTCATTATTGCTAATCACTCTGCTTGTCTGAATCATTCCTGTCATATTCTGGCTTCCACTAACGCCAGTGTTGCTGGCATTCACCACGTCATCATTAGCGCGTTACATCCAGGCTAGCTCTTTCCACTCCCTGTTTATGCTAAGCTACACTAGCCACATGGTGACTCCAGCCCTGTGACGAGCATCAGAGGCCCTCTGCCACTGTCCTACCTAGAACTCCACAGGTCCAATGACCAGCAGCAAAACAGACAAACAGCTGCCATCTTGTGGCTTGAGTCATTATCACCCTGCCGACGTGATGCTAGCACAAACTTCCCTCCTGTGAAACACGTTGTTTCCTCTCAGTTGCTGGATCTGGATAAACATTCATCGTTTTACCCCATTCACTTTAAATAGTTCTAAATATGAATGAAAATGACTTCAGCAGGCCTGAAGCACCCGTCCTTCCCTGGGGGAACTCTGGCCATGCGGTGCCGGTTTTACATGTCCAAAGTATTGAACTCTCAGCGGTATGTGTCAAGGAGATTGGGTCAGGCACCGCTATAAACCACCATGAGTTAAACACTGGCGAGTGGAAAGTGAATGTTGTCTTCATCCAACCTCTTCATGTGTGTCATTCCAACTGCACATGGACCCAGAACCACCCTGTGGAGGTTTTATCATCTCAACCAACAGAGGCACGTTTTTGTCCAAACCACTGATCTGGACTCTGAGCAGCCATAACGTTAGGACTCTGCAGGTCCCCCTTCTGCTGCCAGAATGGCCTCCACCCATCTTAGACTCTAGTAGACTTCTGAGGGTGTCCTGTGGTATCCGGCACCAAAACATTAATAGCAGATCCTTTAGGGCCTGTAAGTTGTGAGGTGGGCGGGGCCTCCATGGATCTGACTTGTTTGTTCAGCACATCCAACAGATGCTGGATTAGACCCAGATGATCTGGAGATTTTGGAGGTCAAGTCAACACAAGGAAGTAGTTTTTGTGTTCCTCAAACCGTTCCTGAACCTTTATAGCACTGTGCCAGGTGCATTATCCTGCAGAAGGAGTCCACACCCACTACAGAAAACAGTTTCCATGGGGGGGGGTTCTTGCTCTGCAACAGTGGTCCATGTAGGAATGGCAGGTACCACAGTTCACCAGCAGAACAGAGCCCAAAGTATCACACTGATGTCACCTGCTCACCTTCTTCCCTTAAGGCATCCTGGTGCGATCTCGTCCCCAAGTAAGCCACGCCCACAAACCTGCCCTTCCTCACACTGTAAAGGAAAACCTGATCCATCAGAGCAGATTGGCTTGTTCCATTGCTCTGTGGTCCAGCTCTGATACTTGCATGCTCATTTGACCAGGACGGGTCAGCATGGGCACTCAGACCCGTGTGAGGCCACACAGCCTTGTACATGTGTGTTCTGCCGCTTGTCATTCAGAACCACCAGCACCTGTGTGTTCATGTGCCTGTCATTCAGAACCACAACCTCAGTTACATTCTCACACACATCCATTTTTCCTACATCCAACACATCAATACAACCCTCTCCCACACACACATACACACAAACACAAACGCACGCACTTCCCCCAGCTGTCAGTGGTCACAATGTTATGGCTGATCGGTGCATAATTTGAACACGACTGTGTGACATGGAGAAGAATAATGGATCAGCATGACTTCATCCTTGTAACCATGGTAACACCAGAGTAAACAGCTTCAAGGAACTAACAGGTTTTGTTGGAGGCGTTGATAATGTCATTTCCTCAGTGTGGCTGTCTGAGCAAAACTCCTTTATCTCATATGTACATATACATATGTGACTATATTACATATGTGTGTGTGTGTGTGTGTGTGTGTGTGTGTGTGTATGGATAATATACACTTGTGTGTGTAGGCCCTAACAGATGTCTCATTGTTGACCCCTGTTGTTTATTCTAGATCAGCCCTGATGACTACAAAGATGGCTGCTTCACCAAGTGCACAGAGGAGTCTGATACAGATGTAAGATACACACACACACACACACACACACACAATGAATCAACAAATTTCAAAGGTAGCAGAATTTGTGTGTGTGTGTGTGTGTGTGTGTGTGTGTGTGTGTGTGTGTGTGTGTGTGTGTGTGTGTGTGTGTGTGTGTTAGACCAAACTGAGCAGACTGTGTGAGCAGGACAAGGTGGTGAGGATGCAGGAGGAGAAACTGCAGCAGCTCCACAGAGAGAAGGTACAGCGGCCACTAATTTTGTGTCTTTCTGTGGGAGCATTACAAAAAATGACCATGTGTGTACGCATGTGTTTTTATGCGTGTGTGTGTGTGTGTGCGTGTGTGTGTGTGCAGCATACTCTAGAGACAGCGCTGCTATCAGCCAGTCAGGAGCTGAGTGAACAGAGTAGCTGCACCGCTGCAGCCAATCAGAGTTTGCTGCAGCAGAGAGACGTGCTGCAGAACGGGCTGCTCAGCACCTGCAGAGAACTGTCCCGGGTCACCACTGTGAGAGCACACACTGACACACACACACACTAATGCACAAACACTAATGCACACACACACACAAATGCGCGCACACACACCCTAATGCACACACACACACACTAATGGACACAACAGCAATGCACACACACACTGATTAATGCGCACACTGATGCGCATACACACCAGTGCGCGCTCACACACACAGTCACAGTAATGCATGTGCATACACACACAAACAGAATAAGTGCACCTCTAAACCTGAATGACTCAGTAGTAGTAGCTGTCAGGTAGTAATAGTAATCAGGTAGTCATAAAAGTAGTTGTGATAGTAGTATTTGTAGTCAGGTAGTCGACGTCAAGTAGTGATAGTAGTTGTTGTAGTCAGGTAGTAATAGTTGCAGAAGTCAGGTAGTAGTATTAGTCATGTAGAAAAGTGCCAGTAGTAGTATACCTGTCAGCAGAGGTTGTAACACAGTTTCACCGGCGCCTGTCTCCAGGAGCAGGAGCGCTCGTGGAGGGAGTACGACAGGTTGGAGGCTGATGTCACTCTGGCCAAGTCCAACCTCCTGGAGCAGCTGGAGGCCCTGGGCAGCCCTCAGGTAACACACACACACACACACACAAAAACACACACACATCCTTGTACTTATTTTTGTGAGGACTTTCATTGATGTAATTCATTCCCTAGCCCCTCACCTTAACCCTAACCACCTCATCTGACTGACCCTAAACCTAACCAGAACCTGATTCTAACCTTGACCCTAAAACCAAGTCTTGACATTCAAACGGCCCTTTGAAGAAGTGAGGACCGGCTAAAATGTCCTCACTCTGTTGGTTAAATACGTATTCTAGTCCTCACTATGTAGCAAATACAAGAACATACACACACACACACACACAACTGTGGTGAGAAGGGGATGTGTGACAGCAGATGTGTGTGTGGTCGTGTCTGCAGACGGAGCCTCCCAGTCAGCAGCACATCCAGATCCAGAAGGAGCTGTGGAGGATCCAGGATGTGATGGAGGCTCTGACCAAAAACAAGCCCGAGCGGAGCACCAACAGCAGTGAGCGAGAACACGCCCCCCCCCCCCCCCCCCCCACTAAAATTTGGCTTTGTCAGTGTGAAAGGGTGCAATCGGCGTCCATCCCTGCTCCAAATGTTTCAGCAGTAGTCGCGGGTGTTGATCGGCTACCAGCTCTGATAGACTGACAGCGATTGAACGATCAGACCCAGGTCGACCCGCTAATTTTCACTCATATTCTGGTACAAGCACAAACACGAAATAAGATCCAGAAAAACATTTCACCGCCTGAAACTGAGAAGAGCAGCAACTCCTCAGCTCACGCTGGGAGAGGAAGCATCAGCGTTGTAGCTTGATCAGGATTTAGAAAATACTTTTTGTCCCATTTAATTATTCTTATTCTCCTTTTGTTCTACAGTCACACCTCTGCTCATACGTACAGTGATATACAAAAAGTCTTCTACTGTGGAAAATGATGTAATCTCATCTCTGCAGGTTTCCCTGGTTCTAAACCGCTGTCCAGCCAACAGAAGAATGAGGTGCGGCACATCATAACCTAAGCACACCACACTCATTGTTTATAAGCCCTTGAACAAGGCAGCGCCAGCCTGTCTTGGCTTGTAATGCCACTGTGCTCCTGCAGAGGAACCAGTGGGTAACTCTTGCACCAGGGAGCTGCTGCTGAAATAACAACCAAAGCTAATATTGCCTGAAGGTGACAGAATACATGAGGAACGCAAACTCATGAAAATCCAGAAGTGTCTTTAAAACTATTTATGACCATATAAGGTCAAGTTCCATGACCTAATACAGTCGACAGTGTCTGGTCTGGCATATGTGAAGACAACAATCTTCCTCAGATGGTGACCAAAGCAATAGAGGCCCTTTGGAGTGGTTCAGTGGTGGAATTTGGATCATCAAGAGTTCTACATATGTGTATCATCATTTAGAACACAGATAGTCAACACAATATTCACCCCAACTACATCCACACGGGTCTGTTCTGGTTGGTTGTTTATGAAAGGAGAGGGTTAATGCTGGATTGATCCCCCTGGAGACCCTGAACCTCCATCTGCTGAGTGGGTGGGTAGATGGGCACCTCCACCATCAGTGTGAGTGTGAATGTGGCAACCTAGGGTTAAGGTTAGCTCGTGCAGTTTCTAGTTAGGCTGATGCTAAAGTGGGAAAGTGCAGTATGGATACAAGGAATATCTTGAATGAGGGGTTTGTTTAGGAAAGCATGGTTTGGGTAAGGATCTGTCATGGTAGCTTCACTATGTTTGCACCGTCATGTGGCAGCATCGTGGTAGCACCGTCATGGTAGCAGCATCGCGGTAGCAACATCACATTAGCAGCATCGCGGTAGCAGTATCATGGTAGCAGCAGCATCATGGTAGCAGCATCGTGGTAGCAGCATCGCGGTAGCAGCATAATCGTAGCAGCAGCATCATAGTAGCAGCATCGAGTTAGCAGCATCACGGTAGCAGCATCACGGCAGCAGCATCGTGTTAGCAGCATCGTGGTAGCAGCATCATGGCAGCAGCATCGTGTTAGCAGCATCATGGCAGCAGCATCGTGTTAGCAGCATCGTGGTAGCAGCATCATGGCAGCAGCATCGTGTTAGCAGCATCATGGCAGCAGCATCGTGTTAGCAGCATCGCGATAGAAGCATCGCGGTGGAATCATCTCTTGTCACAGAGGTGAGGACAGCGAGCGCACAGATGTACTACTGTGCAGTTTCTCTGGGTTGAGACCAGCTGTGTTGACTGTTGACAGGCAGTGCTGCTGCTGCCACTCAGCCCCCCCAAGGAGGGCAACAGTGTTCCCCCCCGCCCGCCTCTCCCGCAGTACTACTACTCATCAGACCGGCTACCTCATGTGCCCCCCCACCACTCAAACTCCAGCAGCCGCCTGCCCCCCTACATACAGCGTCCTGAGGACCGCAAGCCTGCATCCAGGAATGGAGCACATAGCGTAAGACCCATGGAACTCCTTCAAGTCCTGCTCCTCCCGCCATCGATGAGCTGAACCTGTCAGCTCCTGCTCATTCCCACATTCATCCTCACGCTTTCCATTTTCAGCTCCATTAGACATGCTGACATAACAACATCAAAGGGCCACTCCGTGTAGAAGGGATTCATGTTGGTGTGTTGAGTGTGTTTTTCACCCACCATCCTCACAGCTCACCCCCAGAGAGTGATTTGAACGCCCTGTCATTGTTACTGTGTGTGCGTGCCTGCCTGCCTTCTTCGTCATGTACATTATCATGTGGAGTAACTCACACTTACTGTTTTTAAGTTTAATCTCAGTCTAGTAAGTAAAGTGAAAATCATCACAAATTGAAAATATCAAATATCTACAATGACTGCCAGTGTTACTGTGGCACAGCCACCTGACCACCAGAGTGTTGCAGGAATGAGTCCTTCTCCCCACAAGCATAATAGCTACTAGGAACGTAGAACATCTGGTTCCTTCATCTCCAGGTCAGAGACAGAAAAATCAGGTGTGTGGTTCCCAGCAGCTGGAGATACCAGGAGGTTCAGTTCTACATCAGATCCACCAGTAAACACCAGACCGGTGGATGTTGGAGGTTCAGTTCTACATCAGATCCACCAGTAAACACCAGACCGGTGGATGGTGGAGGTTCAGTTCTACATCAGATCCACCAGTAAACACCAGACCGGTGGATGGTGGAGGTTCAGTTCTACATCAGATCCACCAGTAAACACCAGACCGGTGGATGGTGGAGGTTCAGTTCTACATCAGATCCACCAGTAAACACCAGACCGGTGGATGGTGGAGGTTCAGTTCTACATCAGATCCACCAGTAAACACCAGACCAGTGGATGTTGGAGGTTCAGTTCTACATCAGATCCACCAGTAAACACCAGACCGGTGGATGGTGGAGGTTCAGGTCTACATCAGGTCCACCAGTAAACACCAGACCGGTGGATGTTGGAGTGGTGGAGTCTTAAAAACCTGGGTTGCTAACAAGAGTCTAGAGGAGCCTACAGAGGTCATGGAGGTCATTAAAGGTCATCGGGGAAACACAAGAAGCTCAGTGGTGGTGACCTTGAAGTCATGTGACCCTGGTGTAGCTCCTTCACAGGCTAACGTTAGCTTAGCACTGCCTACATGATCCCTTCTTTTTGGACTACAAAAATACCTCATCCCTGCAATACTCGATAAATATTTCTCAGATCAAAGTTAGTTTCTAGGATATCTTTAGATCAAAAGGTAGCTAGTTTGGCAGAAATAATGATGAATATAATGTTATATTTTACAAGGACAGTGACATAAACATTAGACCAACTGTCTATCAGACATTAAAACTACCAAGTACTACTAAGATGCCCTCACCTGTATGCATCTATTCATGAAGTTCGATTCATGTGTTCGTCTGTTGCCACTGTTGCTTCATGGTTTTCCCCTCCCTCCCCAGCAAGGACCGGACTACCGGTTGTACAAGAGTGAGCCAGAGCTGACCACAGTGAAGGAGGAGGCGGATGAGGCCAACGGCGAGGACAAGAGTGAATCAGCTGTTGACAATAAAGAGACCCCAGCCTCAAAAGGTACTGTAGTTACATAAAACTCCCCTCTCTGACTCATTGGTGCCCAGTATGGCTCCCTCATCTTATATATGTATACACACACACACACATATATTTGCTCTAATGCAGATTTGTCTTGTTCCAGTTGTGTCTCCCATCAGGCAACCCTGGTCCCTAGCACCTGATGCGGAATCCTGAGTCTCACTAACCCTTAGCTTAAGTTACCTCCCTTGACTGGGACTTGAAGCCTTGAGCTCCTGCACCACAGTCAGGGTTAGGGTTATGGGCAAGGGTCAGCATTAACCACCAAGCTATCCAGCAGTCTGTAGCTGTTGGAGCACGGGGGGCTGTGACCCCAACAACGGGAGAGCGGCTCTTTAGCCGTTCAAGTTATCAGCTTGTTGTTTAAGGGTTATGCTTTTGTTCCAAAAAGAACTTGGATATGGACTCAAACACAACTCAAGTTAGTGTTGAGCATCTTGTGACTGTGATGAGAGAGGCAATCATACGTTCACAAGCATGAAGCGTAATGAATCAGGTGGTGCAGGATAGGATGAATCCACCAAGTACACATAAATAATATTCAGAGTGAAATTATGAGGAACATGATGCAGAAATGGGCTCAAAGGTTCTCAGTTCGAGTGAAGTCAAGTGACCTCATTATACTGTCAATTCCATCCATGGGTGAATGGCTGCCTATTGTTTCTGCAGCAGCGCCCCCCTACCCAGTGGGCATCGTTCCACCCAGGACCAAATCGCCCGAGTCCTCTACCATCGCCTCCTACGTCACCCTGAGGAAAACCAAGAGGCCTGAATCCAGATCTGTAAGTTCTGCCTGTAGCATCACTGTGAAACACCTGATTCCGCTGCAGCTCGCGTGGCAGAACCAGTCTGGAGGACTGAACCGACCTCTACATCCATCACTGGTCCCCTTTGAAATTGTGGTGGCGTGGCCTGTCGTGAGGTGATTGTCCGGCAGAGCAGTGACCACAAAGGAGAGTTCAAACTTGATACCAAAACTTATACTTGAGTTTATTCATGCATGAGAAAGAAGTTACAACACGATCGCAGAGCATCAGAAGTTCTCTGTTGTTCTGAGGAACCGTCAGTTATTTATACATCTCTTGACGTCCACTGGGGGGGGGCATGCAGGTTGGGGTCAAGCACAGGTCATGAGCAAGAGTTAAGAGTTCCTGGACTTTTGTGAGGGGGATATTTAGCTTGGGGCCAAATGGTTCCAGTCTCTAGAACCAGCAGAGACAACCATCAATCTGAGTTTTCTTAGACTTCTACAACCAGACCGTAGGGGTAGACAATACATCAGGGGTGTACGTCCTTCAACACACATCCTTAAAGTCAGCACCTGAGCATCCTAAATGCTGCATCAGTGCTTTAACCGTACCTGTGGAGGTTCCCTAAGGCTGCAGTAAGTCTCAGCAGAGACGATTCACCACATCCTGCCTGACCTTTACAGAGAAACACAGAGACTAACAGGTCTGAACTAGTTGAAGCTGGTTCTAAATATTTCACAGTTCACAGGCGTTCTGCATTAACATGAGCTCATTACTTGATAACTCCCATCTAGTAAAAGACAAACACATAAACATAACAGGGGAAATGCAGAACCAGTAAAGGAAATGAAGCCTCATTCATTCATTCATTCATTCTACAACATGAAGCCCCTTCATCAGTGAGAGGAGAGGTGCACTGTCAGGTTCCCTCCTCCAGGGTTGGTGGATGTCACACTGGATAGAGGAAGCTGCAGGGTCGACTCTCTCATAGTCAGTCATCATTCATTGTGCCCGAGTGATGATGACCACTTCCTGTCTGCAGCAGGCGCTACATAACATGCTACAGTCATCGTCTTCCAAAAGCACACGTCAGCGGCGATGTTGTAGTCATGCATCTCTTTCCAATTGTACCTAGAAGGAAACCATGAGACCCTCCTCAGAGTAACACACAGTCTCATCTTTGCAGGATCGGCCCAGAAGCGCCATGGATCAGGTGGGATTTGGGGAGCGAGAGGTGGGCCGAACCAGGATGAGTGTGGAGGAGCAACTGGAGAGGATGAGGAGGAACCAGCAGGCATCATCACTACGAGACAAGAAGAGAGAGACCCTGTCCCGCTCACCCTCCTTCAGCAGAGACAAGCCCTTTGTTACACTGCAGGTACCATCTCTCTCTCTCTCTCTCTCTCTCTCTCTCTCTCTCTCTCTCTCTCTCTCTCTCTCTCTCTCTCTCTCACATACACATACCTCTCACACAAATTGAAGCTGAAGCTGTTGATCTAAAGTGTGTGTGTGTGTGTGTGTGTTTGTGTGTGTGTGTGTGTGAGATCAGAGTCGGACCCATGCTGAGGGAGCCTGTGCAGACCCGGTGGAGCTGGAAGCAGCCCTGCAGCAGTTGAAGGTGTCTCAAGTTGAGCACAACAGGACCACCAAGGCAGCAGAGGGAGCGCCAGCAGTCTCCCAGGTGCCCCCCCCCCCCATGCAGTATTGTTCTTACAGTAATGTTCTATCTCCAAGCAGATGACGTGATTGTGTTTACTCTACAGAGAGAGGAAGAGGTGAAGAATGACAGGCGTGTGCCCCCGCCCAGTGGGAGGGGCTGGCAGGCTGCCACCAACAGCACAGATGACCAGGTACCAACTCATCCTGTCCCCAACCTGCTGGTTGGACTTGGTGTACCATACTGTCAGTGACAGCTGACAGGTAAGATGTGCCTCTGTGGAGGAAGTGAAGGAGCGGCGGGGCAGCGGGTGGACCCCCCCCCCCCCCCATCACTGTTCGGTTCTCCTTCTGTAATCCTGCTCTCTGAGCCAAGCAGCAGCTGACCTGCCAGAGTGGCCGTGGGAGAGTGGGATCTGGCTCTATAACAGGGATTTGGAGAAATGTAGAGGAAGTGGGCTGGGGGCTCCATCAACCGGGTCCAGTCGGGCTGGACTGCTGGCTGTGTCCGGGCTTCCCCCTGGAGGGAATCACCCTCCTCAGCAGACAAGCTTCATTCCTTCATTCACATGCAACAATCCTGCTTTTGATGGCTTCATGTTGAAGACTGAGATGCATAACAAGATGCAACACCTTGTGATAATGTGTGTGTGTGTCTCAAGTGTGTATGTGTGTGTCTCAGGTGTGTGAGAGGGTGGTGATTCTGGACCTGGGCACGGAGCCTCAGCAGGTGGAGATTGTAAATCTTCAGCCCTTTGAGGACGATGAAAGCAGAGAACAAGATATGACCAGCTCTCCCACAAACACCACCACTGAGAACAGGTGTGTGCAGGCGTACATGTGTGTACAGGTGTGTGCACAGGGATGTACTAGTTGGTTTTGTGGTGTATGTGAACATGATGTCACAGAGAGGAGTAACAGAGCAGAGACGTGGGCAGATATGGAGACCAGTTGGCTTCACACTCACATTACACTGATGGATCTGGTGGTTTAGACGCCATCAACACCTTAGAAACATGTGTGAGCACAACACACACACACACACACACACACACACAGTGACAAGCTCTACTGCTCGCTGTAGCTTCCAGACTCCCGAGCCAGAGACCCCGAGTCCTGAGCCCAAGGAGGAGGATTCAGATGAGATGCAGCAAAGCAGCCGAGATGAGAAGCTGGGGAGAAGCCTGGCAACGTACGAGCAGCTGACAGCAGACGACAAGAAACACAACAACTATCTGGCTTGTAAGTGCACATGTGGCATGTGTGTGTTGACTTCCTGCTGTTGCATGACACACACATTTCAGAACTATGTTGATCCTACTGAGCTGTCATGTGACTGTACTCACATTTATTCTGGCTCTTCTGAATGGGGCGTTCACTGTCTGGTGGAACAGCTGGATGCAGGTAGCACACCCTAGTGGTGGTAGGGGGAACTACAGTTGTTTCTCTGCCAGGAGGCTTAGTGGTTATTTCATGGTAACGAGACTCAGTTGGACTTGTAGCTTTAAACGGTGATGTGCAGTGCTGCAAACGGAACAGTCGTGCGCGATACCTGTGTCTCCACTGGGTCTCTGATGTCACTCCTGTGGCGGCCACAGCAGCAACTAACGCGTTTACTAATGGACCGAATGAGTGACACTTCAGCAGCCATGCACAGAATATTTCATTGTCTGAAATATTTTAGCTTGTATTATTGTGTTAAATTAGCAGCATGTCTAGAGACGTGATTGAGACTGAAATGAGTGACTCATCAGGGAGGAACAAACAATGAAAGAATGAATGAATGAAGCGGCCCGGTGGAGCAGTGGTCCTCCCTGTGGCCCCCAGCAAGAAGGTTGTGGGTGGAGCAGTGGTCCTCCCTGTGGCCCCCAGCAAGAAGGTTGTGGGTGGAGCAGTGGTCCTCCCTGTGGCCCCCCCAGCAAGAAGGTTGTGGGTGGAGCCCCGGCTGCAGCACGGGGTCTTTCTGGGTGAGTCTCCATGTTCTCCCTGTTCCTGCTGGGTTCTCTCTGGTACTCCAGCTTCCTCCACAGTCCAAAGACATCAAGAGGGACCAGGTTAATCCAGACTCTAAATTGACCGTAGGCGTGGCTGGGAGAGCCAATGGTTGTCTGTCTGTATGTGTTGGCCCTGCCATGGACTGGTGACCTGTCCAGGGGGAAGGCTGCTGGGATAGGCTCCACCCCCACCACCCTCAACAGGAGAAGAGGGAGAAGATGGAGGGATGATGGAGGGATGATGGATGGAGGGATGAATGGTTTGATGGACGGATGGATGATGGATGGATGGATGATGGAGGGATGGATGATGGATGGATGGATGATGGAGGGAGGGAGGGATGGATGGATGATGGATGGAGGGAGGGAGGGATGGATGGATGGATGATGGACGGATGGATGATGGATGGATGGATGATGGAGGGAGGGAGGGATGGATGGATGATGGAGGGAGGGATGGATGGATGGATGGATGATGGAGGGAGGGATGGACGGATGGATGATGGATGGATGGATGATGGACGGATGGATGATGGAGGGAGGGAGGGATGGATGATGGATGGATGGATGATGGAGGGAGGGAGGGATGGATGGATGCATGATGGACGGATGGATGATGGAGGGATGGAGGGAGGAATGGATGGATGGATGATGGAGGGAGGGAGGGATGATGGATGGAGGGAGGGATGGATGGATGGATGATGGAGGGAGGGATGGATGATGGAGGGAGGGAGGGATGATGGATGGATGGATGATGGAGGGAGGGAGGGATGATGGATGGATGGATGATGGACGGATGGATGATGGAGGGAGGGATGATGGAGGGAGGGAGGGATGATGGATGGATGGATGATGGAGGGAGGGATGGATGATGGAGGGATGGACAAATGAAAGAATGAGCTGTCACTCCTTGACCACGTGTTTTTAGACACATTCAGAGATGCATAGTTATGAAAAGTAGAAATCTCTCAGGACCATTGAGGTCACAATCCGTCTCTCTCCCCCCACAGCACAGATGTTGACCATGGTGAGCAACGACACGTGAGAGATGCCGGCGTCGATGATGGCGTCTTGTAGAGCCCAGATGTAGCCAGCCTGCACAGAGCATGCTCCATGGCTTCCTGCGTTTACAGAACTGCTTTGATCCTGCTGTTCGAGACGGGATGAGGACGGTCCTGCTACACTCCACCGGCCGCCGTCACGTCCACTCACAGAGGGACAGACGTCCATCCTGACCTGTCCTGAACACAACAGCTTCTCCTGAGTTCTATTTTGTTCTGCTTAGATTTTGATGGTGAAATGGCTCAGTCCCAAACCTGTGATGGCTCTGAGAATCCACCATGGCACCTGAGCTGCTCCAGGAAGTGCTAACCACTGTAAAATACCTGCTGGTGGCGGTTTTATCGGTCCGTGTGGCTTTGATCCTTTGAAGGCTCCCCAGGTGAAGCCGCAGAAGGAGTTCATGTGTTCATGTCTTGACCCCCCCCCCCCCACACACACACACACACACACTCTTTCTTGAAGTAGATTTTCCTGATATACAGCTTCAGTGCATTGTTCTACTTATTCAAGTATTGTTACTGTTGTATTAGTACTTTCATGCCAATCAGGTCCCCATCAACCCAGTATTCAGTACCTCGTCTAACCTGGAGGCCGCCAGGCACCAGTCTGGACCTCAGCAGCTGATCGGTGCTATTGATTATGACATCAATAATGATCAACTCCATCTGAACCACCAGGACCCCAGCGGAGCCATGATTGGACCAACTCACAGAAACTGTCATCCTAGCACAGTGTTAGCGGCTGTGATTCAGTCTAACAGTCTGAGGATCTCTCCCAGTGCTCCCAGTGCTCCCATGTTGTTGTAGACTGCAGCCATTTCACTATCTTGACTATCACTGTAGGACTAATGTACCTTCATAGTATTACACACATAGTACTATGAGTTTTACAGTCATGGATGGAGGGGAGCTGGGTTACTGCAATGCGAGCGGGTGTGTACAGCTGCATGGGGGGCGGGGCTACACACAGCAGTGCTTTATTTTAACCTCAAAGTGACCACACATCTTTTCTATCTTCACCTGCTCATATTTGAAGGCTCCTTTATCTACACGTCTTTGACCTGCAACGTATATCGATAAATACGAGTTTGTGACATCATCACCACGTAGAGGCAGACTTCTGCTCCAACGAGGTGCCGCTTCACGCTGCTGCTCTCTCTTTTATGGACGTGGGTTTTTTATGGACTGTTGGACCTCACACACACACACACACACACACACACACACACACACACACACACACACACACAAAATGAATGTTTTTGATCACATTTGTGTTGTGTATGGTTTACGTGACGTAGCTGCGTTAGCGTGACCAGTCCGTGAGGTTGTAGCAGGAGCTGGTAAGCACATGTATGAAGCAATAAGCAGGACTGTGGTTCTCAGCAGAGACGTTAAAAGATGTAAAAATGTACAAAAATGCAGAGATAGAATAATTTATGTAAACACTGAAAAGAAGAAGAGTGAATATATTAAACAGTAAGAGGTTATTATTAATGTTATTAGGGTCAATATGCAAAAGGTTCATACCCCATCTGTTTTATATCATGTGAAATAAATGTTGATGTTCTTAAGAAACCTGTTTGGAAGCTGTTCTTGAACTGCATGCGGTGCCAGACCCTGATACTGATGCTGCTGAGGTGAGATAAACTTTGACCTTTCAACATGGCGGAGAGCAGCGAAAGTACAGTGAATGGTAGCATTGGTTCTGTTAACGCTGTGAAGGCCCAGGCTTCCTTATCCACCTAACAAGCAAGAGATCTGATTGAAGGAACTTCAGGGGAATTTGACTGTTTTTCCAAGTCTCCAAGGGTTACAAGAAGGTTGTGGGTGGAGCCCCGGCTGCAGCACGGGGTCTTTCTGGGTGAGTCTCCATGTTCTCCCTGTTCCTGCTGGGTTCTCTCTGGTACTCCAGCTTCCTCCACAGTCCAAAGACATCAAGAGGGACCAGGTTAATCCAGACTCTAAATTGACCGTAGGCGTGGCTGGGAGAGCCAATGGTTGTCTGTCTCTATGTGTTGGCCCTGCCATGGACTGGTGACCTGTCCAGGGGGAAGGCTGCTGGGATAGGCTCCACCCCCACCACCCTCAACAGGAGGAGAGGGGGAAGATGGAGGAATGGACATGTAAAGGTTGAAGGCTGATTATTAATTATCGCGTATATATTGTGTACATTGTGTACATTTTGTATATATTGTGAATATATTGTGTACATTGTGTATATATTGTGTACATCGTGTATATATTGTGTATATAATGTGTACATTGTGTATATGTGTATATTGTGTACATTGTGTATATATCGTGTATATATTGTGTACATTGTGTATATATTGTGTATATACTGTGTATATATCGTGTACATTGTGTATATATCGTGTATATACTGTGTATATATCGTGTACATTGTGTATATATCGTGTATATATTGTGTACATTGTAATTATCAGGCATCTTTGAGTGAACCTCCAGTAGCATCGAGTCTGTCACTGCCGGTGTTCTGTCTGCGAGTGTCCAGGTTTCCGGTGACGTAATCACGGTCACCCAATGATCGAGTAATCATATTTAAGAGAGAACAACATTTCATTTTAGTTCACATTCATAGAATCGAGAAATATTACGTGGAGTTTGATTTTAAATACAAGCAGGCTTGTTTCTGATTTTGGTTTTTCTTTTCCAGCAGCATCACGTGAGGAGCGACAGTCTGGACGCGGTTAACTTGGATCGGAACCCGGCAGAGAACCGAAGCAGGACCAGATCCTGCTTTTTCAGCACTTCTTAACTTGGGTCATTTCTCTGTTTGTTGGAACACGTGGAGCTGCGAGGCCACAATGACAGAGATCGTCTCCGCAGGTTGAGATGCGTCACTTGGCTACGAACTCAAGCTGCGCAGCCGCCGCGAGAAGCCAACATACATCAATGACGTCATAGCCGATGGTATAATACTCGGTATGACATGTGGGACGTTGGATGAGATAATATCCATCACCTCATGCTAAAGATATTCCATCCCTCCATACATTTTGTCCCTCTTATTAACCTGGTCCCTCTTGATGTCTTTGGACTGTGGAGGAAGCTGGAGTACCAGAGAGAACCCAGCAGGAACAGGGAGAACATGGAGACTCACCCAGAGAGACCCCGTGCTGCAGCCAGGGCTCCACCCACAACCTTCTTGCTGGGGGCCACAGGGAGGACCACTGCTCCACCGGGCTGATATCATTGTCATCGATGAAATATATGTCATCATATGATATCCTACATGATACATGATATGACGTCATACATCCTCCAATTGCATGTCTTGACAGGTTTCTTTTTGGTGACACACTACAAATGACGTCACTGATGATGACTTTCTGCTGGTCAATGTAAAGCAGCCAGAATTATCACGAGTCAGGTCAGTGACTGTCCGGGTCAGAGGCTCGGGTCCTCGGAGCGGTTCACGCTCAGTCCTCCTCCACGCGGGCGCGTGAGCTGTCTTCTTTGACATACCATCTCTGGACATGTGGAGCCGTGACGTCATCAGAAACCCCCGCTGCGCTCCACGCTGGGAGCGGGGAGCTGGTAGCGAGGGGGGGGGATGCAGGGCAGCCGGGGGCAACTTTCTACCGGAGTACGGTCTCTAGCCCGTCGAGTTCTGCAATTATGCCTCAGATAACCAGCGAGGGAACAGAACCGGGTTCTCAGGCACCGGCGGATCAGAGCGGCACCGGGGAAACGGCAGAAACCGGCAGCGAGGGGCAGGCCGAGCCGGACCCCAGACCGGATCCGGGCGACAACAAGGAGCAGAGCAGAGGGATGGACGCGAGCGGCGGCTGCGGGGACGGCGTGGTGTCCGCTCACGACCACCGCAGAGAAACGGCGGAAGAAAGGGACCGAGGCGGAGAGGAAGCCGTCGGGGAGCTCTCTGGAGCCCGGGAAAGTGCCGCACGGCGGACTTCGGTAGCCCGGGAGGACTCCCGGGGGCTGAGACCAGAACAAAGAGAGGGCGAGAACGTGTCCCCCTCGCCGCCCAGCGAGCGCACAAAGACCGCAGAGAGGCCCGAGCCCGGGGCCAGGAGGCCGGCCAGCGCCGAGCTGGCGGCCGACGGGGAGCCGCTCAGCCGCCTGGACTCCGAGGACAGGTCGGTGGAAGTAGTAAGTAGCGTGGCGGGGCCTCGTCTGGTGTCCCGGCCGGTCGGCGATGAGACGGAGGTCCCAACATGGAGCCGAGTTACTCCCGGGTCACTCCCGAGTTACTCCCGGGTCAGTGCCGGGTTACTTACGAGTTCACTCCAGATTAGTCCAGGGTTACTCCCAGAGTCCCCCAGGGTTACTCTCAGGATACTCCCAGGTTACTCCAGGGTTACCCCAGGGTTACTTCAGGGTTACTCAAGGGTTACTCCAGGGTTACCCCAGGGTTACTCCCAGGTTACCCCAGGGTTACTCTCAGGATACTCCAGGGTTACTCTCAGGTTACTCCCAGGTTACTCCAGGGTTACTTCAGGGTTACTCCCAGGTTACTCCAGGGTTACTTCAGGGTTACTCCAGGGATACTCCAGGGTTACTCTCAGGTTACTCCAGGGTTACTCCAGGGTTACTCCCAGGTTACCCTAGGGTTACTCCAGGGTTACTCCCAGGTTATTCCAGGGTTACCCCAGGGTTACTTCAGGGTTACTCCAGGGATACTCCAGGGTTACTCTCAGGTTACTCCAGGGTTACTCCCAGGTTACCTCAGGGTTACTCCAGGGTTACTCTCAGGTTACTCCCAGGTTACCCCAGGGTTACTCCCAGGTTACTCCAGGGTTACCCCAGGGTTACTCCCAGGTTACCCCAGGGTTACTCCAGGGTTACTCCCAGGTTACTCCAGGGTTACCCCAGGTTACTCCAGGGTTACTCCCAGGTTACTCCAGGGTTACTTCCAGGTTACCCCAGGGTTACTCACGAGTTCAGCTGAGAACAGGTGCCAGGATGCCGTTGATCTCTTCTGATCCAGATAAACAGATAATATCTGTTTCAGGGATCCTGGGATCATTGTGTGGAAGTAGGAAGTTAGACATATTGGCCACCTCCTGCATGACTTCCACCATGGTGGACTCGTGTGCACACATTCACACACACACACACACAAACAATCTTTAGACCCCCACTTGAAGTCATTGAGGGTCTCCGATTGGAAATGACAACAATGGACGGGGTTGTGTTATTTATGACCTCCAGACTGCGCACATGCATTGTTGAACTGTATGTGACGTCCTCATAATGCAGGTAATGTGGGCCTGTTTATCTTTTTGTTGAGGGCTAGAATTATCTGAGGTATCTCATCCCTGACATGCTAACTTCCTGTTGGAGTGCAAACCACCATCCATCATCCCTCCATCATCCCTCCCTCCCTCCATGCTCTCCCTCTTCTCCTGTTGAGGGTGGTGGGGGTGGAGCCTATCCCAGCAGCCTTCCCCCTGGACAGGTCACCAGTCCATGGCAGGGCCAACACATAGAGACAGACAACCATTGGCTCTCCCAGCCACGCCTACGGTCAATTTAGAGTCTGGATTAACCTGGTCCCTCTTGATGTCTTTGGACTGTGGAGGAAGCTGGAGTACCAGAGAGAACCCAGCAGGAACAGGGAGAACATGGAGACTCACCCAGAAAGACCCCGTGATGCAGCCGGGGCTCCACCCACAACCTTCTTGCTGGGGGGCCACAGGGAGGACCACTGCTCCACCCTGCTGCCCTACAAACATACCTCATCCCTGACGTGCTGACTTCCTGTCGCTCTACAGAAACCCACCTCCAGTTTTCTCAGGCCTTTACAATTTCAGTTAACTGCAGTCTTTGTCCTATGTGTCCTCCAGTATCAGCAGCACCCTGATGGACATGGAGAGCACGGCGTCCAGCGGTCGCTCCACCCCGGCCATGCTTAACGGTCACAGCGGCAGTATGGTGGCAGGAAGCATGTCGATGGCCACAGGTGGAAAATCCCTGAACTACATGTGTTGCTGGGACCAGTGTCTGCTGCAGTTTCCCAGTAGTCCTGACCTGGCTGAGCACATCCGGGCCACACATGTGGATGGGCAGAGAGGAGGGGTGAGTCCAGTCCTGTGGTGGTCCATAGAGTCCAGCAACATCATGCCCATGTCCAGTCAGGACCAGAGTCAGGGCCACAAGCGTCTAGTCAGGACCCTAATCTAGTCAGGAGGATTGCAGTCTAGTCAGGAGGATTGCAGTCTAGTCAGGGTATCCCAGTCTAGTCAGGAGGACCCCAATCTAGTCAGGAGGATTGCAGTCTAGTCAGGAGGACAGAAGTCTAGTCAGGAGGATTGCAGTCTAGTCAGGAGGACAGAAGTCTAGTCAGGAGGATTGCAGTCTAGTCGGGGTATCCCAGTCTAGTCAGGAGGACCCCAATCTAGTCAGGAGGATTGCAGTCTAGTCAGGAGGACAGAAGTCTAGTCAGGAGGGTTGCAGTCTAGTCAGGAGGGTTGCAGTCTAGTCAGGAGGATTGCAGTCTAGTCAGGAGGACAGAAGTCTAGTCAGGAGGACCGCAGTCTAGTCAGAAGGACAGCAGTCTAGTCAGGAGGATTGCAGTCTAGTCAGGAGGACCGCAGTCTAGTCAGGAGGACCGCAGTCTAGTCAGGAGGATTGCAGTCTAGTCAGAAGGACAGCAGTCTAGTCGGGGTATCCCAGTCTAGTCGGGGTATCCCAGTCTAGTCAGGAGGATTGCAGTCTAGTCAGGAGGATTGCAGTCTAGTCGGGGTATCCCAGTCTAGTCAGGAGGATTGCAGTCTAGTCGGGGTATCCCAGTCTAGTCAGGAGGGCCCCAATCTAGTCAGGAGGATTGCAGTCTAGTCAGGAGGACCGCGGTCTAGTCAGGAGGACCGCAGTCTAGTCAGGAGGATTGCAGTCTAGTCGAGGTATCCCAGTCTAGTCAGGAGGACCCAAGTCTAGTCAGGAGGACCGCAGTCTTGTCAGGAGGACCCCAGTCTTGTCAGGAGGACCGCAGTCTAGTCAGGAGGACCGCAGTCTAGTCAGGGTATCCCAGTCTAGTCAGGAGGATTGCAGTCTAGTCAGGAGGACAGAAGTCTTGTCAGGAGGACCGCAGTCTTGTCAGGAGGACCGCAGTCTAGTCGAGGTATCCCAGTCTAGTCAGGAGGACCCAAGTCTAGTCAGGAGGACCGCAGTCTTGTCAGGAGGACCCCAGTCTTGTCAGGAGGACCGCAGTCAAGTCAGAAGGATTTCAGTTGCATTGATGGATCGTTCCCTCCTGAAAGAAGGGTAGAACCATTTCCTGGTGATGTTCCCTGTGGTACTCAGGTTCTTATGTGTGTTTGTGTTGTGGTCAGGTGTTTGTGTGTCTATGGAAGGGCTGCAAGGTCTATAACACACCGTCCACCAGTCAGAGCTGGCTGCAGAGACACATGCTGACCCACAGTGGAGACAAACCCTTCAAGGTGGGCACACACACACACACACACACACACACACACACACGGACAGACTCATTTGTGGTTCTTTCTTTCTTTCTACAGTGTGTGGTGGGGGGTTGCAATGCCACTTTTGCCTCCCAGGGGGGGCTAGCGCGCCACGTGCCCACCCACTTCAGCTCCCAGAGTTCATCCAAAGTTTCCAGTCAAGGTCGAGTGAAGGAGGAGTCCCCATCCAAGGCTGGGCTGAACAAGAGAAGGAGACAGAAGAACAAACATAGACGCTCCCTCCGTACGTAGCACGCCCACATGACACACACACGCGCGCTCTTGTGCCTACAAACTACACTTGTAGGGTTGATTTTTTTTCTTTATCTGATCAGAGAAACCAGATGTAATCAGTTAGAGGAGAACTCAGACCTCTGGTAATTTAGCTGTTGGTGGACACCTGTTGTGATTCCCCTGCACAGGTGGTGTCACAAAACCGTGGTTCAAACTCTATGAACAGAACTGGTTACAGACGTGATTTACTTGGGGGTTCGTTTCATCACGTGATGAGTCTTTCAGCTGCTCTCACACACTCTCTGTGCTCAAAGCAGAGTGAGAGAGCAGCGGCTTGTCTTGTAGCAGGTCTGAAATTAACCACAATCAAACACTTTGTGGGTGGGAAGTGTTAGCATCAGCTAGCTCAGGTCCAGGCTAGTTAGCTTAGCCCAATGGCTGGTAGTGGGTGGGAAGTGTTAGCATCAGCTAGCTCAGGTCCAGGCTAGTTAGCTTAGCCCAATGGCTGGTAGTGGGTGGGAAGTGTTGGCATCAGCTAGCTCAGGTCCAGGATGCTGGTTAGCTTAGCCCAGTGGCTGGTAGTGGGTTGGAAGTTTTAGCATCACCTAGCTCAGGTCCAGGCTAGTTAGCTTAGCCCAATGGCTGGTAGTGGGTGGGAAGTGTTAGCATCAGCTAGCTCAGGTCCAGGATCCTGGTTAGCTTAGCCCAATGGCTGGTAGTGGGTGGGAAGTGTTAGCATTAGCAAGCTCAGGTCCAGGATGCTAGTTAGCTTAGCCCAATGGCAGGTAGTGGGTGGAAGTGTTAGCATCAGCCAGCTCAGGTCCAGGATGCTAGTTAGCTTTGCCCAATGGCTGGTAGAGGGTGGAAGTGTTAGCATCAGCTAGCTCAGGTCCAGGCTAGTTAGCTTAGCCCAATGGCTGGTAGTGGGAGGGAAGTGTTAGCATCAGCTAGCTCAGGTCCAGGATGCTGGTGTGTCCAGCAGGAATCCTCCTCCTCATCATCATCAGAAGCAGCAGTCGCTCTTCTAGTCCTCAACAAACCTTTGGTTCTGTTGACCCAAGTTCCAGTGGAGCTTTGGAGGTGCTGCGTCAAATCACTGCTCCCAGTCAGGAAAGTAGTTCCGGCTACGTGTCTGATTCTACCACTACAACGTCTCCTCATGTTAAACTGGTATTCATCACCAAGGTTACACACAACCCTCCTGATATTAATGCAGGCAGAGACGCAGCTACGCTAACACTGACCGTGAATATGAATGTGACCATGAATCAGGATGTTGATTTAACACACACACACGTGCGCGTGCACACACACTCTCTCTAACTGTAGGTCTGAACTTTGCAGCCCGTCCTCATGATTTCTTCGATGCTCAGACCATGGACGCCATTCGCCATCGAGCTATCTGCCTCAACTTGGCAACACACATTGAGAGTCTCGGCAATGGACACAGTGTCGTGTTTCACAGCACGGTGGGCACACACACACACACACACACAGCTCCAGTGCAGACACTCCTCTGTAATTAAACTGCAAAGCCACAGTTTTCATGGTGCTCTATTTGAATAGCAGCTTTCTAGAGGTTAAGTAAAAACATGGTGTGTGTGTGTGCGCGTTGGCGCTTTCAGGTCATAGCCAGAAGGAGAGAGGACTCTGGGAAAGTGAAGGTTCTTCTGCACTGGACACCTGAAGACATGTAGGTTGAGCTCTATCTCTGTCTTCTTCTGTTGGCTGCCCTAAGCTCCGCCTCCTGCAGCGTGTGATGTCATTATATTGATGATGATGCACGTTCATGGTCCAGCCTGTGAGCCTTGTTTCTGCTGGACAAGCCATCTGCCGTTCCAGTTTCTCCAAAAACTGGAGGTTTTTGCATATGATACAAAAAGATGAAGAAGTGATGATGATGATGATGGTATCAGTTTGGTGCTAATGCTAACAGCTAACCTGCTATCAGCAAGACATTCAACAACATTGTCATGAATCCAGCAGGTGAAGGATGCCCTTTTTATTCCTGCTGGAGGGAAGCAAAATGATCTCAGTGTGACCCCAGTAACGCGTGTGTGTGTGTGTGTGTGTGTGTGTGTGTGTGTGTGTGTGTGTGTGTGTGTGTGTGTGTTTCAGCCTACCAGATGTGTGGGTAAATGAGAGCGACCGGCAGCAGCAGAAGACTAAGGTCGTCCATCTGTCCCAGCTACCCACAGACACCGCTGTGCTCCTGGACCCCAACATCTACAGGTGTGTGTGTGTTTGTGTGCGCGCACGCGTGCAGTGGGGGGTTGCAGACACACACCCTCATATCTGACCTTCTGTTTCCTCCAGGATGTTCTTCTAAGCAACTTCAGAGGACTGCCGCTGTCACTTGCTACTAATCCAACTGAGGAGGAGGAGCCAGGTTGTCCCAGAGGACTCTGGGAGTGTAGTCCTCTGTTAGGTGCTGATGGACTGTGGACATGTAGCGAGAGACATATTAGGGTACACCAATAGACAGAAACTAACTGTAGACTCATTTGTAGAGACACGTCTTTGTAAATACTTGAGATTTGTAATATATTTTTATACTTTTGATTTCTTTTCTTTTTTTTTACTGTAGATAGATGACCCTGTTTGGTCAAACAATTTTAAATAGATATTTTAAAACGGATATTGATGGTTTGCAGCAAAGTAACATTGCTTTGGTTTAAGCCTGGTTTATGCTTCTGCGTCGCAGCGATGCCGTAACTACGCCGTCGACGCAGACCCCTACATGAACCCTACACCATAGCCTGACACGTCGACGCGACGCGTTGTGACGTGAACGACAAGGACTGTGATTGGTCCGCTCAGAGGAGGTCGCCGAATGCATGAAGAGGTGGAAGAACCTCCGCGATAAATGTGTGCGTCTCCAAAAGAAAATGGCCACAAGAAGTCATGTTTGTCGTGTTCAAAGTTTACGGTTTGATTCATGAAAGCCAACAGTCGTTCAAAGAAAAGCACTGGACTTTCAGTTGGAAGTAGTTTTGTTTTGGAATCCGACAAGAGCCCCCGAAACCATACAAAGGCACAGCCACACCCCCTAGTGGCTTGGCGGTGAATTGCAGAGCAACGCGTTCCCTCGACGCAGAACTTCGAATGCTTAATGAGGGCGAAGGGTCTACGCAGAAGCATAAACCAAGCTTTAATGTTATTAAATGTTTCCTACTGTCGGCTGTTGTGGTGTTGTTCCTACTGCAGGGGGCGATGGGGAGCTCAGAACTCAAAAGATGGTCTTCTTCTTGCTAAAATAAACTGAACACTTGTCACTCACTGAAAATCCTTACAATCCCAGAATGTGGGAGATATATACAATGTATATATGTGTGTATATATACATATATGTGTATATATATTTACAGATATACACTCGTATATATGTATACATACATATATACGAGTGTATACCTAAATATGTATGTATATACATATGTGTATATATGTACAGATATACATATACATATATGTGTGTATACCTAAATATGTATGTATATATGTGTATATATTTCCAGATATATATACATATGTGTGTATGTCTGTATATACGTGTATGTCTGTAAATATACACACATATATATGTGTGTATATTTACAGACATACACGTATATACACACATATATTTAGATATACACGTGTATATATTTACAGATATACACACATATGTATATATATCATATACATATATGTCTGTATATATCATATACAGATATACACACATATGTATATATATATCTGGAAATATATACACGTGTGTATATCTAAATATATGTGTGTATATACGTGTATGTCTGTAAATATACACATATATATGTGTGTATGTATATATTTATATGCACATATATACACAACATAAATACTTCACAAAGTAATAAATGCAGTACTTTCAGCCCCGCTACTACAAAGCTCAACCCAAGCCAACCAAACAGTCAAGTTGCAACAACTGTTTGCCGACCGCCGCCGCCACCTGTCGAGGCTTACAGGGACCACGTGACCGCACCAGCGGCGACATCCCAGCTTTCTGTGGCTCTGGCTCTGCCTCAAAAAAGAAAATAAAAGTGACGTCACAATCAGTGGCCGGAAACCAGAGCGGAGCGACGATGGCCGGACTTTTGAAGAAGGTACCGCAGAGGTCACGTTAGTTTCAGGGCTAGCGGCACAGTCCCGGCATCTCGCTGCTGTTAAACCCGCAGCGCAGAGCAGAGAACTCGTTCGTTTGAGCGACTTGGTTGAACCGACTGCGCCAGCTAACTTGTTAGCTGAGCAGCTAGCGTCGAGTGGGATCGGTCGGATGTTCCTGCTGTGACTAGTATCACTACTGGAACCCCGGTTGATGGGGAATTTGCTTCTTTCTTCATGAACATTTGTTACACGAAGTTATACTTCTATATTACGCTTCTAAACCGAGTAAAACGTCTCGTGGTCTTCCTGGCCGGGAGGACCGAGTACCGACGCCTTCAGAGTCCCAGATGAGTGTGTAGCTGCGTCACGGTGTGTGGTCGTGGGTGTTTTGTGTCCTCTGCAGTGGTTTCGTCACTTAGAGTTCTAAATGTAGCAGGAGGATCTAAACTGCCACTGAGGTTTGTGTCAAAGTGCGTTCTACGAATGTTCCTCCAGGGCAGTGAGCTGTACTTGACCTGTCGGGGGCTGAGAGGTGACTCACGCCACTGGCTGCCCCCAACATCCGTCCTCAGGGGTGAAAGTGTAGATCATTGACTAGTTTTACTCAGTAGAGGTGAGAGTCTATTAGTTGTCCAACCACTGAGACCTAACCTGGGTGTTTTGTCCTTTAGACCACCGGCCTGGTGGGCCTGGCAGTGTCCAACAACCCCCATGAGGTAGGTACTGCACAGATCGGGGAGGGTCCTCTACCTAGGATCGCATGGCCATCGTGTCACTAACGACCTACCTTTGCTGCTCCCAAAGCGTCTGAGGATTCTCTACTCCAAGATCCTGGTTCTGCTGCAGACCATGCCCCAGGACGCTGCCTACAGGAAGTACACGGAGCAGCTGGTCAGCGAGAGGTTCAGCCATGTCAAAACGGTGATTTGACTCCCCACTGGTCTGAGAAGGCAACTGTCAATCAAATCTATGGCCACGGCATCACATGACTGTCTCTTTGTTCTGGGCTCCAGTGTTTAATGTTGGCGTCTGGATGCCAGGAGCTGTTGTGACTGGTGTCACTCACCTGTGAGCTGTCACCTGTCCCAGCTGCCGGCTTCAGAAACGTTTCCCTCAACTGTCCCTGTCCCATACAGACAGGGGTGAAAGTGGCTTGAAAGTCTTGCCAGAACTGTAGGCACGTGTAAAAAAGAAGCGCCGCCGCCGACCAAGATTTATGGTTTTTTATTGGTTTTGGGTGATTTTTATGACAGTTTTCGGGTGTCTGTTCCCCACACAACTGCAGCCCTCATCGCCCCACCCTTCCCGCGCTACCCCTGGAAATGCTTTGAAAACTGCTTTGTACAGCAGCTGTACTGTAACACTACAGCGCGGACAACACATGGACACACAGATCATCAATGTCACTCAGTGGTTTCTTCTTCCTCTCACTGGCAGACTCCTCAGACAGTCTCTCCCTGGACTCGCTCTCATCAAGGAGTGGCTCTGAGTCTCAGTCTTCCGTGGGTCTCATTTTGCTAACTTTCTCTCCTGCTTCTTCAACTCTGTCACTTGCGCCGCATGCTTGCGCCGCGTCTGCTGCGTTCAGAGCGAAACCGCCTTCAGACGTCGTTTTCTTTATTGAATATGGGATTTTGACAGCTCACCTTCTCCTTCTCTTTTCACCGGAACCCCTGCATACAGATGATGTGACCAGAGTTCACCCTGTCTGAGTTCTGACCAGGGACTTGTGTGACCTGAGCTGCTCTCCTTACTTGAACTAGCAATTGTTGGTTCTGTGTTGACCATTTTCGAGCAGTGGTTGGCAGTAGGTGGCCCTTGGGCCGAAACGGGCCCTGCAGCACTGTCACGTGGCCCAGGAGATTATTTTGATAAGTCTTAACATTGTGTCTTTTTTTTTTACTTGTCTAAAAAAAAAAAAAGACAGTTTTGAGCTGAATTGAAATATTTCATTCTGAAAGCCTCTGCAGCTTGGAATCATCCACGAGTGTCTCCTACCTGGCAGGTAGCGCGAGTGACGTCCTCCATCACTGGCCTGTGTGATGCCGCTAGCGCTGGTAACTTCCTGTTGAGACGTGACGCCACCAGGATGTGGCTGCTACCAGGCTTGAGTCAGTGCTTCTGTGCCACGCTGAGAACCGAGTGGTTCTGTGTGGTCGTGATTTTACTCTCTGCTGTTTTTAATGTCTCACCAATAAACCCGGAAAGTGTCAGCACCTGACACCTGATACCTGTCGCCCATCAATGGCTTCAGACGATCTGGTCCACTTTAGGGGAAGTGATATGACCGGACCACTTCTGTCATGGCCCTCAAACACACAATGCTTGTGAAGTTGAAACAATTGTATTCATTTTTCTTGACCCAAAGACACAAGGATGGAGTTGAAGACGCTGTGCGCTGGGGTTTAGTTTGGATGAATCGGGCCGTACGGTACCAAGGGAGTCTGTTCGGAAGCATCAGAGAATGGGTTGTATCGGGTCGTATGGAAGATGCTGCTAGTCCAGCACGCCACGGGACCTTCTTCCTGTTTAAAGGACACTAATTCACTGGTTTGGTCTCTCCCCCAGGAGCCTGATGTAGAGAAGCTGGAGAAGAAGATGGACTGTGGCCAGATCGAGGAAGTCATTTTCCAGGTATGTCACTCCTCCCTGATGCTTACCAGGCCCTCTGGTTGTCGGCCTCTAGAACCTGGTCCACGTTCCCAAGTCCATCAGGGCAGATGCTGACTCCAACAATGTCCTGAAATACTGATTCAGCTGATTGTTGTTGATTCATCATTTCACCACTTGTGCTCCAAAGGGGGGGGGGGGGGGGGGGGGTGGACTAGTGATGTGGAGGAGTACTGTCAACCTGAGAGAAGATGCTGCTGTCTCTTACCAGATAGAAATTTGTACCGAGTTCTAGTCTGGTATCCCAACAACAGGTGAGGGTGCGATCCAATCAAGGGGTCCAACTCAAGGGACCGCTCCAACAGTTGCCTTTGACAGTGGGGGCGGAGCTAGTGAGCCGTCTGTGTGTGATTAACAACCTAATGTACAACAATTCCGCTGTCCCTGAGTCAATTTCATTAAAAATTCCCAAACTTCATAATGACTCTTCCATCCATGGAGCAAAGATGGCAGCCGGTGGGAATATGAGCTGAGGAAGCGTTTCACTTCCTCAGAAATCACTTTGGTCCAGATGAGTCATGTGCTCTCCATTTGAAGGTGACAGGGCTGTGCTGCTATGCTAAGCTATGCTAATTCCCTGATATTAATATCTGCTGAACATCTCTCTCTCTCTCACTGCGTGTGCGTGCAGGCAGAGTGTGAGTTGGCTCTATCCAGGAAGATGGTGGAGTGGAAACCCTGGGAGCCGCTGGTCGAGGAGCCCCCTCCCAATCAGTGGAAGTGGCCCATATGAGTCCACCTGTCGATACTGCTGTCCTGTGTGTGTGTGTGTGTGTGCGTCCATACCTCTGATTAAAGTCGTCTACAACTAAAAGCTGTGTTTCCATGTTTATTGTGTGACTGATGATTGTGTTGAGCAGCATTCATGTTGTAGCGACATGAGTCACACATGCATGGAGTTTCGCTGAACACGAAATACTTGAGTTGTGCTGGCCTGCTGAGTCTCAGTGGAGCCTGGCTGGTGACGAGGAAGCTCGTCCACCAGTCAGTCTGTTCCTACAAACCCTTTCATGCATTAAAGATGCAACACAAAGTGCTTGACAATAAAAACGTACTCTACAAATATTAAAAACCCGCCCCTCCCACCCCCACATATCAACACACACACAGAGCACTCACCAACTGTCAGTGTAAAACATGGCAAGGCACTGAGGAACCAGGTGAGGAAAAACCACCTATGGAAGCCGTCCACACTGAGAGGTGTCACGCCTACAGCCACAGGAGGCGCTGCCACAGAGACCACCTGACCCGGATAGACTACACATGGTGCAGTGCCCCCCAGCCCCGAAGGCTCTCCAGGACGACGTCCCTGCGGACAGACAGTGGACAGACAGACAGTGTGGAGGGCCCCCATGAGGAAACACTGGAGTTCACAACCGACATATGAAAAGACAGTAGGATCGGGTAAAAACAGGCACGAGAGAAAATAATGATAAAATCCTTAAAACATAAAGATTTAGAAAATTTCAAGATTCAAAGACTTAAAAATAAAGATGTAAAGATTTAATATCAATAAAAGATATAAGAATAAGTCGTTAAAACATTAGACCTAAAAATAATAAAGCATAATAAAATTAAAGGAGTAACAGAAATCAGTTAAAAGCCAAACTAAAGAGGTTTGTGTTGAGCCTCCTTTTAAAAACACCAACAGTCTCTGCAGCCCTGACGTCCTCCAGCAGGCTTTTCCATGATCGTGGACCATCGTGGCTGAACGCAGCCTCCCCGTGGGTTTCAGTTCTAACTTTGGAGATGACTAAAGGCCAGAGGACCTCAGGGTCCGCGAGGGTTGATGTGATGAGAAGCAGGTCAGATAAACAAGATGGTCCAACACTGTTGAGACATTTAAAAACTAATAAAAGAACTTTAAAGTCAATCCTGAAATGCACAGGGAACCAATGCAGTGATGCTCGTCTGAATGAATCCACTCCTCCAGTCACAGGAACACTCACATTCCTCCAGGCTCTGGTCCAGGAGGTGGCGCTGCTGCCATTGTTGACACCAGTTTAGTAATAAATCTGTCCCTCTCTTTCCTTCTGTCTCTCTGTCTTCCTCCATTCTGTCTTTGTCTCTGTCCACCAGTCTCTCCTCCTTTCTCTCCCTCTTTATCTCTGTCCCTCTCTTTCCTTCTGTCTCTCTGTCTTCCTCCATTCTGTCTTTGTCTCTGTCCATCAGTCTCTCCTCCTTTCTCTCCCTCTTTATCTCTGTCCCTCTCTTTCCTTCTGTCTCTCTGTCTTCCTCCATTCTGTCTTTGTCTCTGTCCATCAGTCTCTCCTCCTTTCTCTCCCTCTTTATCTCTGTCCCTCTCTCTCCTTCTGTCTCTCTGTCTTCTTCCATTCTGTTTTTGTCTCTGTCCCTCTCTCTCCTTCTTTCTCTCTGTCTTCCTCCATTCTGTCTTTGTCTCTGTCCCTCTCTCCTTCTGTCTCTCTGTCCTCCTCCATTCTCTTTGTCTCTGTCCATCAGTCTCTCCTCCTTTCTCTCCCTCTTTATCTCTGTCCCTCTTTCCTTCTGTCTCTACATCTTCCTCCATTCTGTCTTTGTCTGTCCATCAGTCTCTCCTCCTGTCTCTCCGTCTTTATCTCTGTCCCTCTCTCTCCTTCTGTCTCTCTGTCCTCCTCCATTCTCTGTCTTTGTCTCTGTCCATCAGTCTCTCCTCCTTTCTCCCTCTCTTTATCTCTGTCCCTCTCTCTCCTTCTGTCTCTCTCTTCCTCCATTCTCTGTCTTTGTCTCTGTCCATCACTCTCCTCCTTTCTCTCTCTTTATCTCTGCCCCTCTCTTTCCTTCTGTCTCTCTGTCTTCCTCCATTCTCTGTCTTTGTCTCTGTCCATCAGTCTCTCCTCCTTTCTCTCCGTCCCTCTTTCCTTCTGTCCCCGTCTTCCTCCATTCTGTCTTTATCTCTGTCCATCAGTATCTCCTCCTTTCTCTCCCTCTTTATCTCTGTCCCTCTCTTTCCTTCTGTCTCTCTGTCTTCCTCCATTCTGTCTTTGTCTCTGTCCATCAGTCTCTCCTCCTTTCTCTCCCTCTTTATCTCTGTCCCTCTCTCTCCTTCTGTCTCTGTCTTCTTCCATTCTGTCTTTGTCTCTGTCCCTCTCTCTCCTTCTTTCTCTCTGTCTTCCTCCATTCTGTCTTTGTCTCTGTCCATCAGTCTCTCCTCCTTTCTCTCCCTCTTTATCTCTGTCCCTCTTTCCTTCTGTCTCTCCATCTTCCTCCATTCTGTCTTTGTCTGTCCATCAGTCTCTCCTCCTTTCTCTCTCTTTATCTCTGTCCCTCTCTTTCCTTCTTTCTCTCTGTCTTCCTCCATTCTCTGTCTTTGTCTCTGTCCATCAGTCTCTCCTCCTTTCTCTCCCTCTTTATCTCTGCCCCTCTCTCTCTCCTTCTGTCTCTCTCTTCCTCCATTCTCTGTCTTTGTCTCTGTCCATCAGTCTCTCCTCCTTTCTCTCCCTCTTTATCTCTGTCCCTCTCTCTCCTTCTGTCTCTCTGTCCTCCTCTATTCTCTGTCTTTGTCTCTGTCCTGCTCTCCTGCTCTCTCTCCGTCCCCACTGATCCTGGATCTGCTCCACCTTCCTGCTGGTAAAGGAAGGTTCTGGTGGCTGCTGTTGCAGGATGTGCTGCTGATGGAGAATTGTTGGGTGGAGGTTCATTGAAGGAGGGAGGTGCTGGACCTGCTCTACTTGGACAGAGTCAGGACAGAACTTTGGTTGGGGTTTGGTGACAGAAATAAACCTGACTTAATATCCACTGTTTAAAAAAAGCATTTGAGTTTATATAGCTGTGTGTGTAAGTGTGTGTGTGTGTGTGTGTGAGTGCGTGTGAATGTGTGTGCATATGTGAGTGAGTGTGTGTGAGCGGGCGTGTGTGAGTGAGTGTGTGTGAGCGGGCGTGTGTGAGTGAGTGTGTGTGAGCGGGCGTGTGTGAGTGAGTGTGTGTGAGCGGGCGTGTGTGAGTGAGTGTGTGTGTGAGTGGGCGTGTGAATGCATGTGTGAGAGTGTGAGTGAGTGTGTGTGTGTGAGAGCGGGCGAGAGTGAATGTGTGTGAGTGTGTGTGCGTGTGTGAGTGAGTGAGTGTGTGAGCGGGCGTGAGTGTGTGTGAATGCGTGTGTGAGTGAGTGCGTGTGATCGGGCGTGTGAGTGTGTGTTAGAATGTGTGTGAGTGTGTGTGAGTGAGTGTGAGTGAGTATGTGTGAGCGGGCGTGTGAGTGCGTGTGTGTGCGTGTGAGTGAGTGTGTGTGTGAGTGAGTGTGTGTGTGAGTGGGCGTGAATGCGTGTGTGAGTGTGTGTGAGTGCGTGAGTGTGTGTGCGTGTGGTAGTGTGTGTGTGAGCAGGCGTGTGAGTGCGTGTGTGAGTGTGTGTGCGTGTGAGTGAGTGAGAGTGCATGTGAGTGTGTGTGCGTGAGTGCATATGTGCGTGTGTGTGAGAGTGCGTGTGTGACACATGATGCACGGCCATATTTGGTCAGACATTTTATTGATTGACTGAACTTTATCAACAGATTTGGTCCAACAAGATCAAGCCTGTCTGAAAGTTGCCCACCAGTAGAGTCAGAAGGAGAAAGGAACTTAAAAACCAAACAGCTTGTATTCCTTTACAAAAAAGTCAATCTAGAGAAAGCTGAAGTCGAACATATGTATCGAAACCAACAATGGACTGCAAGCTCCTCCCCCTGGTCAGCCATTGGTGGCTTTCTGCAGCAGCTGGAGCATGACGGGATAGATGGGTGCAAACTCCTTCCCCTGCCGAGCCCTCACTGACTGGACGTAGGCCTCCAGAGCCCCCCTGCAAGACCAGACAACATGATGAGAGGACCACACCGCCAGGGCCAGACAGTCCTCCAGGAAACAGATGCAACAACCAGTCACCACCGGGGGCGATCACTCCCCACTCTACAGCAGCTGCGCCATGCTGACAATAACAATGAAAACAGTGACACTTGAAGAGTGCTGGGTGAGGCTGGTCACATGGTCCAGGTCAAGCAGTGATTACCTGATGAGGGTGAGGCGGTCTCTCTCAGACGGATGATCGTCCAGCCACTGGGAGTAGCGGGCGATGGACCACTCAGCTCTCTGGGAGGGATTAGCATGACGTTAGCATGAGTTTAAATGTAGGAGCTTTTCAAGAAAACTCTGCTCAGAGTTGGGAGAGGGATCTGAGTCCGAGTCTTCATGAACAGAAGATTCAAATTTAAAAAATGCTGGACTTCATGTGAATGATTTGAGGAGAAGATCTTCAAGAACCTGATATTCTGGATCTGGTAGGACAAGCAGTGAAGTAATGAACTAGATCTGTCTCCTGAAGTTGTCGTTGGAATGAAGGGGATTCCTCTGACATCATCTTTATTCCAGGTGAGCCCCATGTAAGAAGCGGCCACGTTAAATCACAGTCAGATTAACATCTGATCCAGATCTGCTCAGTTTTTACTGAAAACTCGAGAACTGCAATTCCACGTAATCGAGGTCCAGGATGTCAAATATCCAAGCTGGAGGGGAACTGCTTGGAGTCTAGGACTTGAATCCATGGCTGTGGAAAGATTTGCTGTAGATCTATACATGGTGTGTGTGTGTGTGTGTGTGTGAGTGTGTGTGTGAGTGTGTGTGTGAGTGTGAGTGTGTGTGTGTGTACCTGGTAGGGTGACTTGAGCTCAGACGGCGCTCTGGTGAAGAGGAAGTGCAGCAGGGTGCTGTAGGGGATCAGGTCTCCCACTGCTGGGCTGCTGGCGATCAGGCTGCTGGTCTGGAACAGCAGAGGCCTGAAACACAAGCACCAGCAACATGAATCACAACAGCAACACCCACCACAGCGAAGGAGGTCTTCAGTCCGTAGACGTGGAGGTGCAGGCCACATCACTATCAGTCTTCAGTGATGGTCCTGTGATACTGCAGTGGAACTTTGTTGTGGTTCCATCTTCACGTCACCGACGGTACAGACGACTGACGCTGACAACGAGAGCATCAGGGACAACGTCGCTATGTTAAAACCAGTCAGTTTAGAAATGTCTCTTCTGATGATGATCATCATCCCTTTTATTTAGAAATGCCTTTCTCAGCACTCACAGAACTTTACAAAGATAAAACAAATACAATAAAATGAATGAAACAGAGCGATTACACACAGGATGCTCCCTTGAACAGGTGACTTCTGAGTCCCTTCGCCGAGGACAACAGACGGCTCAGAGATGAGTGAAGCGGTTGCTAGGTAACATAAGTCCTTCATCAAGCAACCAGCAATGTAAACAGGACACAAAAACAGCTCACCTGGAAGCTTCAGGTGTCCACAGTGCTGGACTGGGATCAGTTTCAAACTACTTGTGATGTCATGTATTATGTTTGTAGGACTGACCTTTAAAATTAGACTTTCCCTGAGCTCAGACAAACTCCACCAGCTTCCTACCGGAATGGGCAGGAACGTGAATGGGTCGATAAACTCGACTGCTTTCATCACGACACGGCAAACTCACCTGAAGGAGCGCAGCATTCGGTAAGGTTTCCCCAGATCAGACACCCTCCTGCAGAGAGGAGCCACCGCCATCTCCATCTGAGACACACACACACAAAAACTTAGACTTGACCCGACACAGTGCTGCTGTTTCATAAAGCTGAGTTTAATATGCCAGAAATCCCAACCTCTTCATCCTCACCTGGGCAAAGTCAGCCGCCAGCCTCATCTTGCCTCCTTCGCCCAGGGGCCGCAGCAGGCTGGCGTGGCGAATAAAGAGCTCGATGGCTCTCTGAGCGATGGACTCTGTGTTCTCGTAGATGAAGTCAACACAATGGAAGTGACAGAAGTAATCAGCCATCACTCTGGAGATGAAGCCCTGCAGCTCCTTCATGTAGAGTGAGCAAGGAACATCAGGCTTATCAGGGCTGGACAGCTGTCTGCAAAACACACACACACACACACACACACACACACACACACACACGGTGATGTAGAGGAGGCCAGACACTCAAACCTCACACACTAACAGAATTCCAGTGCAGTGGGAGATGACAACCATCTGAAAAAACTTCTTTAAGACACATTCATCATTTCATCATCATTTTTTTCAGATCAGTAGGCAGAGAGTTGATGTCAGCTACTTCTTCTACAGGCTGCCCTTCGCTGCATGAGTGTGCATGACTTCAGCTCGCAGCAGGTGTAGCTACAGCATCACGTCAGGTTTACTTGCTGCTGATGTGCCAACACATCTCTTCACCTACAGAACAACATCTGACGTGTACCTAAGGAAACACCATCGTATTTCTGGAGGATCTAAACCATTTGAACACTGTCGTCGAGTTGCGAGAGGCCAGAGTCTCCTCTACCCATCTACTGTGTACCTCCAGGAGGGCGAGGACGGGACCTACGGAGAGCCTAAGGCTCTCTTTGTGGACTGGAAATTAAATTGAGGGTAAAAAAAAATTTGGGTATGAGAATAAATGTGCACCAAAGACAATGTCATGAAAGAGGCTCAATGTTCAAATGTCCACTCTACAACACGCTGCCACGTCTGAATGGAGTTGAAGTCTGATCAAGAGCACGTAGAGGTGAGGATGACACCAACTGCTATGCCAGGAAGTGAGCTCAGTAGCAGCGCTGAGGCCGATCCCCCTCGGACGTGCAGCCCTAGGAGGGTTACTGACCCTGAGAAATCCTCCTGGTGCAGCGTGATGATGATGGCCTCGATGGAGTCACTGACCGACTGCAGGAGGGGCTGCACGGCGCTGCTCATCAGGGCCTGCACACCCTGAACCACAGCACAGAGAGACTGTCACCAGGGACCCCCTGAACCACCCGGACCCCGATTCCCCCAATACAGAAGCAACATTCACAAGAGGGTGAATGCCTGGCTAATGTTAAGGAATGATACTTCACCCAAAAGTGGGTTTTGCCTCACTAGCAGGAGTGTTCAGCTCATTAAGGTGTTTCTCGCTCCTCCATCACTACTTAGTGACTCCAGAATGCAGGAAGAACCAGCCATGTAGATTTAGCTTGAAGCTAACGGACACTGACGGCTAAAAACAACCAGATGACCAGTAATCCACAGACACTGTGACTGGAGATCAGAACCAGCTACGGCCCGTTCACGCCGACCACAACCAACAGTGCACTCAGCTGAACCAACTTCTCAGGTCTGTGGTTGCAGCACCAAACGGAACTTGGCACTCTGAGCTCCGACACCTATGTTCGAGTCCAGTAACAATGATTGGGTGAAGTATCACTTGTGGTAGGTTTTATATTTTTGGGCGTGAAGCGAGAAGATGTGTGAGGGAGGTGGAACGTGTGGAGGTTACTGATCAGAACGCAGCAGAACAATGTCTTGCATCGATAATCATCACCAAACTATTATCAAAGACATTTTTCTCCGATGCAAAAGTACCTTTATAACAGCATCTGCTTGCTCGTGTGGCATCAAAAAGTTGAATCTGAACACAAAAGTTGATGTAAAGCTGCTTTAGTACCTCTAAAGAAGAAGAGAGAGACTCTGCTGCCGCCGCCGGACACGTGGAACCCAAACCTGGCACAACCTGTGAAACACAACAGACATGAGCCCTTAAGTTCTAAGGTTCTACAGGTTCCAAAGTACACCCAGACCAGCTTGTCACATCTCACGACTATCTGCAGGATCTGGGACTCTCTGGACTCTGTCAAGGTCAGTGACAGAAATGATTCACAGCAGTACCAATGGGACCACCCACTCACTCCTGGACCAGAACTGGACCACAACCACAGCAGTACCCATGACAAATACTACTGATAATAATAATAATAATAATAATAATAATAATAATAATAATAATAATAACAATAATAATAATAATGTCAATCATAATAATAATAATAATAATAACAATAATGTCACTAATAATAGTAATGTCAATAATAATAGTAATGTCAATAATAATAATGTCAATAATAACAGTGATGTCAATAATAATAACAATGTCAATAATAATAGTAATGTCAATAATAATAATGTCAATAATAATAATGTCAATAATAATAATAATGTCAATAATAAAAGTATCAATAATAATAGTATCAATAATAATAATAATGTCAATAATAATAGTAATGTCAATAATAATATAATGTCAATAATAGTAATGTCAATAATAATAATAATGTCAATAATAACAGTAATGTCAATAATAATAATGTCAATAATAATAATTATGTCAATAATAATAATAATGTCAATAATAGTAATGTCAATAATAATAACAATGTCAATAATAATTATAGTAATGTCAATAATAGTAATGTCAATAATAATAACAATGTCAATAATAATAGTAATGTCAATAATAATAATAATGTCTATAATAATGTCAATAATAATAATATCAATAATAATAGTAATGTCAATAATAATAACAATGTCAATAATAGTAATGTCAATAATAGTAATGTCAATAATAATAGTAATGTCAATAATAGTAATGTCAATAATAATAATGTCAATAATAATAGTAATGTCAATAATAATAATAATGTCAATAATAGTAATGTCAATAATTATAATAATGTCAATAATAACAGTAATGTCAATAATAATGTCAATAATAATAATAATGTCAATAATAGTAATGTCAATAATAACAATGTCAATAATAATAATAATGTCAATAATAATAATGTCAATAATAGTAATGTCAATAATAATAATGTCAATAATCATAATAATGTCAATAATAATAGTAATGTCAATAATAACAATGTCAATAATAATAATAATGTCAATAATAATAATGTCAATAATAGTAATGTCAATAATAATAACAATGTCAATAATAATAATAATGTCAATAGTAATAATAATGTCAATAATAACAATGTCAATAATAATAATAGTAATGTCAATAATAATAATAGTAATGTCAATAATAATAATGTCAATAATAACAATGTCAATAATAATAATAATAGTAATGTCAATAATAATAGTAATGTCAATAATAGTAATGTCAATAATAATAACAATGTCAAAAATAATAGTAATGTCAATAATAATAATGTCAATAATAATAATAATGTTAATAATAATAATGTCAATAATAATAGTAATGCCAATAATAATAATAATGTCAATAATAATAATAGTAATGTCAATAATAATAGTAATGTCAATAATAGTAATGTCAATAATAATAACAATGTCAAAAATAATAGTAATGTCAATAATAATAATAATGTCAATAATAATAACAATGTCAATAATAATAATAATAGTAATGTCAATAATAATAGTAATGTCAATAATAGTAATGTCAATAATAATAACAATGTCAAAAATAATAGTAATGTCAATAATAATAATAATGTCAATAATAATAACAATGTCAATAATAATAATAATAGTAATGTCAATAATAATAGTAATGTCAATAATAGTAATGTCAATAATAATAACAATGTCAAAAATAATAGTAATGTCAATAATAATAATAATGTCAATAATAATAATAATGTTAATAATAATAATGTCAATAATAATAGTAATGTCAATAATAATAATGCCAATAATAATAATGTTAATAATAATAATAATGTTAATAAGAATAACAATGTCAATAATAATAATCATATTAATGTCAATAATAATATTGTCAATAACAATAATAATAATGATAGTGTCCCGATGAGACTACCCTCCACCCCACCCCACCCACCTTGGCAACAGCCTGATGCAGCCGGTGGAGGGAGTTAACCACGGCGATGTTCCTCCTCTGGCCGTCTGTTAATGGCCCAATCACCTGGCTGGCATCACCCTGAGTAGACAGCTGCAGACAGATGGACGGATCAGAACCACAGTTACTGACCAGAATCCTGCGATCTGATGACATCAGCAACTGTGAGGATCAATCAGCTGGTTAATGATGTTGTTAAATCAGCATCACATGACATCAACCCTCACCCTCAACCCCCACTCGACCAGTGTCCTGGTCCCTGATCCTGTCCAACACATGACGCTCTAAATACACACCAACTGTTCAGACTTGACACAGAAGAGCTGCACGGTCTTGGCGGCATTCTTTGCCACTGCCAGAGAGAGACTGTGATCGATCGCTGCCACGTTCAGCTCACTGCAAACACAAGAGGAAAGAAGACGCAGTTTGGACTCCAGGTCCAATAATCCAGGAGAGGCCCTGCACGAGTCTCAGCAGGTTGAGGTCAATTCACTTGGACATATACAGAGATACTCTAAATGGCACGAATTTACAATTAACATGGAGTATTATCACTCAGAGTATTGCCTTAACTGCTTAAATATCAGAATACTGACATCCATGTGAATGTCTTCAAGAGGGAAGCATGTGACAACTGGGAAGTGGCAGACACGGTGGTGAAATCGGTGTGTACTTGCCTGCTGATGGTCTTGATGATGCTGTCCAGCTCGTCGTTGGACGGTGGGTTGCGTCCACACAGAGGAAACACCAGGTTGATGGGATCAAAAAGACGAGAGAGGGACTTAGAGAGGTAGGCTGCTTCATAGGGCTGAAGGGAATCCTTCAGAGCCTTCTCAGGGCTACACACACATGCACGCACGCACGCACGCACACACACACACACACACACACACACACACACACACACACACACACACTATTATCAATAGTGCAGGTTGAATGGTAGATTCAATAAGAGAGTCTGTTTCCATTTCATGACCCTTCATTGTGCCAGTGTAATGTAAAGCAGCTGTTAATGTCCCTCACTGACGTTTGTCATCATAGAATCAGCCAGAGCGTCTGTGCTGATGTTTAGTAACGCAGCAGTCAACTTGCAGACACGCCAGACGCATTTTCTGATGGACTGAAATGGTCCAGTAGTGGTAGTGGTGCAGTAGTGGTCTAGTAGCAGTGGAGCAGGGGTGTAGCAGTGGTGCAGTCGTGGTCTAGTAGCAGTGGAGCAGGGGTGTAGCAGTGGTGCAGTCGTGGTCTAGTAGCAGTGGAGCAGGGGTGTAGCAGTGGTGCAGGAGTGGTCTAGTAGCAGTGGAGCAGGGGTGTAGCAGTGGTGCAGGAGTGGTCTAGTAGCAGTGGAGCAGGGGTGGAGCAGGGGTGTAGCAGCGGTGCAGTAGTAGTCTAGTAGCAGTGGAGCAGGGGTGTAGCAGCGGTGTAGCAGTGGAGCAGGGGTGCAGTCGTGGTCTAGTAGCAGTGGAGCAGGGGTGTAGCAGTGGTGCAGTCGTGATGCAGTAGTGGTCTAGTAGCAGTGGAGCAGGGGTGTAGCAGCGGTGCAGTAGTAGTCTAGTAGCAGTGGAGCAGGGGTGTAGCAGCGGTGCAGTAGTGGTGCAGTAGTAGTGGAGCAGGGGTGTAGCAGCGGTGCAGTAGTAGTCTAGTAGCAGTGGAGCAGGGGTGCAGCAGCGGTGCAGTAGTGGTCTAGTAGCAATGGAGCAGGGGTGTAGCAGCGGTGCAGTAGTGGTGCAGTAGTAGTGGAGCAGGGGTGTAGCAGCGGTGCAGTAGTAGTCTAGTAGCAGTGGAGCAGGGGTGTAGCAGTGGTCTAGTAGCAGTGGAGCAGGGGTGCAGTCGTGGTCTAGTAGCAGTGGAGCAGGGGTGTAGCAGTGGTGCAGTCGTGATGCAGTAGTGGTCTAGTAGCAGTGGAGCAGGGGTGTAGCAGCGGTGTAGCAGTGGTCTAGTAGCAGTGGAGCAGGGGTGCAGTCGTGGTCTAGTAGCAGTGGAGCAGGGGTGTAGCAGTGGTGCAGTCGTGATGCAGTAGTGGTCTAGTAGCAGTGGAGCAGGGGTTTAGCAGCGGTGCAGAGGCAGTGCATTCTGGGTGTTGCAGTGGTCTCAGCAGTATGGCTGCGTCCTTGACAACCACAGTCGTGACTGGTTCACATGTGACTGGTGTCTCAGTTATACCACTGGTAGACACTTATAAAAGGACACAACATGCTAGTTTTGTATAGCATGGAACCAGTGATGATGATTAAAACCCTCCTCTCATGCCTTCTGTAGGAGAACCTGACCTCTGACCTCCAGCAGCAGTACTACCAATTATCACCGTCCTGGCCTGGTATGAATCAAACGCAGTCAGAGGGGACTTACTTGTAGTCTGGTTTATCTTGAGTGAAGAGGTCCTTGCTGTCTGCCTCTGAGTCCAGACTGATATCTATCCCTCCACTGCCTGTTAGCGCCCCCTGCAGGCTGGCACTGTACTGCTGAAGGCGGCGCCACAGCTCATTGTACAGTCGCAACAACTTTGGATATTCTCCTTCAAAGGCCTGCTTCAGGTAGGATGAGGCTGGACAGGAAATAGAAGGAGGTGGAAGAAAACAGGTGTTAGTCAGCAGACAGCCGAAGGCCGGCGAAGTCATCATCGGGCGTTTCTGAGCTGGTGGTGCACAAGCCCTTTGTTACACTGCAGTTACCATCTCTCTCTCTCTCTCTGTCTCTCTCCCCCCCTGTCAGAGTGCATTGCTGGGAGTGTCTGGAAGGAGTGGTTGTGGTGAGCGTGGTGAGTTTGGTCCGCCGTGGCCTGTGAGAGTGAACTCTATCTTCTAACTTCTTTTTTCTCAGTAAATGTGTATTTTCTTTAATTTCTTGTAAGAACTGGGTTTCTGGAACCTAGAAAAACGGTGGCATTAAGTACCTGGGAGTCTATCTTGGAGACGAAAATTTTGTTGAGAAGAACTGGGAGGGGCTCATTGATAAAGTAAAAGGCCGTTTAGATAAACGGAGAAGGCTTAAACCTCAGATGTCCTACAGAGGACATGCATTAGTAATCAGTAATCTGGTGGCTTCCTTTCTGTGGCATAAAATAGCCTGCGTTGACCCTCCTGTACAACTGTTGTCAAGTATCCAATCATTGCTGCTGGAGTTCTGGGACAAACTGCACTGGGTTCCTCAGGAGGTCCTATACTTCAAGGAGAAGGAGGTCATGGGCTGGTTCATTTGCAAAGCAGGACAGCAGCCTTCTGCATGCGATTCATTAAAAAATTGCTGACTGACCAAAAGGACTTGGGATGGAAACCTGTGGCTGGTGCCATTTTAAGAACTGTTGGAGGGTGGGACATGGATAAGTCTCTATTCTTGATGGATCCCAAGAGACTGAATTCCTCACAGCTGCCCATCATTTACAGGAATCTCTTCAAAGAGTTGACTTTATTGAATGTAAAGATCCTTGGTCAGGCGACTTCTTTGTATTGGCTTTTAAAGGAACCCCTTATTTACGCTTTGACTTCGCTTAGAGCAGCACCACAACGCCTGACATCTTCTTGAAACCACATGTATGGACTCTTGAGCAGCTTTTAAATGTGGCTGGTTGAGATTTAAAAACTATGAAAATGTGGCCCATGTTCTAAGGGTTAGATCGATGCGTGCTGTTTCTCAAGTTTTGCAGAAATATTCATCTTTTACAGTTGGGAGTGTGCTTTTGAAAGATTACTTTGAGGGGAAGTTTCAGCTGGATGAAAGTGATCCTTTTCCTAATCTAGGACTGACCCCAGACCAGGGCCAGAATGCTGGATGGAGTTGACTCGTTGTCTTTGTACAGGAATTGTGGTAAAATGTTTTATATTACTTGTGTTAAAATCTTTAATCAGAAGGGTCAATAAGAAACTTGACACCTTTGGTGCCCTGTTGTGGTTTGGGTCATGAAGTCAAACCAGAGTGGAGAGCTTTGCATGGTATTATTGCTGTGAATGCATTTCTTTCTGTTTTAAATCCTGAAGTGAGCCAACATTGTCCACCAGAGCTCCAACAGCCACCTGCATCGCCCCGTCCCCCCCTTTTATCCCCTACTGTTACACCGGCCTGCGCTCCCTTCCCATGAACCAGTCGACAATCCAGTCCCCCATCAAGCTGGCTCGCTCTCCCTGCCTCCCCTTCCATGAACCAGTCTACCATCCAGTCCCCCATCAAGCTGGCTTGCTCTCCCTGCCTCCCCTCCCATGAACCAGTCTACCATCCAGTCCCCCATCAAGCTGGCTTGCTCTCCCTGCCTCCCCTCCCATGAACCAGTCTATCATCCAGTCCCCCATCAAGCTGGCTTGCTCTCCCTGCCTCCCCTTCCATGAACCAGTCTACCATCCAGTCCCCCATCAAGCTGGCTTGCTCTCCCTGTCTCCCCTTCCACGAACCAGTCTGCCATCCAGTCCCCCATCAAGCTGGCTTGCTCTCCCTGCCTCCCCTGCCATGAACGAGTCTACCATCCAGTCCCCCATCAAGCTGGCTTGCTCTCCCTGCCTCCGCTCCCATGAACCAGTCTACCATCCAGTCCCCCATCAAGCTGGCTCGCTCTCCCTGCCTCCCCTCCCATGAATCAGTCTACCATCCAGTCCCCCATCAAGCTGGCTCGCTCTCCCTGCCTCCCCTCCCATGAACCAGTCTACCATCCAGTCCCCCATCAAGCTGGCTTGCTCTCCCTGCCTCCCCTCCCATGAACCAGTTTACCATCCAGTCCCCCATCAAGCTGGCTCGCTCTCCCTGCCTCCCCTCCCATGAACCAGTCTACATCCAGTCCCCCATCAAGCTGGCTTGCTCTCCCTGCCTCCCCTCCCATGAACCAGTCTACCATCCAGTCCCCCATCAAGCTGGCTTGCTCTCCCTGCCTCCCCTTCCATGAACCAGTCTACCATTCAGTCCCCCATCAAGCTGGCTTGCTCTCCCTGCCTCCCCTTCCAGAAGCTTCCTTCTTCAACTGTTATTAACATTTCCATGTTTCCTCCATTCTGTGTTATAAACTGTTGTCTTGTCTGTACCAACATCTCCTGCACGTCTGTCCCTCCTGGTGAGGGATCCTCCTCCCCTCCTCACCCTGAGGTTTCTCCCATTTTTCCCTGTTCAAGGTTTTCTATGGAGTTTCTCCTCAGTCGATGTGAGGCTCTGAGGGCAGAGGATGTTGTTATGATGCCATGAAGCCTGGAGACAAACTGGTGGGGAGAACAGGCTACAAAGAAAACTGCCTTGCCTTTTAGTTTAGAGAGAGAAGCTGCTTTTCATGCGTTTATACACCGTTGAAGGTCAGTGGGACTCTTTTACATACTGGATGGGCTTTTTGATTGTTTCAGTGAAGCATTTTCAGAGAAGATTTACAGTTCTGGGTATCGTTATGTTAGAAAGCAGAAATCTGTTAATCAACTGTTTAACTTCATTCTGGGAGCAGCAAAAATGGCTACTTACTTGACTAGGAAAAACAAGATTGGTAACGGCCAGATTCAGGATGCTGCTCTGGTCTTCGCTGCTCTGGTTAAATCTAGAACACTCATTGACTTCGGCTCCTACAGTGCAACTGAAAACTTAGATATGTTTGAGAGTACTTGGTGTTTGAATGGAGCTTCATGTACAGTTGAAAACGCAGGGTCTAGTCGTGTGATTCCATTTTTATGCTTAAGAATGGTGCTATGTTACACTTTTTGTAATAAAGGTCTCTTGAAAATTCAAATTTTCTCTTTCTCTCTCACACTCTCAAATAGAAGCTGTTCATCTAAGGTAGGTGTGTGTGTGTGTGTGTGTGTGTGTGTGTGTGTGTGTGCGCGTGAGAGAGAGAGAGAGAGAGAGAGAGAGAGATGTTTTAATTGCCCCTCGGGGATAAATAAAGTCATCTGAATCTGAATGAATCAGAGAGAGAGAGAGATGTTATTGTTAGCATAATTAAGATTATTTTTTCCATGTCCACCCTTTACAAAGACTCTCTGGTATATTTAAAGTTTTTCATCATTGGGGTCATTTGTTTTCTGTGTTGCTCTGACAGCGTGTCAGAGACACGGCTGAGGAGGAGAAACCAGAGAGGGATGATGAGCTGATGGGGGCTCAACACTGGGGTACAGATCCTCCACATTCGGTTTAAATCACGAGTAGGAGGGAAGAGACCAATTCTACAATTCTACAATTCTACAATTTCATTTAGCAGACGCTTTTGTCCAAAGCGACGTACAACACAAGCAAGAGTTCAGACTGAGGGAAAAACCCATAGTAGCGCCAAAGTGCTTCAGTTGTGATTTGGTCACAGGTACTGCCATCTAGTGGCAGAAGAAGTGTCGCCCCCGCCCTTTTTTTTTTTTTTGACAAACATACAACATAACACAACCCAGTTAGTGCTACATAGTCACTAAGTGCTGGGTCTTGGACCCTCTGACTGATTCCAGCAGAGCTGAAACCAGCAGCGGGGTGACATGTGCCCTTTTGGGCTGGTGGAAGACCAGACGTGCTGCTGCATTCTGGATCATCTGCAGAGGCTTGAATGAGCCTGCAGGGAGGCCTGCCAGAAGAGAGTTGCAGTAATCAATGCGTGACCAAGCTCACCTTCAGTTGCTCTGTGGAACTCCTCACTGAGTGTGTTAGTGACATCAGTCCAAAAGGTGTAGAGGATGTCTGGCTGACCATCCTGTCAGCAGAAAGAGGAAGACCAGTTTAGTTCATCCACCCTGTAACAGACAGCAGTTCCAGACGCACGGCCAGCCCACGAGAACCCTGTTCCAGCCGTTCAGAAAGTTCTGTCTGTCAATAAGCAGGTGCACAGCGCTGTCAGGCCTCATTCCTGCCGCAGGAACAAGGCTTCTTCATTGAATTCTCTGTCTGATATTGTTTCTGCTGATGAGAGTTTTTCTTGTGATTAACAAAAGGCAGCGCACTGTACGGGGCCTACAGTGTTGTGAGCTGTGGCTGTGCCACCGTGATATCTCATAACCAAACCATCAGCTGGCGGTGGAGTTTCAAGGCCATGGGTCTGTACAGTAATCCAACATCATTACTGTCCGTTTTACGTTAGCATCTCAAAAACGAGAGAATATTAAAGGGAAAAAAAGCCAAACTGGACAGAAGATCAGAGTTTAACCACTCAAAATGAAATCAATGGAGCCACAAAATATACACTCACATAGAAGACGTGGCCATAAGTGACAGACAAAAAACCCGTGGTGATTTTAGCTCAGCCTGTTAGCATGCTAACGGGTTCAGGTGCTACGTAGCAGAGGTTCATTAAATAACTAATGTGGAGTCCTGTGTCAGGTGTCCTGACTGGCTACAGAAGCCCTTGCTGGGTCTATGACACCCCCCCCCCCCCCCACACACACACACACACACAGATACTGAGGACTTCTTGCATTTAGGGATGTCATTACGTCTCCAACTCACACCTCCATCTCTGGTTAATTGGTGAAAGCCTGGTTTCCACAGTAACAGCCTCCAGCTCTGAACTAGGTTTGTGTGGAGGTGAGAGAGAGAATGATGGCACGTTCACTCCTGATACAACCACAGGTAGCTCTCGTCCTCACAGCCTCCAGAGGGCTGTCCTCCTTGTGTCCATGTGAGGCCACCAAAGTCTTTGAAGCTCATCGTCCAATCTCAGTGGATATTTGTGCCAAATGTGAAGGAATTCCAGCGAGATTAGGGTAACAACACATGGGCAGTGACGAGGTAGAAACAACACAGGCAGACTAACAATCACATGTTTCATGGTACTGAAACTCTATGATATTCATCTTAAACATGAAACCTTTGAGAATGTGTTGATGTGCACTGAGGCTCGGCAGAGGTGGTGGTGCTGCACCTGGATGGGCTGCTGGGCTGGGCGATATGTTTACCCATCAGCCATCATCGGCCTATCAAATTCCCACAGGTGTATTCCTCTCCTTACCACTTGCAGGAGATGCAACAATGGAGGTGCTCCGAGGGTTTGGCGTGGCACAGGCACACAATCTGTGTCAGTGCTTACGTGTTAACACTTGCTGGTTCGGCCTTGCAGGCCTTCCCAGGCCCTTCAAGGATGCAGCCCCAGAACTGAGACCACCGTTGGGAGGTGTGGCCCGACTCACCTTGATAATCTCATCGATGAAACACACATGAGTGACGGGGTCTCTCTTTTTCATTAGGACTTTCTGCAGATGCTGCACCTGGCAAAACATGGAAAAGCCTTGATGGTTCATTGGTTAGGCCTGAGGGAGGTGGAGCTTGTTCAGGGGCAGCTTAGTCCTACCTGTCTGCACGCGGCACAGATCTGGTCCATCAGCTTCTCCAGGTTAGTCCACAGAGCAGCCCGGAAGGCTGCGGTGCTCCCGGGGGTTGGCAGCACTGCTCTGCCTGGAGCTCCTGCAAACGCAGTCGTCGCTGGGTCATTCATCTTTAATAAAAACTCCTCTGACCATTTTATTAGCTGAGTGATGCGCGGCACAGAAAGATCTTGTCAGACATGATTCATGATGAGTATTGAACCGCCTCTGAATGGAACACTGAACATGTTATGTAGTTTATCTACTTCGTCACAGTTAGTAAAAGTTACGAAATCAAGATAAATACTGTAGATTTACAGATGTTACTTAAGAAGAAGGCATTGTTCAGAGAGCATGGGGGTGGACATGCCCTCCAGTTTGCTGAGAACATCCATGAGAACAGTGATGCGCTCACCCCCTCCAGCCACGACTGTTCTTTCTCTATGGCTGTGGTTTGAAAACCTAATTTGGATGGAGTCAACTGGGTCACATGATCAAATGTCACAGTTTCCATTCTTTCAGAAATGAGGACGAAGAGAGAGCAGCTCTCTGCGTGTTAGGGTCCGACCTCTGGGGTTGGCCGGCTGGGTCAGGCCCTTGATATCCAGCGCTCGGATGATGTTGTCCTGTATGGTGGTTCGGTAACCCCCCACCACAGAGCTGATGGTCTCTCTAAGACTGCCAAGGTTGTAGAAGACCTGCAGGGCCGTGCCCACCTGGGTCGGGTTCTGCAAGACACAAGAACAGCAGGACAGTTATCATGTGGATCCATCAGAACATGGGGGCAGGAACCTCCTGTAAACTCCAGGAATGGAGCCTATAATAGGGTCTGAGTCTGGGCCCCTGATGTCCATTTTAAAAAGCAGCTCATTGAAGGAGGTCTGGATAGGCAGTGGGTCGATCCAGGATCCGGACCCACCCCGGAGGTTCTGACTGGTGCACTGGTTCAGGAGAGGAGTCCTTGTGTTTAGATCATCAGAGCTCCCACTCAAATGATGGTCTACAGGGTCTCTGAGCTGAAACCAGCTCCCACACACACACACACCAACTCCTTTACATAATACCTCACACACACACACACACACACACACACACAGCACCTTGTGTAAGAGCACAACACTGCAAACCTTCATCTGGCCCAGAAAGCCTTGATCTCTAGGGTACACTGTCCCATTAAAGTGTGTGTGTGTGTGTCCCAGTAGAGTTCTAGCTGTATTCCTCTTGTGTGCATCTTTGTCTCACCACCTAACAGGTTTTGACATCACTCCTCTCTACTGCCGTCATGACAACATTATCACTTTGACAGTGGGTCACTATGTGTGTGTACCTGTGTGTGCGTGTACCTGGATCTCGGTGCCTTGCTCCAGCAGCCTCTGGGCCTGGTTCTCCACCTCCAAGCGGGCTCTGCTGATCAGCAGCAGGTCGTTCTCGATCACGTCGATCCCACTCAGGTCGACTCCTTGAGACAGATAATCTGAACGCACACAAGAATCAGCTGATGATGACGTGTCCAGGTTCTCATCTTCACCACAGGTCATAGTTCCTGGCTCATCTTTGATCTCTGGGTCACCTGCTGAGATGGCCCTGGTTCTACAGTGTGAACCCAGAACTGGAGCCATCACAGGCCAACAGGTTACACCACACCCCACTCGTGTGCATGTGTTTCTCTTGGTTTGGTTTTAGGTGGATGATAGAAAAATCAAAGAGCTTCAAGCACCAGAGAGCAATGAGACCCGGGGTGTCTCCTCTGGACCTGAAGAATCGGTTCTGAGGAGACGGCGACACGACTCTCGCTTCGAAGAGGCACATTGCACTCGTCAAGTCACCATTTATTTATAAAGCACATTTAACAATGACCTCAGACAACCAAAAGCTGTACAACTGTAAAAACAACAAAGAACAACAACAACACAAGGGATAATAGTCAATTTAAAACAATAGTAGGTTAAAAAGAGAGTATAAAGGAGGGGGAGAGAGAGAGAGAGCGAGATAAAGAGCAAGAGAGAGAGAGCGAGTGAGAGAGAGAGCGAGAGCAAGAGAGAGAGAGAGAGAGAAAGAGAGAGAGCAAGAGAGAGAGAGCGAGTGAGAGAGAGAGCGAGAGCAAGAGCAAGAGAGAGAAAGAGAGAGAGCAAGAGAGAGAGAGCAAGTGCGAGAAAGAGAGAGAGAGCCAAGATTGCTTGCTTAGCCGGGAGCGAACACCAAGGAGAAAAGATGAGTTTTCAGGAGTGTTTTAAAAGCAGAGACCTGTAGCAGAGACCAGGACGTGTAGCAGAGACCAGGACCTGTAGCAGAGACCTGGACCTGTAGCAGAGACCTGGACCTGTAGCAGAGACCAGGACCTGTAGTAGAGACCAGGACCCATGGCAGTGTTGGGGTATAACAGTAGAACCACCAGTTATGATAAGGAAATATGATGATGAGATGCTAGCATGGTATTGCAGCCATGTGTGAGAAAGTTCAGGTAAGTGACAGGAGAGGAATGTTAGCGAGAGAGAGGGGGGGGGAGACAGAGAGAGAGAGAGACAGAGAGAGAGAGACAGAGAGAACTGAAGACACTGAATAACCAGAACATTACTGTGTCCTGACCCTGAAAGCTTGTCTGGTGGGGGGTAGCTTGTCTGGTGGGGGGTAGCTTGTCTGGTGGGGGGTAGCTTGTCTGGTGGGGGGTAGCTTCTCTGGAGCCCTACCTGGCCCCCCACTCAAACACACAGGTGGAAGTGTTGTCAACTGCCTTAAGCAGTTAATTCTGCTGATGGTGTCTTTGGGGGCTCCAGCCGCTCAGCCTCACACCCCCCCTACGTGGGGTCAGGGGACTGTGGGGCCATCGCCAAATCCCTGCTTGTGTGGCTCCAGGTTTACGCCTCAGTCCCTGTCCTGTTGTAGCACCATACCCCCTTTTCACCTTCTGACTTTCACAGTGTGATGTTTGCTTGTGGGGGTTTACTGGCATCCTTTGCTGAGCTGCTGGCTGCCACCAGCTGACAGGCTCCTCATCAGTCTGCACAGGTGCATTGTGGGTATTACAGCCCATATCTGACAAACACTGCAGTTCATTCGATGCCATTTCTTATCTGTCTTTTGCTTGAGTTTTAAAATTTTATGACATAATTCGAGGGAATATTGCCTATAGTTAACAAACAAATAAAGGGATTGTTTTAGTTTGCAGAGATGAGACGGTGACATCATGTCGAGGACAGCACCCATCATCACCCTGCTCATCGTAGATCACACCTGGTAACAACACAGGTCTTGTACTTTGTGGAACGCTAGGACGATTAATTTGGAAAGTTGTAGAGCGTCAATGCAGAGGTATGTTGACTTACAGCGATTAGTCGTGAGTGTGTACTCACTGCTCTGCATGGCCGACACACGGCACCTCTGCCAGGCTTTTGCTGGGTGTTTTTTAATATTTCAACACGAGAATTTCTGTAACAGGTTATGAACCCTAACGTAGCAGGAGGCAGCTCAGCTGTCAGCCTGCAGCAGGTCAGTGCTGAGCGCCGCCATGCGACTCTGCCGAAGCCTTACCTTCATTTCACTTTCTGTAATCTGATACAAGCAGTAATAGGAGTAGTAGTACATGTGGACATATCTAGATGTAGATATTTATACTTGATAAATTCAAGAATGACAACTGCTTTTAATTGCTGCTTCTCTGGTGTGAGTATTGGTTATTTTATGATTACAAGATAAATTCTATTGATTGCTTTATTCTTCTTCTTCCTGGTGTAAACCAGAGGAGACTCTCGTTGTTCCAGTTTCATCAAAATGGAGGAGAGCACAGCCATAATGTTGGGTTTAATCCAGTTTTAATATTCAAATGCAGCCACCAGACACAGAGAGTTTGAGAAGAACACTCTCTCACGGCCAGAATCGATCTCCAGCCTACAAGACTGAAGCAGTCTGATCTTGGGCTTTCGTCATCATGACACTGAGGGAACCTTGGGGCACGGCTGTTGAGTCTTCCTGCTGTTTGAAGACTGGAGAAGGTTTTATCCTTCGGTAAAGATTCTGCTCTTCTTGTTCTGCACAAACTTGAGTAAGTTCAGCTCTACATTGAACCCTTCAAGATATTTAAGTTTATCTTCCAAACTTTCAGAACTTTCATTAATTCATGCACACACTTTAAAAGCTACCAAATCTGATGGTGACTTGCGTTTTTATGGTCCCTCTTGAACTTGTGCTACAATACTGTACAGATATGATTTATGGGCATTTCCAACATTCTGGAAAGAATGTCAGTCATCAGATGTACCAGCAAGTGTCACGGGGCAGAGCCGCTCACTGTTCCTCTTCTGTGTACCGAGTGCTTACAGCGTCTGCAGGAAGGCCGGTGGAGCCGAGCTCTCTCCCAGTCCCCTCATTGTAATTACTTCAATTATTTTTCCATTCATTTCTATTGTGACATTGTGCTGGCACCATCCAGAGAGGGTCCGCAGCTCACGCGTCACTGGGGAACAAACACTTGGAAGTAATATGGTGGAATGTTGGAAGCAGGAAGCTTATCGCTTTTCTACGGTGCATGCAGACAGACAGGAACACTGCAAGGAACCAAAAAGACTCACAAAAGGTTTAAGATACAATATATTGAAGACTAGAGTTTCTGAAGAGAAGAACTACAAATCCTACATAGAAATCCTCCCGCTGGGCTTCAACACAACCCTCAACACACACAGCTCCTTTGCACTGAAATCACACGGCCACGTGAGCACATCCAGGTAAATGGCTCAGCAGTGTTTGAGATTCTCAAGAGTAAAGATGCTGCAGAGAAAAGGAAGCAGGTAAGAGACGACATCCCGGAAAAACGGCAACGCCATTCTGCACTTATATTGGAAAAAAAAAATCAATGCAGGAAACAATGACAAAATAATTCTTAAAATTCCTATAATACTGTTGAACTTCAGGTAAAAAAGTATTGGAAAAATGAACCACTTGGCTTCAGCTGGTAACTTCCAGGACTCCCCTGTGATATTGAGGGTCAATTCAGCAGCTACATTTCACTTCAGTAACGTGATCCAATAACTGATTAATTCCTGACTGAAGATGGAGCCACCGTGCCAGCTGTGCTCCTCATTTGGAGTTTTAATTCCTTGTTGTGATGATTAATGAGGTTTGGGGTTTATAATCCCCCCCCTGGAATTGTGCAGATGTCGAGGGTTCAGATCCCTGTTCACACGGGCCCAGCGGTACCAAGGGAAATCCAGCAGTGTAGTCAACCTGGACCTCATTGTGATCTTAATCCTCTAATTAATGATTCTGTGGTCTGTCTGTCAGCACGATTACACAAAAACTACCAGGCTGAATGTCAACAAACCTGCTTGATGGGTGGAGTCACAGCGCACCTGATGGCGACAGGAAATGACTCAGCTTAAACACTTCCTGTAGGGCGGCCAGATGGAGTCAACTCCCTGCTTGTTTAAACTATCTATTAAATGTGTTGTGTTCTGGTCTCTGAAGGCAATCCTGATCTTGACTGTGACCAGACTGACTGATGGACCTGCTTCAGGTTTAATAGTCCAGTCAGGTTTATTTATGCAGCACCAAACCCCAACCAAAGTTCTGTCCTGACTCTGTCCAAGTAGAGCAGGTCCAGCACCTCCCTCCTTCAATGAACCTCCACCCAACAATTCTCCATCAGCAGCACATCCTGCAACAGCAGCCACCAGAACCTTCCTTTACCAGCAGGAAGGTGGAGCAGATCCAGGATCAGTGGGGACGGAGAGAGAGCAGGACAGAGACAAAGACAGAGAATGGAGGAGGACAGAGAGACAGAAGGAGAGAGAGGGACAGAGATAAAGAGAGAGAGAAAGGAGGAGAGACTGATGGACAGAGACAAAGACAGAGAATGGAGGAAGACAGAGAGACAGAAGGAGAGAGAGGGACAGAGATAAAGAGAGAGACAGGAGGAGAGACAGGAGGAGAGACTGATGGACAGACGGGGACGTGAGCAGGTGGAGCTACGGGTGGCAGCTGGAGCCTCTTCAGGTCTGGAGCCTCCTCCAGCAGCACCAGGATCTGGGATGTGGGAGCCCGAAGGCTCCGGAGAACTTGGTCATTGGTCACCAGAGGGACATTAACCCATAGAGCACCTATGACTGCAGTGTCACACACAGCACAGCGACTGTTGCACTCACACACCTGTCTGAGCTCACACAACAGGAGCTTGGCCAGCGCCAGCAGCCTGTAGGCTTGATATCAGGTAAAAATGCTCATGCATTTTTGGAGAATGTGAATGAGCAGAAGCTAGCTGCTAGCTTCACACACACCTCACTGTCATCACAGCTAAGAAGACAAGGGCTGTCTCTTGTCTCTAGGGTGGTTTGTATCTCTGCTGCTCATGTTTGAACATCAACGCCATCCTGGTGTCTCCAAGTCTGTCTCTATGTATCTCTCCGGCAGGAAAACACGCCTCCTGCTGAGCTGATCGTGTCAGTAAAACAGCTGGACTGGAATGATCGTCTCTGCTTCCACTCCTCGAATAAACAGATGAGGAGACAGACGGAGATCAGGGCGACAGGAGAAATCAGGTGCTGTCATCCTGAAAGATTTGAATGCTCGTCTAGCATTCGGTGCTCTTTGTCCAGTGGTGATCTTGTTGCTATGACAATGGCAAGTAACCCTAATTTGTCCACTGACCTTGCAGATTTACCCGCCAGACGATAAAGGTAGACTGTAACTGTTCTGATGAGAGCCTGACTGGTACAATTATGGACCCGGCAGTGGCTATACTGACAAAATGTGGAGGGATGACCAAAGTCCAGACAGGAAGTGAAGCTGCTGCCATTTGTATCGTCATCATGAGCCTTGACTGATGTCACTCTCACAAGAAAAGACCAGCCAGAAAAGGTTCCACACACGAGCAACACGAGACAGAAGAATCAGGGGAAAGTGTTAAACCTTGAGAATCTAATTAGTCA
>NC_141323.1:7607500-7687500 GCF_037954235.1 Aulostomus chinensis | reverse complement strand
CGGGGAGATGAGACACGAGATTCTCGAACAGAAAAGTAAACCATGAGGGAAAAGACAGTCCCTACATTCTGGATTGTTTTAGTCGATGTAGCAAAGGTCCTTCTGGGGCAAAGGTCCGTCAACAGTTGGACAGAGGTGTGTCTGTCTTCTGTGGAAAGTCACTAACCATTGTTTAGAATATCACTAGAACCAGCAGAATACCTGCACAATTAATCAGAATTTAATTGAAATCGTTATATTGTTAAAGGCTGGTTCTGTCCCAAAATACCTTTTTAAATTAAACATTATGGCAGCGCAGGGATGTCCTGTCTACACACCACCTTCAGTTAATTTGTTTGTTCCCTCCATTATCATTCACACGAGGATTTCGGATGCAATTTTGCAAACCCTCACACATTACCAGTCAAAATAAACACAAGTAAAAGCGATTTCTTTAAAATAATGCAGCCCCATAGGCAGCGGTGATAGAATGACTTAAGTGCAGAAATGGTTTACAGCCCCCTCCACTGGCTGCAATGTGAAGTGCAACATCTAAAGGTAAAGTAAGCAGTACCAGTCTGGTTGGTGATGAGCTTCAAATCAAAGTGGTGTGACAGTATTTACAGCAGCCGGAACCGGTTAGGTGACAGGAACATTCCCCTGTGTACTTGTACTGCAGCACATACGCAGATATCCAGTGGATGTATTCACACATTTCCAGGGAATGGCCTCCTTAGTCCCCAGTCATGTTGCTCAAATAAGCTTCTGTAGCCCTGAAGTTCCTGAGAGACAACATGCCACCATAAAAAAGTACAGGGGTACAAGTGTTATACCATACAAGATTGTATGGTACAAGTCAATATGTCATGGTTCTTTTGAAGGCGAACTGCTGTCCAGGCCTCTTCCTCCTGGTAAGATAATGCGCACAGCCACAGATGCGGTTTCTGCAGCCAACATGAGCAACATGACTCTTCTCGACACAGCTGACCCCGATGACCCTGGCGAGACCTCATCGGGGGCCATCTATCCCATCAGCTTCCAGGTACTCTACTGCACCAGCCTCATGTATGGAACTCAAATAGCATCAGTGTCACAACTGAACTTTTCCTTCCAGCATATTAATCCACAAACACTTCCTATAATCATAATTAAAAACATTAAAAAAAAGTATTCATGACAGCGACTAAAATAATTGACGTCATGCAGAATTATGTGATTGACACCGGGTTCTATCTGTTGGTAGGTCTCTCTGACGGGTTTCCTGACTTTGGAATTTGTTTTGGGTCTGAGCTCCAACCTGACAGTTCTGGTCCTCTACTGCATGAAGCAGAACCTCATCAGCTCCGTCTCCAACATCATCACCATGAACTTGCATGTGGTGGATGTGTTAGTGAGTCCTGACCATGAGTGGCAATTATTGTTTTGCACATTGGCACATCACATTTTACGAAAGACGAGGTTGAAACCAACTTAAAATGACTAATGTGTGTCTTAGCGCTGCTAACCTCTACACTCGAGCTGTAGGGGAACACTGTGCCTCCCATTTATCATAATTTGTTTGAGGTATATGTGCTATATTCAATATGTTTGTTTATTGTTCACAAAAGGCAGAGGTACTGAACCTGGTGGTATTTGTGGCTCTTTAGACACCAACGCTTCACAGTTGAGGTCAACACCTCCAAAGTCAGGTCTCTTGCATGTAAGCTCATTATAAATCTTCTGCAGACAGGTTCAGGGTCTTAGGATGAGCATGTAACTTTTGGAGGATAACCCTGGCAGTTGCATGCTAACATATTTGTAGCAATGTTGCCTCACATCATAACAAACTGGCCTCTTTTAATTTTAAAATGATTACAGAATTGAAGGCATTCACAGAATAGCTTCTAGCTATCAAAGAGTCTGAAACGTGCATCGCTGTAAACGTTTTAGAAACCCTAATAACCTTTAACGGGCTTGACTTGGGTTCTTTACTGAGAAAGGATTAGTCTGGACGATTATGTCCCTCATTGTCCCTGTTTGATAAAGAGTTTAAGGTAACTGGGGAAGGAAAAAACGACCCCTACATAAAACAGTCTCATAGTTGATGCAGGGGCCTCGTCTAGTAATAACAACACGTAGCATTCCCACCGTCAACAGGCAGGTAAAAGGGACAAGTGCCTGAGCCGGATCCAGCCAGTCCGGTTCATATTGGTCTCCTCTGGGAGCAAAGTAACAAGAGGACTGCGGCCCAATTATCAAACTAAAGGCTTCTAGGTGGGAGTCCAAAGAAACAATGGGTTATGCTTTTTCGTGTGTCACCTGGATTTCTGCTTGTTTCCAGGTGTGTATTTGCTGCATTCCTCTGACAACTGTGGTGGTTCTACTTCCTTTGGAGACACACACAGCCGTGATATGCTGTTTCCATGAGGCCTGCGTCTCCTTTGCAAGTGTGGCTACTGCAGCGAATGTGCTGGCCATCACTGCGGACCGCTATGACATCTCAGTGCGGCCAGCCAACCGCGTGCTTACAATGGGCCGAGCCGTGGCTGTACTGGGATCCATTTGGGCTCTGTCCTGTTTCAGTTCCCTTGTTCCTTTTATGGAAGTAGGCTTCTTCATCAGTTCTGGTATGGACCTTGTCAACCACACAGCATTGTTTACAGTGGCTCATACAAATGAGTACTACACCGAGCTGGGCCTGTACTATCACCTGCTGGCACAGATCCCCATATTCTTTTTCACAGCTGTAGTAATGCTAGTAACATACTACAAGATCCTCCAGGCACTGAATATTCGTATTGGAACTCGCTTTCAGCATAACCTACCACAGAAGAAGCACAAGATGAAAAACACCATCTCTTTGAGTGCTGCGACACAAGCAGGGTCAACTGATGCATCACAGAGCAACACGGGGGCCCGGGCGGGCGGGAACGCACCTTTGGGTATGCGTGCCTCGGTGTCAGTCATTATTGCACTTAGAAGAGCCGTAAGGCGTCATCGGGAGAGACGGGAGAGGCAGAGACGGGTCTTCAGGATGTCTCTTCTCATCATCTCCACGTTCTTGCTTTGCTGGACTCCAATAACTGTGCTCAACACCATCATCCTCAGCTCTGGACCCAGTGACCTGACTGTTGGCCTGCGCTTGGGCTTCCTGGTCATGGCCTATGGCACCACTATCTTTCACCCACTCCTCTATGCATTCACCAGGCAGAAGTTCCAAAAGGTTTTAAAGAGCAGGATGAAGAAGCGGATGGTCTCTGTAGTTGAAGCTGACCCCACCCCCGACAACGCGGTCATCCATAACTCGTGGATCGACCCCAGGAGGAACAAGAAAGTCACCTTTGAGGACACTGAGGCCAGACAGAAATGTCTGTGCTCACACGATGCAGAGTAGTGGAATTCCCCTCATGTAAATATGTCGAATATGTAAAGTAATTGGGAATTGGTTTTACTCTGAGGCAGATGGAAGCAGAGAGTATTACAATAGAACTCCACACTGATTTACACAAATACAGAGCCGTCTCACCAGTCTAATGCTCTCAATCAACACCAAAGCAAGTTGTTTAACACAGTTTTAGCCTTCCTAATATTAGCTTAGCATTAAGATAAAAGAATCCACATGGATTCAAAACGCTGAATTTCACTTAAAGATGGCAAGTGTACATTTCCTGGTTTGTGTGTGGGAAGCGGTTGAAGAAAGTGTCCAGAAATGTGACTATGATGAAAACTGCAAGTCAAACTCAACACTAAAAGTGTGGAGGACATAAATCCACATAGAGAACCATCTCACATCAGATAAACACACATTTAAATGCAAGAAGAGTCATTAAAACATGCTTCACAGATAAAAGAGAAACTACCAGCAAGCAATCGTAGGTGTACAAGTACAAGGACTGATTTCACATCTAATTATTGCCTCACTATAGGGACTGTTTCAAAATAGGTGACATGAAGATGAAGAGTTGCTTATTGCCATTTATTGTGGAATGCTGTACTAGTATGGAGGACAATAATGTCACGACTGTCGTCTGGTTAACAAAATATGAGGCACAAGTTTTTTTACTGTCATAGAATCCCTGACTGTTCGTCACCATTTGTAATAAACAACCAAGAGCACAATCTGAGTCAGTGTCTCTGCTCGTGGGCTTCTCACACACGGACAGAGCAGAGCAGGAAACAGTCATCAGTTCAAATCCAGAATTTTCAAGTAAAGTTTAGGAAAAGAAAAGTGGAATTTAACCACTTCACCACTCAAGCTGACAACAAAACACTGATTTTCTCACTCCACACTCTTTTTTTCTCACTGAAAATGCTCTTTAATGTTATTCATTGTTCAGACTATCTGTGGATTTTTGAAGTATGAAGGAGATTCCCGTGTTTACGGTGGACCAGTGACTCCCATGTATTGCCTTTTAATGTTATCATCTGGGTTATTGTTCCACAGAGACTTAACATTCAAAAGAGATTAAAAATTCTTTGTCGAAAACAAATTAAAAAACAGCTTCTGGAGGTTCTCATTTTATTGACAAGTCACTGTGGGTTGTGCTCAGCCACCTTTGATCACCAGAGCTGCTGCAAGCATGCGATAATGAACCAAAGCAAAGTGTGTGTGTGTGTGTGTGTGTGTGTGTGTGTGTCTGTGTGTGAAGGCTGCTCATGTCCTTGTTCCATTATAGTATAAAATTTAAATCCTTCCTGATTAAACTTCATCGGTCCGATCGTATCAAGCACGCCTCACTATAAAACATGGACACAAACGTCATCCTGCACCTGCGGAAAGTTTCGCAGTTTGACGTTCTGAAACAATCCAGAGGGAAGCTGCAGCTTTCAGGTTCCCAACATTGTAAACAAATCAGCCCACGAAATGAAAGAGGTGGGCTTTTTATCATGTGTATTCACTGCTGAGAAGACCAGCACTCATACAATGATCCACAACAGAGCACCAACGCCACTGGATGAATAGAGACGCCAACGTGGTGTCACCCTTCAGGACCAGATTCCTGGTATAGCGTGTGAGAGTGAATGTGGTATGAGAAGTGGTATCACACGCTAACAGGCTCAAGCTGCTGCTGGTGAACGTGCTGGGTCCCACTTGTGATAACGGAGAGTGCAATGGCAGATAGACGGAACCATGCATCAATAGCACTTTCACTGCAGTGACACCACAAGGTCACACGGTCCTCTACACCGACCCAAGCAGTCGTGACAGAGTTTCACCTGAAGGCTCACTGACAGCTGAGCTAGCTACCACGGTCGTGATGTCACGGGTGTATCATGTGATGTCAGATTCTACTTGTGCTACAGATGTCGATTCCTTCTTTGTTACGGCAGTGTTAGGGAAGACTCACTCATACCGCTCCCGAGTCCCACCACCCCGGCAACCCCCACCCCCTTTTCAGGATACAGGACCACGAAGTCCAGTCCCCCCTTTGAACACATCCTTCAGTTAGAAGGTCTCCTCAAAAGCTTAAAGCCATCTGCCTCGACCGGTTGGGGTTGAGAGGGGGAGCAGAGAGATGGGGCAGGAGAGAACAGAGAGGGGGAGAGGTAGAGAGGAGAGAGAAACACAGGGTCAGGGCAAGTGAGTAGTTGGTCAAGGACAGGAAGTGATCAACCCAGCGTCGACAGCCCAGGGTGACCTTTGGGCCAGATAGATAATGTGAACGCGAGCCCTGGTTTCTCCCCAGGGGGCCGTAGCCAACAACAGGAGGCAGAGTCTAGTGGCACGTCCTGGGAACACGTCACACGGTATGTTATGCTAGGCGTGTCCAAAGTCTTCAGTTTATAAATAACCTGCGCCTTGTTGTGAGGGAAGCCACATTCCGTCATCCTCCCGGCCAGACTTTCACCATTCCTGAAATGTTCCTGTGAACGACCTCCTCTTCACGGAGGCTGCGGATCTCTATGCCTCCCTAGTTGGCCCTCTTCCAAAATGTTCGGTGTATTAAAGGAACCACACTAAACTGGTTCAGGTCATATTTACCAGGTCGATCTCAGCTCGTACTAACTAATGATAACCCCTCTGAGACCACTACAGTCAGTTCTGGTGTTCCACAAGGGTCTGTGCTTGGACCAGTCCTCTTCACCCTGGACCTGCTTCCTCTAGGTCACATGATCAGGAAACTCTCCATTAATGTTCACTGCTATGCAGACGACACTCAGCTGAACTCATCAATGATCCACATGGAACAAACCAGCTGACTGAACTGGAGGCCTGTCTGAAGGACAGGAAACATGGAGGACCATCATTTCCTTTATTAAACTCTGATAAACTGAAGTTCTCGTGCTGGGCCCAAACACCTGAGGACCACCTGATCTGATGAGACAGGTACCCTGGATGGCACCACCCTGGCCCCCAGCACCACCGTAGGAACCTAGCAGTTCTCTTAGACCAGGATCCTTTAACTCCCACATTCAACAAATCTCCAGGACGCCTTCTTCCATCTACGTAACATCGCTAAGATCAGACACATCCTGGCTCAAGAAGACGCAGAAAAACTAGTCCCTGCTTTTGTCACTTCCAGGCTGGATTACTGCACCTCCCTCCTACCAGGCTGGACTAATAAGTCCCGAAAGACTCTCCAGCTGGTCCAGAACGCTGCTGCCCCCCTGACTAGAACTGGTAGCAGAGACCAGGTCTCTCCTGGACTGCTTCTCTGCATGGCTCCGTCAGATTCAGAACAGAATTTAAAATTCTCCTTCTACCATCAAAGTCCTCAACAATCAGGCTCCTTCATCCCTGACAGAGCTCCTAGTCCCCTATGATCCAGCAAGAACCCTTCACTCCCAGGATGCAGGGTTCCTGCTGGTTCCTAGAGTTCTAACAGTAGAATGGAGCCAGAGTCTTCAGCTATCAGGCTCCCCTCCTGTGGAACCGTCTCCCAGTTTCAGTCCAGGACCCAGACCCCCTCTCTAGGTTTAAGAGCAGACTTAAGACCTCCTTGTTGATCAGGCTTATAGTCAGGACTGCTTAGGTTGGCCCTTAGATCTGCTGCTATAGGCTCAGACTGCTGGGATCTCCCATGATGCACTGGGCTTCTCTCTCCTCCTCCTGTCCTCAGACGTGTTACTAACTCCTCTTCTTCTCCCCACATCCCAGATCCTGGTGCTGCTGGAGGAGGCTCCAGACCTGAAGAGGCTCCAGCTGCCACCCGTAGCTCCACCTGCTCACGTCCCCGTCTGTCCATCAGTCTCTCCTCCTGTCTCTCCCTCTTTCTCTCTGTCCCTCTCTGTCCTTCTCCATTCTGTCTTTGTCTCTGTCCATCAGTCTCTCCTCCTTTCTCTCTCTCTTTATCTCTGTCCCTCTTTCCTTCTGTCTCTCTGTCCTCCTCCATTCTCTGTCTTTGTCTCTGTCCATCAGTCTCTCCTCCTTTCTCTCTCTCTTTATCTCTGTCCCTCTTTCCTTCTGTCTCTCTGTCTTCCTCCATTCTCTGTCTTTGTCTCTGTCCATCAGTCTCTCCTCTTGTCCTTCTCTCTTTATCTCTGTCCCCCTCTCTCCTTCTGTCTCTGTCTTCCTCCATTGTTTGTCTTTGTCTCTGTCCATCAGTCTCTCCTCCTTTCTCTCCCTCTTTATCTCTGTCCCTCTCTCTCCTTCTGTCTCTCTGTCTTCCTCCATTCTCTGTCTTTGTCTCTGTCCATCAGTCTCTCCTCCTTGCTCTCCCTCTTTATCTCTGTCCCTCTCTCTCCTTCTGTCTCTCTGTCTTCCTCCATTCTCTGTCTTTGTCTCTGTCCTGCTCTCCTGCTCTCTCTCCGTCCCCACTGATCCTGGATCTGCTCCACCTTCCTGCTGGTAAAGGAAGGTTCTGGTGGCTGCTGTTGCAGGATGTGCTGCTGATGGAGAACTGTTGGGTGGAGGTTCATTGAAGGAGGGAGGTGCTGGACCTGCTCTACTTGGACAGAGTCAGGACAGAACTTTGGTTGGGGTTTGGCGCTATAGAAATAAAATTGACTTGACTTGTATCTTGAACTTGGAACTCGCAGGTGAAGTTTTTCTCATCTATCCTTTGTGTGCTACCGTGTTTATTAATGTCCTGCTGGATAGGCAATGTCATCACCACACCCAGAAACTCTGTGTCCGGTCATATCAAACTTGGCAAAAAGACAAGGGTTGGAGGAGGGTAAATTTGCGTAGCGATTTTCCCCCAGCCCGTGTCGCTCAGTGTGAAGAAAACAGGTGCCCCAGCAATTTGGGGGGCAAAAACATGACTTCGTGTGAAAACACCTGGAGAGTTCACATGGGAAAATGCATTTATTGTTAGTCCGACTCAAACTGGACTGTTAAGAAACAATGTTACCATGTAAGTTATTTTTAGTGGAATTCCTAAAAAGGGGGGGTGGCGGGGTTCAACATGGCTGGTAAACTTGCGGTGAAAACGAGTCATTTCTGCACAAAGCGACAAAGCTGATGCTGCTTCAGATAAGGAGAGGAGATGGAAATGTTTTTGAATTCAAGTTCACTGCTCGACCACGACTCACTGATATCATATGAAATCACAGCAGCTCAATTCAATGAGGGGATGGAGCTGGAACCAGAGGGTAAACAGTGCCATAAAGGTGCTGGACACTGATCCTGGATCAGTAGAAACAATGTGAGCTGTAGGGTTGACATGCACGTCCTCACCGAGTTCATTGAGGCTTTGGGCAGCTTTGGTGATCTCCCTACTGCCCCCCTGGAGCTGCACCTGGAGCCTCTTGCTGAGGTACAAAATACGAATTATCCTCCGCAGAAGGTCGCAGGCCACCTGGAGCAGAGAGAAGAAGTTCACCAGTGAGGTTGCACTCACACACATTGAGGTTAATACCACAAGGACAGTGGTAGTGGAGGAGTTACCTGCAGTCTGGCCAGCTGGGTGATCCTGGCCACTATCTTGTTGTACGGGTCCACTATCTTGCTTCTTATCCTGCAAACACATTTAGAGTTTGACTTTCTGGAACCTGGATGGCGCATATGAACACACCTGATTGGTCCTCATTCATCATTCTAGCCAACATCTGAGTGCAGGAATCATCGCACAGCCCCACTCACATGTGACTAATGAAACTGATCACACCTCACTAATCACAGCATGCGAACGACCTGTCGCACAGCCACGGCGAGATCATTCAAGAACATTTTTATACTTCTGTTCCATTTCTCTTCACTTCTATCGGAGCTCAGTAACGTCCACGGCTCTGTAGGTTTGTGACGAGTGCCTATCCAACTAACAGAGGAACTTCTCTGAGTTGGAGACTCACGTCACCTGATCACCTGAACCAACTACTCTGATGTTTCAGACTGACAAGCGAGATGAAAGGAAATCAATGATAGGGTCAACAGGGTTGATGCGTCATCAGTCAAATGCCAGCGAGAGGCAGCGCTGCACCGTCACCTGCGTGAGCATCAGCTGAGTTGAAGCAGCGCTCCTGCTGAGTTTATCATTCATGAACAGATCCTGTGGATGTCAGGGAGTGTAGTCAGTAAAGTAGGGTATGTGTTGCAGAAATCAGCCTTCAACCTTTACATATCCCTCCATCCATCCATCATCCCTCCATCCATCCCTCCATGTTCCCCCTCTTCTCCTGTTCAGGGTGGTGGGGGTGGAGCCTATCCCAGCAGCCTTCACCCTGGACGATTCAACAGTCCATGGCAGGGCCAACTGTTACGACTCAGCTCGGTTAGGGACAAGGAGACGTAACACGGGAAAATCCGGTGCTGTTAAAACGGGCAGTTTTATTCCCAAAGGTCAAAGGTACGCCACATGCTTTGTCAGGGTAACAGAAAATGAAAGGAACTGCGGCCACAGAGGGCCAAAACCTGCCAAACGAAAACCCGGAACCACAAGACAATAAAACAACTCCACCGGAGCGACCAGCCACACAGGGCAAACGAACAAAAATGCGATTCGGATGAAAAACGATAAAATAAAACGGCTCCACCGGAGCAACCAGCCACGCAGGGCAGCACAGAAAAGAAACAAAAGCGTAAGCAAAACCAAAACGAACAGGAGGGGCTCACCAGCCTCGCCTCAACCGCCGCACCACAGTAACTCGATCACACAGACCACACGAAGTTGCTGCTCTATAGTTTAATGGAGCCACGCGAGGGACGACGTCTGCCACCGTGCAGAGTCGCCACGGCGTCTGGTCCCACTCTCCTTTTGCCTCCCTGGTTCCATTAGCTGACTGGATTGGCTGGGGAGGAGGCCAATCAGGGCGCAGGGTTGGCTCCAGGAGCCGGCAGAAACAGGCGAGGGAGAAGGAGGTGACAGCGCAGGGATGTCGCAGGGCGCCGTCCGTAACACCAACACATAGAGACAGAAAACCATTGGCTCTCCCAGCCACGCCTACGGTCAATTTAGAGTCTGGATTAACCTGGTCCCTCTTGATGTCTTTGGACTGTGGAGGAAGCTGGAGTACCAGAGAGAACCCAGCAGGAACAGGGAGAACATGGAGACTCACCCAGAAAGACCCTGTGCTGCAGCCGGGGCTCCACCCACAACCTTCTTGCTGGGGGCCACAGTGAGGACCACTGCTCCACCCACAACCCTCTTGATGGGGGCCACAGTGAGGACCACTGCTCCACCGGGCCGCCCCCTTTACATAGTCATATGGATTTAGAACTGGTGTACACTGAACCCAGAGGGTCCATGTTCACCAGCAAACCCATACAGCTGGGCCCTACGACTACCTAACCCTTTCTCAACTTCCAGAGGTTGCAAATCTGTTCTGTCAGCATCCAGGGCCTCATGTTTGGGTTCCTACACGACCAGAATGGGTTCCTTCCATCAACAACTGAGGGAAATTAGACACCTTGAAGTAGGATTGTTTTAAGAAACACATCAAGGAAACATTTAGGAAAAACGTTGCTTGTTTCTCCAACTCATCACATGATGATGCTGGGATGAGGAAGAAGGAGGTGTGTTTACAACCTCCACGGATTTCAGGCGTCATTCAAACAGAACCCTACAGAGGTCCATGACACCAGCATGTCAGCTCAACCTCACCTGTCCACAGCTGCCTGTAGAGCACTGATCCTTGTCTGCATCATTTGGAGGACACCTGTAAACAACAAGTCACTTCCTGTTATGTTTGTTAGCCCACTTCATCTGGGACACATTTGCACCCTCTTGTGGTTGAACACAAGAACTGCAGTGGTGTTTTCATGGCAATACATCAGTTGTAGTACATCATTATTATTGTGCTGCTGGGGAGGAAGGATAGACACAGACAGGCAGGCAGATCAAGCCTGGATGATTTATCTGAGTGGATGTGAGCCCTCAGAGGAAACAAAACTCGCTTCACCTCGGAATGAACTCTGGTGCAGCTCGTTTGATGTGTGAAAGGAAACAGAATCAATAAATGAAAGTGAACCAGAACAACAATATCACAGATGTGGGTCCAGGTCTTGGGGTTCCAATGGCTCAAACCTGACATGATGGTAACTAGGCTGAAACTTGAACTTAATCAATTAAGGGTGTTGAGGGATTAAGCTCGTCATGTGCACAGGTGCATTACATAGCAGGATTCATCAGCTATATTGTTTGGCACAGACCAGTAAATGAACAGGTGCCAGACAAGTTAGCACCAGTTCACTTCTTTAGCCCCCAGCTGTCTGGAAAGCTTCTTCAGTTCTGACGGTTTCATGAACGATAGCTAAGTGTACAGGTACAGTGTACTGTACCTTCTAGAGACTCGATCCCAGTGGCCTGAGCCAGCAAGTCTTCATGTCGGGCCACGACCTGCAGGAAGGGAAACAGAACAGAGGAACATTACGCATCACACAGCACCTCACACTTCCGTGATGCTGCTTTGTGGCCCCTCACGCCAACATAGTCCGTGCAGTGTGTTTTGCGCTGTATAGTTTTACGTTGTTGCATGTTGCTGCAGCTTGATGTGAGCGTCACCATCATGTGTTTGAGCAGGTCACCAGCTTTGGATCTGGGACCCACACATGGGTGTGTGTGCCTGGTTGTGCTGCTATGAGCTGACATGTCCATGATGTGAACTGTCCCTTCAAACTAAATAAACGTGTTGATGTGCTACGTGGCACAGTGGCCACAGTCCCACAGCAAGCCTCCCTCCAGGGCCAGTCTACAGACTGGTGTGGACCTTCAAGCCCAGGCTGCTGAGCCGAGCCACGGCTCCCTGGTTCAAACTGGGACTGAACGACAGCAGGACTGGTTCCTACCTGGCTGTGCAGCTCCTTGTCAAGCTGACTGATGCCTTGGGCCAGCTTGGCCAGCTGCTCGGCGATGACTGCGTGGTGGATCGCCTGAGCCGTGTAGGTCTTCACATCGAACTCCTGCGCCAGGAAATCGGCGTAGCAGCCTGCGGACAGAACCCGCCACGTCCTCAGCAGGATGCTGCAGCTCCAACAACCTCAACTACGAGCTTGGAAACGGTGACTGTACCGGTCGGGACGAATGTTTACGTTCTTAAAATGTTGGCAGCAAATTCTAAACTATCACAGAACGCGTCCTGATAATGAAGACACACTCATGAAACCGAGCTTACCGTCCTTCAGAAGGGGGCTAGCAGTCGCTTCCCTCCCGTCCTCCATGTTGACACTTCCGTGTATGGCGTAGCCTCTTCTTCCTCTCTCATTTGACTGGCGGTTGTCAACCAGCTTTTGGCGCATTACCGCCACCAGCTGGACGGGAGGTCAACCTACACGCTCCTGGACTCCGATTCAGATTCGGAAAGCTATTTAGAGCGGGGGCGCAGAGAGCGGCACAGTTGGTAACACAACAATCACACACATGAGGCAAATCTCCACCTCCCAGGGTTAGTGGCATCGACTTTGTGAAGTGCATGATAGAAGTGGTAGTGCAGCAGAGGGGGTAGTACAGTAGAGGTAGTACTGCAGTAGAAGTAGTAGTGCAGTAGATGTACTAGTGCAGTAAAGGTAGTAGTGCAGTAGAGGTAGTACTGCAGTAGAAGTAGTAGTGCAATAGATGTAGTAGTGCAGTAGAGGTAGTAGTGCAGCAGAGGTAGTAGTGCAGCAGAGGTAGTAGTGCAGTAGAGGGTGTAGATAAATTTATTCATATATTGGCTTTAACTGTAGATTAATCCACACATATATATTTGCTTAAACTGTAGTTAAATTTATACATATATTTACTTAAAATAGAGTGCAGGAAACACAAGGCAGCGAAGCACAGACCAGATTGTATAAGAGAGGACACAGGTGAAAAGGTCACAACAGGGAATAGCAGGAGTGTAGCTCATGCTAGCATCACTCCCTCAAACTAATTAAGTCAGAACAGAGTCCACAGAATTTCTATGGTAGAAAGGATGAAGTAGAGGGAGTCAGAAGTAGATAAGAGCAAGGTCGTGAATCAGGGAAAGAGAGGTTTTAATCTTCACAGCTGCAACAACAAGGCCACGATGGACCAGAAGGGACTGGCATGGGGTCAGACAGAAGATCCTGCAACAGACATGAAGATCAAAAATACATACTTGCACGCAGAAGCGATCACATCAGCACCTCCTTGTAACACATAAAACTGGAGAGAGAGTGAGATCGTGGGACTTCTTGCCCCAACGCCAGGGACGACGCATCTGCGTATGCTGACTCCAGCATAGGGGAAGACCATCTCCAGAGCTCTGGATTCTTTCCTGTTAATCTGAATAAAATCTTTTGAACCAACTGGAAGGTGTCCTCTCCAGATTTGGAACAGCGCAATACATAGACTCTGTGGGTCCTTCTGATTGATTAATGATGACTTGTTGAAAAATTCCTACAGAAACTTGGTGACCCCGACGTGATCTGGAGGAGAGACATTGGTAACTCGGTCGATTGAGGACCATCCCGAGTGACTTCGGACTTCTCAATTCTCTGGCGCGCCACATAAAATAAGGTAAGCAGTCACCTGTTGTATCGAAGTACTGCCATTGGACAATCCAAATTAAGAGAATTGTGAAGACCACCGTCATTCATAGTGAATTGGACACATCAAAGATTAACAGAAAAGAAATAATCAAAGATCGAAGAGAGGGTTCGACTTTGAATTAATCGGAGAGAGGGTCCGATTTGAAATATTGGAGTGAGGGTCCAATATAGTGACAAACGGCGCTAGTGGGTGCAAGGCCCGGGGCATTAGAGTCCCCCGAATATTAATTGGACAGCGGTAAATTGGCGCCACGGGCTTGGCGGGCTTAAGTGTCGGAGTCCATTGAGTTAATAACTCATAAAGAAGAAGTCACAGAAGAATAAGAGAAGTAAAAGACGTCCAAAAAAAAAAAAAAAACGTGCACGGGGATTTGTGTGGGTGGTTTCTGAGGCATCCAAAACAGACGAAGTGGGAAGAATAAGTAATGAGACTGTTGCAGTGAGTAACATCCGCCCCTCAGTAAAATCGAGTGGTAGAAGCTTGTTGGGAAAACTGCAACCTCTCTGATTACAATTACTTACCCAGTCTGTGTGTCTCTGGGGTCTGTGGGAATTTTGGGATTGGACACTTGGTGAGGAGTCAGTAAAATTCTCAGACCTATGTTTCCTCATCGCACTACCTTGGATAGCGTAGAAGCATATGAGGAGAGACAACTGAGGAGGACAAGATCCACTGACACCTCTATAAGTGTGTGTGGCCACATTTGAACTGTGTTGTGTGATCCTAATTGTGAAAGACCATGGCAAACAATGATAAACTTAACTGTGAACAGTGGGAGTTGTGGTGGAAAGGCCTAATATCGCAGGCGATATCTGGCTATTGTGGTGATGACAAGGGAAAGAAAACACTGAGACAGAACCTTGATGAATACACGAAACAATGCAAAGGACAGAAGTGGTGGGGAGTCGGTGGACTCCAGTGTATTAGGGACAGATTGTGTGTGGATGAGAAGGCGGCGTATGATGAAGTGATGGATCATGACAAAGTGAAACCCGGCAGATTGAGCCGGAAGAAGCATGCTAAAGCAGGTCAGAAGAAAGATGAGTGGAGAGCAATGTTGCATTTGATAGCCATGGCAGCCGGAACCAGGTGTCATATACAGACGCTGAAAGGGACGCAGGAGAAACCTCCTCCGTACTCAGGTCTGTCGGCACCTCCAGCGCCTCCTGCAGTGTTGCAGATGCCTGTTATATCGGTGAAGGGAGATGTACAGGTGGAGTTTGAGGAAGAGGAGGATGAGGCCTCTGGTGGACAGGGACAGTCAGAGTACAATGAGGTGAGAGGGCAGTTAGAAGAAGCCAGAAGGAGACTAGAAGAAGAGGGACTGAGAAATGAAGGTGGAAACAGGGAAAGTAGAGAGGACAGGGAGAAGAGAGAGAGAGATGAGCAAGCATATAGAGACACAGAAGAAGAAGATGGTGGACTACTAGAGAATAATGGTGACAAACCACAGAAGGACAAGAGTGACCATGACGCAGCTGACAAACCCGCCCCTACGAAAAAGAAAAGCAGATCTGAGCCCCCTAAAAAGTGTGCAAAGCCCAGTACTGAGGAAAGATGGATGTCAGTCAGAAAACTACAGACAAGAACAGGAGTAGAATATCACTCGCCTCACTCCAGAGGATGGGATCCCAGAGAGATGTTACTTGATAGACCTTCAATGACACCAAAACCACGTGATAAAGGTCACAAATCTGTGCCAGGAAAACTGAGATGTGACATTGTGTTTGAGCGCGAAGATTTTGATGATGACATGTCAGCACGAAAAAGCCGTCCACCCAGTCGAGCACCCAGTAGACCAGGAAGCCGTTCTGCTAGCCCTGTGTCTGATCACACACGCAGTAAATCTACAGGCAGGAGTAGCAAAACAACGACGTTCGCTATGTCGCTGATAAAACAACCGGGGGGTGGGGAAGTGATATACAAACCGTGGCCACTCGCTGACAGAGACACGTTGGTTAGACGCCTCCCCAGTTTATGGGATGAGGGTGCAGGACCCTGGCTGACAAAGTTACACTCCCTGACAGCGGGGACTACACTCTCCATAGGGGACATGAGAGCCCTGGTAGGAGCGTGTACTTCAGTATCACGTGTACTAGACATCGACACAGAAGCTGACACTAACGGTGTACCTGATAACATGCCTTACACACAAATAGCGAGAGTGTGGGGAAATGCACTGAGAAGGGCGTTTCCGCCCTCATGCACAGCCCCTCACACAGTGTTTTCCAGACAGCCTGGTGAGTCTCCCTCCTCCTTCATAAACAGATGTGAGGATGAGTGGGAGAACAGAACAGGTGAAAGACCAACTCATTCCCCGCTAGCAGCCACTCAATTTAAAATGGCTCTGTTAACAGGAGTGTCACAGAAGGTGCGCAGTGAGATGGAAAATGATCCTCATTGCAGTGGAGATAACTTGGCACAGTGGTGCAGAGTGTTTACTCACAGACTCAGACAGGAAGACAGCGACTCAGCTAAATCTAATAAAGAATTAGAGGACTTGAAGATGCAACTGACTAAACTCCAACTAGCACAAGCTAGAGAACAAGCAACCGGTGCTAAGAAATCTGCCAAAGCAGAGAAACAGATGGTGCAACAGCAGGCTACATCTGCACCACCGGCACCAGTAATGCCTGCACCTGTGGTACCAGCTTTACCGTACTATCCACTGCAGTACCAGTGGGCTCCACCTGGACCCCAGCCTCAGCATTATCAGGCCCCTCTCCAACGAGGGGGAGGAGGCAGAGGGCGTGGTTACTCTCAACAGAGAGGAGGAGGCAGTGGTCGGGGAGGTGGAAACGGTAACCAGGGGCCGCCGCAGGGGGAGGGATGTTATGTCTGCGGGGCACTAGATCACTGGGCACGAAACTGTCCTAATAAACCTCCATTCCAGAGGGGACGTGGGCGTGGTCAGGGAGGACCACCACAGGACCATCGGGCACCACAACAACACCTGACTCCACAACGATACCAGATGCCTCAGTGGGAAAGGGAGGACTGGTACCTGCCGCCACAATAGGGGTGCCCGGTTCCAACAGCAGGGGGATTGGCTGACCTCCTGTTAAGAGTGAGAGTAGAGGAAGTAGCTGTTGACATGCTGGTGGATACAGGAGCAAAATATTCTACTATAAATCATAGCCTCCCAGAAGCTCTTATCTCTGACAAAAAAGTGGAACGAGTGGGTTTTAATGGACAGCCAACTGCCATCCCATTTACCCACCCCCTCCGAACAGCAGTCAGTGGACAAACTTTGCAGCATCGGTTTGTGTACTCTCCATCCTGTCCTATTCCCCTGATGGGAAGAGACTTGTTGACTAAATGCAATGCTTCTATTTTGTGTGGTGAAACGGGACTGGAGATATCTTTCACTGATGGAATAAAGATGACACCTACCAACTCGGTGCTGACCTCCTCAGTGACTGGACAATGGTTGATGCATCAACCTGAAGTTAAAGAGAATGTGAACGCTACCATCTACTGGGCAGACCTGTGTCTAGATGAACCTGGTCCCCAAAGTCTGATGACTCTTTTCCATCAATGGCGCCCATGGATTAACTCCATGCACCCCTATGATCCTCCTACTGATCCGTATCATTGTACTCTCCTCTATGATCGATATCAGACTAATGAGGTATATGAAGAGGCGTTTGGTCAAGTGACTGGTTCACACTGGATGCTGCAGTCGGATTGTATATATGTAAATAAAACAGGAGTGACAGCCCATGTGGTGTTGACCCCCGAACAAGATGAATGGTTTGGAGATACCTCAGTCCCACATATCTCACTGTTGGTGGGAGTTAGAGTGGATGCTAAGGATCTCGGACCAATGACCAAAGCGGCCCATTTAGCGACCGACTGGAAACAGACACAGGTGGAAGGCTTAACATATTCAGCCTCCCTAGAGACTTATCGCATCACTCATCACACTGTGACCCCATCGGTGTTGCCTTAGTGTGAGTTGACCAGACAACATGGACGTGAAAATTCAGATAGTGACATGACTACAGAACTCCTCAGTACCATACGGTCTTCGGTGTGGTCAGGAGGTAGAACAGATGTAGGACACTGTGACCCTGAAACACCAGTAACATTTGAAGTGTCTCCCGGACCGCCCGTTTGGATATCACAATATCCACCTAAGCCCGGTGCTGTCGGGCCCATCACTCAGATTATCAAGGACCTTGAACAAAAAGGTGTTCTGGAGGCTTCCACCTCTACCTGGAACACTCCTATTCTACCTGTAGGGAAACCCAACGGAGATTGGAGAATGGCTCATGACTTGAGAGCTGTTAATGCACGTGTAATCACGCCTCCTATCCCGGTTCCAAATCCGCACACTGCCCTGTCTCAACTATCTCCAACACAACAGTTTTTTACAGTGATTGATTTAGCAAATGCATTTTTTTCAATACCTCTGCCAGTTGAACTGCGCAAGTACTTTGCATTCACATGGAACGAACACAGATATCAGTACACCGTTCTACCTCAGGGATTCTCTCTCTCACCTGGCCTGTTCAATCGTGCGCTACATGAACATTTATCTAAAACCCTCCACCTCCCGCCAGATTGTATGTTACTACAGTATGTAGACGATCTTCTCATTGCCGCACCCACTGAATCTGAGTGTCTACAAGCCACCCAGGCGTGCTTGAAATCCCTAGCCTTAGGAGGCTTTAAAGCGTCAAAATCCAAATTACAATGTGCGCGCTCCCAAGTAACATTTTTGGGAAGACTAGTCGCCGGTAACGGCACTTCCATTTCTGCAGAGCATCGTAACGCTATTCTGAGATATCCCAAGCCTCAAACAGTTCGTGACATGATGTCATTTCTGGGCCTCACAGGCTACAGCCGTCATCATATTAGCGACTACACTCATAAGACGACCCCGCTTCGCCACCTAGTTAACGAACAGGGACTGAAGAATAGGTTTAATCCCTTGGTGTGGACACCAGAAGCAGAGGACTCATTTGTTCAAGTGAAACAAGAACTAGCGACAGCAGCCGCTCTTACAGCACCAAATTACTCTCAGACTTTTTACCTTGATGTTTCTGAAAAAGGCAACACCATGAATGGTGTTCTTTTCCAGAAAACAGGGGGTGGTAGGTGAGCAGTGTTAAAGTATTTGAGTGTAGCATTAGACACAGTCGAAACCAAACAACCACCTTGCGTAAGATACGCAGCAGGATTGACTAAATTACTACACAAAAGTGAACATCTCATAGCAGGACACCCATGTACAATCTTGACCTCTCATGGAGTTGTGGGGTTGGTATCCTCTGAGGCATTTACTCTGACAGGAACAAGACAGTCCAGAATAGAGAAAGCTCTGTTGGCACCTAATTTGACTTACACCCACGAGGGGATAAATATGGCAGATCACATGACAGAAGGGGAACCGCACGAGTGCGCCCCGAGAGCCATAAAAGACTCCAAACTGAGAGAGGACCTGACGGCAACACCTAATCATGACGCCACATGCACATTGTTTTCTGATGGATGTTGTTTTAGAAAACATGATGGTTCACTTTCCGCAGCATGGGCGGTAGTGAAACTATCTGCAGATGGAACCTATGAAACCCTCGCAACAGGGCAAGTGATAGATGGCCCCTCAGCACAGAAGGCAGAAATTGTGGGACTCACTGAGGCATGCAAATTAGGGAAGGGACAGAAAGTGAACATATACACGGACTCAGCATACGCGGTTAACACAACGCATGTGCAACTCCCAGAATGGAGAAGAGGAGGCTACTGCACCTCCACAGGCACACCAATCAGACATGAGACCATGATGAGAGAACTAGAGGAAGCACTCGTGCTCCCAGAAACGGTTGCAGTCGTGAAGTGCAAGGGACATGATACGAGCAGAACTATAGTAGCTAAGGGAAATCAAGCTGCAGATATGGCTGCAAAGCAAGCAGCAGGGTTTTCCCCAACATACCAAATGATGACAACAGAGACCAACATGACCAACAACACTGCCCCAGACGGATCAGTGACTAGAGCATTAGATGGACTGAGGGCGTTGTCGATAGAATTAAAGGAGCATTCAGGAATTGATGATCCATTCACAGGCTGGCTTGAAAATATGTTCGGCAAATGGTCGGGAATGATTAAGAGTGTTCTCTCTGGTATTTTGGTTGCGTTTGCATTATTGATTATTGTTGGTTGTTGTTGTATCCCACTAATCAGATCTATGTGTGAGCGTGTCATTTCAGCAGCAGTGGAGAAGAAAGTTAATATGCAGAATGGGCCTCCGCCAGCATACCAGATGCTGACCACCACTGAACCCTCAGCTCCTTCCCTGGATGAGTATGGACTTGAGCTCGTCTGGGTAGATGAGTACACTGATGAGACCCCACAATTGGATGATCAGCTATAAATTTATCCAGCTGAAAAAGTGAGCACTTAGTAGTGCTCAACAAGGGGAAATGTAGATAAATGTATTCATATGTTGGCTTTAACTGTAGATTAATCCATACATATATATTTGCTTAAACTGTAGTTAAATTTATACATATATTTACTTAAAATAGAGTGCAGGAAACACAAGGCAGCGAAGCACAGACCAGATTGTATAAGAGAGGACACAGGTGAAAAGGTCACAACAGGGAATAGCAGGAGTGTAGCTCATGGCTAGCATCACTCCCTCAAACTAATTAAGTCAGAACAGAGTCCACAGAATTTCTATGGTAGAAAGGATGAAGTAGAGGGAGTCAGAAGTAGATAAGAGCAAGGTCGTGAATCAGGGAAAGAGAGTTTTTGATCTTCACAGCTGCAACAAGAAGGCCACGATGGACCAGAAGGGACTGGCATGGGGTCAGACAGAAGATCCTGCAACAGACATGAAGATCAAAAATACATACTTGCACGCAGAAGCGATCACATCAGCACCTCCCTGTAACACATAAAACTGGAGAGAGAGTGAGATCGTGGGACTTCTTGCCCCAACGCCAGGGATGACGCATCTGCGTATGCTGACTCCAGCATAGGGGAAGACCATCTCCAGAGCTCTGGATTCTTTCCTGTTAATCTGAATAAATTCTTTTGAACCAACTGGAAGGTGTCCTCTCCAGATTTGGAACAGCGCAATACATAGACTCTGTGGGTCCTTCTGATTGATTAATGATGACTTGTTGAAAAATTCCTACAAGGGGTAGTGCAGCAGAGGAAGTAGTGCAGCAGAGGAAGTAGTGCAGCAGAGGTAGTAGTGCAGCAGAGGAAGTAGTGCAGCAGAGGTAGTAGTGCAGCAGAGGTAGTAGTGCAGCAGAGGTAGTAGTGCAGTCGAGGGGTAGTGCAGCAGAGGTAGTAGTGCAGCAGAGGTAGTAGTGCAGCAGAGGTAGTAGTGCAGCAGAGGTAGTAGTGCAGTCGAGGGGTAGTGCAGCAGAGGTAGTAGTGCAGTAGAGGTAGTAGTGCAGCAGAGGTCATAGTGCAGTAGAGGGGTAGTGCAGCAGAGGTAGTAGTGCAGCAGAGGTAGTAGTGCAGTAGAGGTAGTAGTGCAGTAGAGGGGTAGTGCAGCAGAGGTAGTAGTGCAGTAGAGGTAGTAGTGCAGCAGAGGTCATAGTGCAGTAGAGGGGTAGTGCAGCAGAGGTAGTAGTGCAGTAGAGGTAGTAGTGCAGTAGAGGTCGTAGTGCAGTAGAGGGGTAGTGCAGCAGAGGTAGTAGTGCAGCAGAGGTAGTAGTGCAGTCGAGGTAGTAGTGCAGCAGAGGTCATAGTGCAGTAGAGGGGTAGTGCAGCAGAGGTAGTAGTGCAGCAGAGGTAGTAGTGCAGTAGAGGTAGTAGTGCAGTAGAGGTAGTAGTGCAGTAGAGGGGTAGTGCAGCAGAGGTAGTAGTGCAGTAGAGGTAGTAGTGCAGTAGAGGTAGTAGTGCAGTCGAGGGGTAGTGCAGCAGAGGTAGTAGTGCAGTAGAGGTAGTAGTGCAGCAGAGGTCATAGTGCAGTAGAGGGGTAGTGCAGCAGAGGTAGTAGTGCAGCAGAGGTAGTAGTGCAGTAGAGGTAGTAGTGCAGTAGAGGGGTAGTGCAGCAGAGGTAGTAGTGCAGTAGAGGTAGTAGTGCAGCAGAGGTCATAGTGCAGTAGAGGGGTAGTGCAGCAGAGGTAGTAGTGCAGTAGAGGTAGTAGTGCAGTAGAGGTCGTAGTGCAGTAGAGGGGTAGTGCAGCAGAGGTAGTAGTGCAGTAGAGGTAGTAGTGCAGTAGAGGTAGTAGTGAAGTAAAGGTAGTAGTGCAGTCGAGGTAGTAGTGCAGTAATAGTAGTAGTGCAGTAGAGGTAGGAGTGCAGTAGAGGTAGTAGTGCAGCAGAGGTAGTAGTACAGTAAAGGAAGTAGTGCAGTAGAGGTAGTCGTGCAGTAAAGGAAGTAGTGCAGTAGAGGTAGTCGTGCAGTAAAGGTAGTCGTGAAGTAAAGGTAGTAGTGCAGTAGAGGTAGTAGTGAAATAAAGGTAGTAGTACAGTAGAGGTAGTAGTGCAGTAAAGGTAGTAGTGCAGTAGAGGTAGTCGTGCAGCAGAGGTAGTAGTGCAGTAAAGGGTTGGTGCAGCAGAGGTAGTAGTGCAGTAGAGGTAGTAGTGCAGTAGAGGTACTAGTGCAGCAGAGGTAGTAGTGCAGCAGAGGTAGTAGTGCAGTAGAGGGGTAGTGCAGCAGAGGTAGTAGTGCAGCAGAGGTAGTAGTGCAGTAGAGGTACTAGTGCAGTAGAGGGGTAGTGCAGCAGAGGTAGTAGTGCAGTAGAGGTACTAGTGCAGTAGAGGGGTAGTGCAGCAGAGGTAGTAGTGCAGCAGAGGTAGTAGTGCAGCGGAGGTAGTCGTGCAGCAGAGGTAGTAGTGCAGTAAAGGGTTGGTGCAGCAGAGGTAGTAGTGCAGCAGAGGTAGTAGTGCAGCAGAGGTAGTAGTGCAGCAGAGGTAGTAGTGCAGTAGAGGTACTAGTGCAGTAGAGGGGTAGTGCAGCAGAGGTAGTAGTGCAGTAGAGGTACTAGTGCAGTAGAGGGGTAGTGCAGCAGAGGTAGTAGTGCAGCAGAGGTAGTAGTGCAGTAGAGGTACTAGTGCAGCAGAGGTAGTAGTGCAGTAGAGGTACTAGTGCAGTAGAGGTAGTAGTGCAGTAGAGGTACTAGTGCAGTAGAGGGGTAGTGCAGTAGAGGTAGTAGTGCAGTAAATGTAGTAGCGCAGTAGAGGTAGTAGTGCAGCAGAGGTAGTAGTGCAGCAGAGGTAGTAGTGCAGTAGAGGTACTAGTGCAGTAGAGGGGTAGTGCAGCAGAGGTAGTAGTGCAGCAGAGGTAGTAGTGCAGCGGAGGTAGTCGTGCAGCAGAGGTAGTAGTGCAGTAAAGGGTTGGTGCAGCAGAGGTAGTAGTGCAGTAGAGGTACTAGTGCAGTAGAGGGGTAGTGCAGCAGAGGTAGTAGTGCAGTAGAGGTACTAGTGCAGTAGAGGGGTAGTGCAGCAGAGGTAGTAGTGCAGCAGAGGTAGTAGTGCAGTAGAGGTACTAGTGCAGCAGAGGTAGTAGTGCAGTAGAGGTACTAGTGCAGTAGAGGTAGTAGTGCAGTAGAGGTACTAGTGCAGTAGAGGGGTAGTGCAGTAGAGGTAGTAGTGCAGTAAATGTAGTAGCGCAGTAGAGGTAGTAGTGCAGCAGAGGTAGTCGTGCAGTAGAGGTAGTAGTGCAGTAGAGGTACTAGTGCAGTAGAGGGGTAGTGCAGTAGAGGTAGTAGTGCAGTAAATGTAGTAGCGCAGTAGAGGTAGTAGTGCAGCAGAGGTAGTAGTGCAGCAGAGGTAGTCGTGCAGTAGAGGTACTAGTGCAGCAGAGGTAGTAGTGCAGTAGAGGTAGTAGTGCAGTAAATGTAGTAGCGCAGTAAATGTAGTAGCGCAGTAGAGGTAGTAGTGCAGTAGAGGTAGTAGTGCAGCAGAGGTAGTAGTGCAGTAGATGTATTGCACAATAGATAATTACATTAATGAGTGAGAAGTACTTTGCAAAAATTGTGGTACATACAGGATGAATCATAGCAAGAATAGGGTATAAATATAGTAGCAGCATATTCAGGAAATACAGGCGTACACTCGGTGTAGGACAAGTGGCCAGTGGCCATCTTGTTGGCGGTACTTGGGGTCAGAGTGCAGCGCAGTAACCCAGTATTCTTCAAAAAAAGAAAACATAAAAAGAAAACATATTTCACCAGATTCTCTTCGCAGTATTTCACGTAAATTTTATGTCACCTGGTTGTCATGGAGTTGTTTAGTTTCTCTTAGTTGGTCTGTCTTGCTGGAGGAGAGCCCGTGCTGGCCTGCTCCACGTCTCCTGACTGCTGCAGTGTTCACACTCTCAGAAAGCAGACTCCCTCTTGTTCTCATCCTCTCATCAGCAGTTTCCTTCCTTCCGTCTGGCTCCCTTCTTCCACTTCCACAAGATGGAAATGTTCTTCGTACCCTCAGCAGCCTCCCTGCTGAAGTCCAGGAGGAGGAGGCGTTCAGGCCCAGCTCTTCCTCTGGGACTTGGGCTGAGTGCTGCCCCCCCCCCCCCCATCTACACCTGTATGTATGATTTGATCCATACTGATGGAGGATTCTGGTTCTATTCATGTATTTATGATAGTGAACCAATAATGTGGACTTGTGTGTTGTCCCCAGTGTTGTACAGCAATTGCACCACTGGGGACAAATATTAAAGGATTGATTGATTGATTGATTGATGAGCTGGCACCTATAAATGTCGTGCTGATACCAGACTTCCTCAGGCTGTCAGCTGTTGGTGTGATTTGGAACACAGTCCTGCCTGGACTCAGCACATGTAGTTTTTCTCAGCACCGAGTGGATGACCGGCAGAAGGGCGCCACTTGCTCAAAATGAATGGTTGATTCCTCAAAAGCAAGTATTCATGTCAATGAAAGTGTCCATGACAGTCAGAAGTCCTGAGTCCATTGGTGATGAATGGCTTTGTCATGCTTTCATGATGACACTTCACTCTCTCTGTGTTTTCCAATGCAAACAAGTCAGATCTTGGTGACACGACCTGAAAATGCCCCATACAGCCATTTGAGAACGACAGTAAAGTTACACAACTGAGTACAGGACACATATTTATGTTTGACATATTTACTGCATATGCTCTTTGCAATTCTGCAGCATCGAGCAAAAACAATACACAGTCACTTATTACGAACAAACGTCAGAAATAGAAGATGACGGACTTCCGGTTTAGCAAAAAATGGCGTAGGCCGCATTGCGGATTGAGGCTCCACTACTACGCGTAGTGACGTGAACGTCAACGGACTGTGATTGGTCCGCTCACACAATGTTTCCAGTTCAGCACAACAACACCGCCATTTTTAAAGTTTCTGTGGTGAGAGCAACACGCAAAAATAAAAATGGACCAAGCCGAAGAAAGAGTTATCGAGGAGGTTCGCAGGTATGACCACCTTTACAACTTCCATTGTTGTCTCTGTCTCTGACCCATGTGCTATGACCGGAAGAAAACTAAGGAATTCGACAAGAGTCCCCCAAAACCATACGAAGATAAAGCCACACCCCTCTAGTGGCTTGGCGGTGAATTACAGAGCAACGCGTTCCCTCGACGCAGAACTATAAATGCACAATGACGACGTAGGGGCTACGGCGTAGGTACGGCGTCGCCATGACGCAGAAGCATAAATCAGGCTTAACGGTGTGCAACGCGACTTTACGTCAGCTGAGGAGGCTAAGACATTTGTTAAAACACTGACCAAGTAACGACTATGGTGTATGTGATAGTTTTGATGCTTTTCCAATAATGCTAATGTCCTGGTAAAATAATGAGTACGCAAAATATGTTTTGTCGTCTTGTTAATGGACATTAGCAAGTTGAGGCACCAGGACTGCAGACATTTCTGAATGCACACAGTCCACACATTCATTTCGGTGTGCCTCAAATTTTTATTTTATTATTATTATTTTTTTATTTTTTTTTTTTTTGTTATATGGAAGGACTCAATTACATGTCCAGGATTGCACAACACTATTTGGACTCTTGGTGATTTACATGCACGTATTTCACTTATTTACCACTTGTGCCCTTTTTCTCTTTTGATATTAGATTTAGAATTTCATAATTTCTCCTGAAAGGTATTTTTATTTCTTTTTTATTTTTTTTATTATTTTCACTAAATACAAATACTGGCAATGGTTATATATGCACATATGCGTATTGATATGCATTGCCAGTTGCTTTTCTGCCAATACAGAAGTTATTCTCGGTGCCTTTCATTTAAAGTTTTTCACTCTGCAGGGCTCTGCTGGGTAGTTTGAGTGTTAGCTACATCGCAAGCATCCCTCTTAGTTTGGCTTCTGTTGAAGTCAGCACGGTTGTTCTCATCGTTTGGGGATGGGTACACTTGATGTGCAGGGCCATGGTGGGTTTGAGAGGGTTTGGGTGATTTCCCCCCTTTTTTTGTTTTTTTTTCTTCTTCTTCTTTCTCGTCTCCTCCCTTATCTATTTCTTCTCTTGCCCCGAGGGGTGGAGGGGGTATTCCATATCTCCATTAGAAAATAAGTCCAGATGATGGAAACCAACTGCCCAAATTCAGACAATAATTCTATAAAATTTTTGAGTTGGAATGTTAAAGGTATCAATAATCCTATGAAGCGATCAAGAATATTCTCTCACTTAAAACGTTTAACAGCTGACATAATCTTTTTACAAGAGACACATATACGCAACAAGGATCAGGTTAAACTTAAATGTCCATGGTTGGGTGATGTTTTTCACTCAACCTTTGACTCGAAGGCCAGGGGAGTGGCTATTCTGGTTAATAAAAAGCTTCATTTTACTACCTCTAAAATTATAGCTGATAGAAATGGCAGATACTTAATTATTGCAGGCCAGTTATGCCATAATCCCGTATTATTAGTAAATGTTTACGCTCCGAATTTTGACCACCCAGACTTTATGAGTAGACTGTTCAGTACCCTCCCTTTCTTGGATACTCATTTGTTAATTCTGGCAGGAGACTTGAACTGTGTTATGAACCCTTCTCTGGACCGCTCTAATCCGCGCACGCTAAACCAATCTTCCATGGCTAAAACAATTTCAGATTTTATGCTACAAAACGGGTTTGTAGATCCTTGGAGACACCACAATCCTCAGACTAGGTTATATTCTTTTTTCTCTCATGTCCATCAGACTTACTCTCGTATTGACTATTTCTTTATTGATGGCTCCCTAGTACCAAAAGTGACTTCTGCTGAATATCACTCAACTGTTATTTCTGATCACGCTCCCGTCAGTCTTAATATTTGCTTCCCAAACATTCCTCGTTTTTCCTCTCCTTGGAGGTTCAACACTCTTTTATTATCTGATGATAAGTTTAACGCCTTTATTACTTCTTCAACTGATGACTTCATAGCTATTAACAAAAACGATTCTATATCTTATTCATTATTATGGGAATCACTAAAAGCATATTTACGTGGTCAAATAATTTCTTATTCAGTACATCAGCAGAGAAGCCGTAAATTATAGATCCAAGAACTTCTAAACAAAATTCTAGATATCGATAAACAAAATGCTGTTAACCCATGCCAAAGTTTAATGAAACAACGACATGACCTCCAGGCGGAATTGGATCTCCTTACAACGTCAGAGGCGGAGAGGCTTCTGGCACGTTCTCGTGCTACTTTTTATGAACACGGTGACAAACCAAGTAGGCTTCTCGCTCACCAATTAAAAAGTCAAACCGCCTCTTGATTAATTTCTCAAATTAGGGATCCATCTGGTAAACTTGTATCGGACCCCACCTCTATCAATGACACTTTCAGGAATTTTTACTCCTCCCTTTATGAATCAGAATCTTTATCATCGGACTTAGCTGAAATGACCTCTTTTCTTCAGAATATTGATATCCCAACGATCGACCTCTCTGCCACCAATAAGCTTGATGCGCCTTTAAGTCTGGAAGAAATTACGCTCTCTATCAAAGCCATGCAGAACAAAAAGGCACCCGGCCCAGATGGTTACCCTGTCGAGTTCTATAAGAAATTTATAAATAAATTAGCTCCTCTTCTCAGGTCTGTTTATAATGAATCCCTAGAACTTGGTTCACTCCCTCTCACTCTCACTCAGGCTTCAGTATCCCTTCTGTTAAAAAAGGATAAGGATCCTGCATCCTGTACCTCATATAGGCCTGTATCACTTCTTAATGTTGACGTCAAGATTCTGGCTAAAGTACTTGCAACTCGCCTTGAAAAGGTTCTTCCTTCAATTATATCAGAGGAACAGAATGGCTTTATCAAAGGTCGTCAGCTGTTTTTCAATGTTAGAACACTTCTTAATGTAATCTTTTCTGGACACTCCTCCTCAACCCCTGAGGTCGTAATTTCGATTGACGCAGAGAAAGCATTTGATCGAGTTGAATGGCATTACCTTTTTGACATACTTAGAAGGTTTGGCTTTGGTGAGAGATTCATTTCCTGGATCCAACTTCTCTACACCTCCCCGCAAGCGAGTGTTCACACAAATAATTCTTATTCCTCCTACTTTATGCTAGCACGGGGCACCAGACAGGGCTGTCCTCTCTCTCCCCTGCTATTTGCCTTGGCCATAGAGCCCCTATCAATCGCATTAAGATCACTCCCTCCCTTTCACGGTATCCTTCGCTCTGACATTGAATTAAAATGATCCCTATATGCCGATGACCTTCTCCTGTTTGTATCAGACGCACTGACAAGTATTCCACCAATTCTATCTATATTGAAAAGGTTTGGCTCTTTTTCAGGATATAAAGTTAATCTCTCTAAAAGTGGATGTTATCCTATAAATTCTTTAGCTCTAACACTTAAACAGTCTGATATTCCCTTCAAGTTTAATCCCTCAGGTTTTAAGTATTTGGGGATCAATGTAACACGCACCTTACCATCTCTTTATTCCGCCAATTTCATACCCCTGATTGCCCAGGTTAAGGAGGAAATCCAAAGGTGGAACTCTCTCCCTCTCTCATTGATAGGTAGAATTAATGTTGTGAAAATGAATATTTTGCCCAGATTTCTTTTTCTGTTTCAGTGCATTCCTTTATTTTTGCCCAAACATTTTTTCAAATCTTTAGATTAGACTCTTACTTCCTTTTTATGGGCTGGCAAAACCCCTAGACTAGGGAAATCGTTACTTCAAAGATTTACATCAAACGGCGGCCTTGCCTTACCTAATTTTCTTCTATACTATTGGTCAGCACATATCCATAAATTGAATTACTGGCTTCAATCTGCACAACCGATATGGTGCAGGATAGAGACGCATTCATGTGTCTCATCCTCACCCGCTGCCCTACTCACATCTCCACTGCCCACCAATCCTTCTAAGTTCACTAAGAACCCAGTGACGCTTTCCACACTTAAGATTTTTTATCAATTTAGGCGGCACTTTAGATTTCTGTCAGCTTCTCTCTTGATGCCCATACTTAATAATCATCTATTCCTTCCATCCGTCAACAATACCTCATACACGCTCTGGCAAAATCTAGGCATTAGGGTTTTTCGTGACCTCGACAAAGATGGTACTTTTGTTAATTTCTCAGATTTACGCTCAGATTTCAATTTGCCTATATCAAATCTCTTTATGTTCTTTCAAGTTAGACACTGCGCGTCTTCTCTCTTTCCATGTTTTCCCTCCATCATTGATCAACCTTGGGATGATTTTCCAACCTTGGAGCTCCATCAGAAATCATTAGTATCTAAGATTTATAACAAACTTATGACGCTTGGTGGTCACTCAGTTGCCAAGGCTAAAAATGCTTGGGAGCACGAGCTAGCAATAAATTTAACAGAACAATGGTGGGATAAAGCCATAGATACTATACGCTTATCTACTCCCTGTGCCAGGCTACAACTTATACAGTTCAAGGTGTTACATAGAGCCCATTTCAGTAAGTCCAGGCTATCTGAAATATACCCTGACATTGTAGATCAATGTGATAGATGCCACTCTTCTCCCTGTAATTTGAGCCACATGTTTTTCGTTTGTCCCAGTCTACACAAATTATGGTCAGATTTCTTTATGATATTGACAGAGGTTCTACGAACCCAAATAAAGATGGACCCTCTTGTGGCCATATTTGGAATCTCAAATGAAAAACTTAAATTAACCCCCTTGCAGATGCAAGTGTTGGCCTTCACTTCCCTTCTGGCTAGACGCCGTATTCTGCTGTCATGGAAGTCTCCTAAACCTCCGTCCACGTCGCTGTGGCTCAGAGATGTCATGTCCTTCATTAAACTGGAAAAAATAAACTTAACAGTACAAGGGTCCTGTAGCAAGTTTTTCCGAAAATGGAACCCTTTCATAAAATACTTCAATTCCTTACAAACCCTGCCTACTGATTAGCTGATTGGCCCTCTCCCCCCTCTCTCTTTCTCTTTCCTACTTTCTCCTTCTGTCCCTAGTACTTTTTTTTTCTTCTTTTTTCTTCCCCCCCCCCTTTATTTTAGTATTGGCGTGGTTGGGGGGTGGGTTGGGAATGTTTGTATTTTTGTATAAACATGTAAACTGGAAATGAAAGGTCATTGTGGCCTAATAATGTGAAATGCATATTGTATTGTCAATGTTTGTCATTTCCAAATAAATAAACATGTAAAAAAAGAAATAGAAGATGACATATGACTGTCAACGGAACATCAGTTATTCCTGCACACCCACACGTTCCTGTCTGTCTGGCCACATGTTTTCATCTACATCATCACAGCGGATTGTCTTCCCTTGCAAGGCAATGAGGAAAGTGTCTCCTTTTGTGGCGAATCCACCCTCTGCAGGACTCCGCTGTGATGTCATCACATGCAGCATCCATGGCTGCGAGCAGGGCCACTGGGGCATGAGGACGCTGGTCATCAACCTTCCACCTCCAGGCAGAAAAAATCTCTTCTATTGGATGAAGGAATGGGGAGTAGGGGGGGAGATATTCAACCACCACTCTGCCACCAGATGTGAGTGGTGAAAGATCACATGATCCCACACAACAACACACTCACTCAGATGGTCTCCAGTGAGACCCCTCTCATGCTCAGGGTGAGGGCTCTGTGGACTGTCGAGAAAAGGAAGAAGATGTTGTGTGTTGTAAGGACCGAGAAGGGGGTTGGGGGTGAGGACACCGTTTTCCGAGATAGCTGCACACATTGTGACACCCCCCTCCTTGGCCTGGGACATCGATCGTTGCTGTCGGTCCAGTTCTGTTTCTCCCACTCCTTCTGCCTTTGGCCGGACTGAAACCTGCCTCATGGATGTAATGGAAGTGTGCAGTGGTTCCCTGGCCTCCAGCTCCAGTACACGCATGATCCCAGAAGAGAGGGAGAGAAAAAAAAATCCACCCATCCATCAATACACCCACACACCCATCCATCCATCCATCCTCCACCCATCCAAAAATACACCCATCAAGCCACACACCCACAGACCCATCCATCCATTATTCATCCATCCATCCCTCCCTCCCTCCATGTTCTGCCTCTTCTCCTGTTGAGGGTGGTGGGGGTGGAGCCTATCCCAGCAGCCTTCCCCCTGGACAGGTCACCAGTCCATGGCAGGGCCAACACATAGAGACAGACAACCATTGGCTCTCCCAGCCACGCCTACGGTCAATTTAGAGTCTGGATTAACCTGGTCCCTCTTGATGTCTTTGGACTGTGGAGGAAGCTGGAGTACCAGAGAGAACCCAGCAGGAACAGGGAGAACATGGAGACTCACCCAGAAAGACCCCGTGCTGCAGCTGGGGCTCCACCCACAACCTTCTTGCTGGGGGGGCCACAGTGAGGACCACTGCTCCACCCACAACCTTCTTGCTGGGGGGGCCACAGTGAGGACCACTGCTCCACCCACAACCTTCTTGCTGGGGGGGCCACAGTGAGGACCACTGCTCCACCGGGCCACACAGAAAAAACACAATTGTGAGAACTTTCCCTGTGTAACATAATGCATTGTTGACAACATAGCGCTCAGTACGTAGCCGACAGTGAACACACGGGACTGCATGGAACGACACAAAGTAAAGCATTTGAACGTGCTCAACATCAGAGGATGACAAGAGCGCACACTCAAGTTTACCTGGACATTCTGGGGATGCGGCTCCTTCACTCTCAACGTTCCTTCAGTGGAACATCTCATTCCTCCAGAGCACCAACTGTGATGGACAGATGGATGGATGGAGAGATAGATAGATAGATGATAGAAGGATGGATAGATGATAGATAGATAGATAGATAGATAGATAGATAGATAGATGATAGATGGATAGATGATAGATGGATAGATGATAGAAGGATGGATAGATAGATGGATAGATGGATAGATGATAGAAGGATGGATAGATGATAGATGGATAGATAGATAGATTGATAGATAGAAGACAGATGGATGGACAGATAGATGGATAGATGATAGATAGATAGATAGATTGATAGATAGAAGATAGATGGATGGACAGATAGATGGATAGATGATAGATAGATAGATAGATAGAAGATAAATGGATGGACAGATAGATGGATAGATGATAGATGGATGGATTGATGATAGATAGATGATTGATAGATAGATAGATAGATAGATGATAGATAGATAGATGATAGATAGATGATAGATAGATAGATAGATAGATAGAAGATAGATGGATGGACAGATAGATGGATAGATGATAGATAGATAGATAGAAGATAAATGGATGGACAGATAGATGGATAGATGATAGATGGATAGATGATAGAAGGATGGATAGATAGATGGATAGATGATAGATGATAGAAGGATGGATTGATGATAGATGGATAGATAGAAGATAGATGGATGGACAGATAGATGGATAGATGATAGATAGACAGATTGATAGAAAGAAGATAGATGGATGGACAGATAGATGGATAGATGGATGATAGATAGATAGATACATAGATAGATAGATAGATGATAGATAGATGATAGATAGATGATAGATAGATAGATGATGGATGGATGGATGATAGATAGATGATAGATGGATGATAGACAGATGATAGATAGATAGATGATGGATGGATGGATGATAGATAGATGATAGATGGATGATAGATAGATGATAGATGGATGATAGATAGATAGATAGAAGATAAATGGATGGACAGATAGATGGATAGATGATAGATGGATGGATTGATGATAGATGGATAGATAGATAGAAGATAAATGGATGGACAGATAGATGGATAGATGATAGATGGATGGATTGATGATAGATGGATAGATAGATAGAAGATAGATGGATGGACAGATAGATGGATAGATGATAGATAGATAGATAGATAGAAGATAAATGGATGGACAGATAGATGGATAGATGATAGATGGATAGATGATAGAAGGATGGATAGATAGATGGATAGATGATAGATGATAGAAGGATGGATTGATGATAGATGGATAGATAGAAGATAGATGGATGGACAGATAGATGGATAGATGATAGATAGACAGATTGATAGAAGATAGATGGATGGATGATAGATAGATAGATTGATAGAAAGAAGATAGATGGATGGACAGATAGATGGATAGATAGATGATAGATAGATGATAGATAGATGATAGATAGATAGATGATGGATGGATGGATGATAGATAGATGATAGATGGATGATAGACAGATGATAGATAGATAGATGATGGATGGATGGATGATAGATAGATGATAGATGGATGATAGATAGATGATAGATGGATGATAGATAGATAGATAGATGATAGATGGATAGATAGATGATAGATGGATGATAGATAGATGATAGATGGATGATAGATGGATGATAGATAGATAGATGATAGATGGATGATAGATGGATGATAGATAGATAGATGATAGATAGATGATAGATGGATGGATAGATAGATGATAGATAGATAGATGATAGATGGATGGATGGATGATAGATAGATGATAGATGGATATAGATAGATAGATGATAGATAGATAGATAGATAGATAGATAGATGGATGATAGATGGATGATAGATAGATGATAGATGGATGATAGATAGATAGATGATATAGATGAATGGATGATAGATGGATAGATAGATAGATAGATGGATAGATAGATAGATAGATGATAGATGGATGGATGGATGATAGATAGATAGATGGATGATAGATAGATGATAGATAGATAGATAGATAGATAGATAGATGGATAGATAGATAGATAGATGATAGATGGATGGATGGATGATAGATGGATGATAGATGGATAGATAGATGGATAGATAGATAGATAGATAGATAGATGGATGGATGATAGATAGATAGATAGATGATAGATGATAGATAGATAGATAGATGGATAGATAGATGGATGGATGATAGATAGATAGATGGATGATAGATGGATAGATAGATGGATTGATAGATAGATAGATAGATAGATGGATGGATGATAGATAGATAGATGATAGATAGATGATAGATAGATAGATAGATGGATGATAGATAGATGATAGATAGATAGATGGATGATAGATAGATAGATGATAGATGGATAGATAGATAGATAGATAGATAGATGATAGATAGATGATAGATAGATAGATAGATAGATGGATAGATAGATGGATAGATAGATAGATGGATGATAGATAGATGATAGATAGATAGATGTATAGATGGATAGATGGATAGATGGATGGATGATAGATAGATGATAGATGATAGATGGATAGATAGATAGATGATAGATGGATAGATGGATAGATGGATAGATGGATGGATGATAGATAGATGATAGATGATAGATGGATAGATAGATAGATGATAGATGGATAGATGGATAGATGGATGGATAGATAGATAGATAGATGATAGATGGATAGATGGATAGATGGATAGATGGATGGATGATAGATAGATGATAGATGGATGGATGGATGATAGATAGATAGATGATAGATGATAGATAGATGATAGATGGATGGATGATAGATAGATAGATGATAGATGATAGATGATAGATAGATGATAGATGGATGATAGATGGATAGATAGATGGATGGATGATAGATGGATGATAGATGGATAGATAGATGGATGGATGATAGATAGATAGATGGATGATAGATAGATGATAGATAGATAGATGGATAGATGATAGATTGATAGATGGATGATAGATGGATGGATGATAGATGGATAGATGGATAGATGATAGATAGATAGATAGATAGATAGATGGATAGATAGATGGATGGATGATAGATAGATGATAGATAGATAGATGGATGATAGATGGATAGATAGAGAGATTCCACCCACAGCCCCCAGAGTCTCGAACAAAACTCCAGGATAAAAACGATTTGTCTCGAAGCTCCTTCATGCAACCTTCAACCACATTATCAATCCAGTAGATGGCGCTTGAGAAGAAGAAGAAGAAGAAGGAAAGAAAGAAATACAGAAAGAAAGGCAGACAGACAGACAGACAGACAGACAGACAGAAGAAGACCCTAGAGCCGCACCATGTGCGCCGCGCAGCTGCTGCGGGTGTCGGTCCAGGAGCGGATCCTCGCCGCCGCTGAAGACTTCCTGCTGCAGCTGGGAGAAGGAGACTCAGCGGCTGGAGTCCCGGTGCTGAGAGCGCTGCTCGCCGAGCGGCTGGCGGCGGCCGCGGAGCAGATCGTGGCTCTGCTGGAGGAAACCGTGGCGGAGTACGAGCGGGAGAACCGCCGGCAGAGGTTGCTGCTCGATACCGTGCTGAAGCCCCGAGTCAGGCTGGACAGAGCAGGTGAGTCCAGCACACTGACCAGGAGAACCGGGGGTGGCGGAAGGCACTCATGTTAATGCTAGCCAGCAAGTGTCTCCGGTCTGGTTGTGTCCGTAATCCGGGTCATTGTGTTCCGACCGTCTGACCAGGAGTGGAACACCGGTGGCTTCTCCTGGCCAACAAGTAGGTGGCGCCAGGTTTCCGGGATGCGTCTCTGCCGCTGCCATCTTGCTCGGGCCCTCCAACCCGTTCACCGTTTTTTTGTTTTTGTTTTTTAACTGCTTTTGAGTATTTGTATGGAAGAGAAACACTGAAACTAAGTAACATGGAGTAACACGCTACTTGAGAGTTCTGTGCCTGTTATGAACTTGGTCCCAGCCACAGCTCTGCCCTCTGCACCTCCTGCTCCAACAGGGCAGCAGTGCAGGCTGCGCCAGAGTTCTTGGGCATGCTCATACAGGAGGATCAGATAAAACCTTACGTAACTTTTCTATGTTTTGTTGCAGATATGAATGTTTGGGTACTCTTACTTGGATGTGTGGGTTTACTGCTTCTTTATCAAGTGTCTGTCTGTCACCTGGAGTCTGTCTGTCCATGTGTGGAGTTCCTTGTTGAGGTTGTCTTGTGCTAAGCGTAAAAGTTCAATAAAATTTGAGTTAAAAAAAAACTGTGTAGCTTAAACCCAATAATCACTTACAGGATCACATTATAGAAATTAAAATTCCGATGGCCAGATGTGATCATGACTGGGCAAAAACATTCAGCGGAGGGGACCTACGACCTTTGACATGGGTGACACATCCTTGATCCAAGCACTTGAAGCCAGTTTTTCTAGTCCCAGTTTGCTGACTTGTGGTCAGTGGCAGGATGTATCTTTCATTTTGTTTATTTCTGTTCTGTTTGTGTCCTGCAGATGTGGAGCAGCTGCTGGTTCCCCCTGAGCTGCAGGACCCAGAGCCCCCACATATTAAAGAGGAGTGGGTGGAGCTCTGGACCAGTGAGGAGGGAGCGCAGCTTCAAGGGCGGAGGGAGGCTGATATCACCACGTTCCCCTTCACTCTGGTCCCTGTGAAGAGTGAAGATGATGAAGAGAAACCTCAGTTGCCACAGCTTCATCAGAGTCCATCTGAGGAGAACAAAGCAGAGTTGATTCATCATCTCAAAACAGAAGGTGATGGAAACGAGTGTGGGGGACCAGAACCAGAACCAGAGCCAGAACCAGAACCAGCCGGCAACGTAGATCCAGATCCACTTGTGCAACCCCAGACTGACGACCAGATGTCAGACTCTTCTGACGCTGAGACTGAAGTCAGTGAGGATGATTGGGTCAGACCTGATAACACGGCCACCTCTGAGCACAAGGAACCCTTTTGCTCAAGGAGGAATTTGCCTCAGAAAAAGAGCCCAGGACAGGAAGTGACTCATTGCAGCTCCAAAGACCAAAAGCTAAACGCTGAAAGAGAATCAGAAGTCATCAGGAACGTGACCTTTGGTCCTTCTGAGTCTCAGACAGAAGTCAGTGAGGATGAGCGTCCCTTTAGGTGCTCAACATGCAGTGAAGGTTTTAGTTACAGAAGGAGTTTGGTTATACACGTGAGAACACACACTGGGGAGAAACCGTTCCCCTGCTCAGTTTGTGGCAAGAGATACTCACATGAGGCAAACACAAGAAGACACATGAGAACGCACACTGGGGAGAAACCATTCCCCTGCTCAATATGTAGTGAACGATCCTCACATAGAGGAAATCTGAAAAAACACTTGACAACGCACACCGGAGAGAAACCTTTCTCCTGCTCAGTTTGTGGTGAAAAATTCACACGAAAAGCCAACATGATAGCTCACACAAGAACACATAGTGGGGAGAAACCGTTCCCCTGCTCAGTTAGTGGTAAAACATTTAACCGCAAATTAAGCATGAAAATTCACATGAAAATCCACAATAAGGAAACAAGTGTCACTTGCTCAGTTTGTGGGGAAGTCTTCTCACAGGATGCAGCCCTTAAAACACACATGAGAACTCACAGCTCAAAGAAAGTTTTCCCCTGCTCAGTTTGTGGTGAAAAATTCACACGGAAAAGTAGCGTGGTAATTCACATGAGAATTCACACTGGAGAGAAACCATTCCCATGCTCGATATGTAATGTCAAATTCCTGCATAAGAGGAGCATGATAAGACATATGAGGACACACAATGGCGAGAAACCTTTCTCTTGCTCAGTTTGTGGTGAAAGGTTCTCTGCTAAAGCAAATATTGGAACACATATGAGAACACATACAGGGGAGAAACCATTCCCCTGCTCTGTTTGTGGTGAGAAATTTGCACGAAAAGTAATTATGGAAACACACATGCGAATACATACTGGGGAAAAGCCTTTTCCCTGCTCAGTTTGTGGTGAAACATTCTCACAAAAGGGATCCCTTATTTCACACACAAGAAAACACACTGGAGAGAAACCTTTTTCCTGCTCAGTTTGTGGTAAAAAATTTACACGAAGAAGAATTATGAGAACACACGTGAAAACACACACTTGAGAGACATTCGTCTTGCTGAGTTCGTTGCAAAAGCTTTTCAGATAAGGAAAACAAGACGACACAATGGTGAATCTTCCTTTGCCTAGTATGTAAAAAGAATTTCATGTGTATTCTATGTTGGTGTGACTCAAGGGGAGAAGAAACTGAAATCAACTATGGTGGTTGAGGTCAAACCAGAAGGCTACAATTCTACAATTTCATTTAGCAGACGCTTTTGTCCAAAGCGACGTACAACACAAGCAAGAATTTAGACTTAATTAAGGAAAAACCCATCGTAGCACAAAAGTGCTTCAGTTGTGATTTGGTCACAGGTACTGCCATCTAGTGGCAGAAGAAGTGTCGCCCCCCCCCCTCCCTTTTTTTTTTTTTTTTTTGACAAACATACAACATGACACAACCCAGTTAGTGCTACATAGTCACTGAGTGCTGGGTCTTGGCTCCAGGCTCCAGTTTTAAAAAGTGATTGTAAACAGAAGAAAAAATGCAGCAAGAAACACAGATCAACAGTTTGAGGGCTGATCTTATTTTTCTGTGTCTACTGTCACAAATTTAAAACGGCTCTAACTTGTATATTATAAGATCTTACAGCAGACACTTAGAGCCCGCATGGTTGACACTACATTGATTGTTGTGTTGTTATTTTATTTGTGGGGAAATGGAAATGAGTGGAAATGAAGCCGAAGTTGCACACACACACAGGTTGATGGTGCGCGCTCTGATGCTGTGGCGTTCTGGACCGAAGCACCACTGGACTACGACCTGTGGGTGATTGATGTGTGGACCGGGGTGGAACAACGTAATGAGAATAGCAGCTCTCATAAATTTCGAGTCGTGAACTCGGTGTCAGGCTACAATTGTCAAAAAAATGTACATGTATTTTGATGTGGACTTCACATTTGTTGCACAAAATTTGAGCTTTTTTTTGGACTTGGGGTTGCTGGGGTCCAGTCAGGGAGGGAGGGGCCACTCATCAGCCAATTAGAAGGCGGCATGAGACACACCTGCCGAAATACGGTGATAATCTGAACAGTTTTAACTGGATGAGTCAATCTGGGGGATTCTGAAATCCCAGTGAAGAGATCCACTTGGTACCAGTCACTGATCAAACACAATGATTTATCTTATAAATATGTGAAAATAAGTAAGTGGGCGGAGCCTCTGATATCAGTGCTCTCGTCAGCTGATGGAGAAATTTTCTCCATCAGCTGACAGCTGGAGCCCCTGGTGTAGTACCTTTAGTAGTAGTATACTCTCAGTATTTGCTCAGTACCGGCTCCTACACACACAGTGGTCCGGCTCAAGCAGGGCGCTGTGCTGCTGGCCGTCGCTGAAACACACACTTGCTGTGCAACAGATTGGTTGGGTTTCCGACGCATCGGGACCAGGACTGAAGTTGGTCCCTGACCGCTCGGGAGGGGCGGCTGTAACACACAGGAGGAATTTTCACAATGAAGGTCTTCTTCTTCTTCTACAGCTGAATTGAAGCGTAAGCAGCCGTCCACACACCTTTTAATAAAACATAGACTTTATTTTGTCGGTGCAACTCAGTCATTGCAGTCGTCACTTCATTTTCATCCCACAACACAATTCAGTCACAATGTCACAAAACCACAACGAGCAGCGACCACAACCTGGACAGGTACAGTGTGCTGCTCCTCACTCTGCTGACGGGGCCTCAGGTGCTGCGCTGCGGTCGAGCCTCCACAACCTCATACGGCGTCTGACTACATCTCAGAAATGACAAGAGGAAGGAAACGCCATCAAACCAGCGATGTCAAACAGCTTCGTTGCAGCTCTGCAGCCTTCAGCTGCATCTCCTGGTCGTCTTCGCTGACTTGCTTATGACATCACGGCCTCTATATGGAAGGTCAAGTGTTTGTGAGAGGGGTCGAAGACGCAGTGTCATCAGTCTCATCACCAGAACTGCAAACATAACTCACAACTCGATGACTCTGTGGCCATGATCACATGATCATCAGCAGACCTCGCTGAAAGGGACCGCGTGATGGGTGGGAGGCTCAATAAACCTCGACTATTCTGTTCCATGTTAAATGAGTCTAAAAAGAAATCAAAGTCTGTCGTCCCTCACAGACATGCGTGTCAGAGCTGATGGCGAGCGCGAGCTGGTCCTCATCCAGTCTCCACCTCTGCTGCCAATCAGTAACCAGCTCAGATTGTCCTCGGACACCTGCTTCCATCAGGGTTCCAGGACGTCGCGTCCAAGTGGTCTATGCCCCCCCAGTCAGCTTCCGCTCCAGCCGGTCCAGCTTGGCCAGATTTTCTTTCAGAAGTTTGGAACCAGGGCTGAGGAGAAGAGCTCTCTGGTAGTACATCCTGGCTGCTGCGTAGTCTCCCTGCAGACGCGCGCGCACACGCACACACACACACATTTGCCTTTTTGTTAAGTCTCAAAGTGAATGACCTTCCATACAACACACGAGACGTGATCATTACTGACTTCTTTCACTGGTGACCAGGAGCTGTTCCTTATTCCTCCCCCTACACACATGTAGTGAGTACTGGTACTGGTACTAGTACTGGTACCGGTACCAGTACTAGTACCAGTACAAGAGCAGATCCCGTCTTCCGGAGCAGAGAATGAATGCACCACGAAAGTTACCTTGATGTGCTGGATCCCCCCCATGTTCATCCAGGCCTGGGACTGGTCCGGCTTCAGATCCACAGCCACTTTATAGCTCTGGGGGAGACAATGGCTCCTGCTTAGTCTGATGTTACAATCTCACTTTCACCTCCCGGTTCCAGGACCGCCACAAGGTGGTGCTTAGGGACGGTCATGGAACTCTCACAAGACGTGAACGGGATCCTCGGCACAGCTACAGTACGAGGAGGGAAGAATGTCTACGGAGTTTCAGTAGTTTTGGCTAAACTCAAAAGTCGGCAGGGAATACAAACACACACATACTCAGACTACTGCAGTATTCCTGCTGGTTTGAAAGAGCGAGGCCTCTAAGAGTGAGAGTGCATTTGTCAGAGGATTCGTAACCCAAACCTCAACTGTTCCGAGTCGACTTCAACTACATGGACATTCACAGGTTGATCCAGATCAAATCTGTGCTGTAGTTTTTGTCTTTTGCTCCAACAAGTAAACGAACGAAGAGAAGTAAATGAGTCCCTGCATGATTCCTCCATGTTTTCTTCTCATCTGCTGCTGCCTGCAGCCTCAGGCGCTACGTTGCTGCTGAAGCCACACACAGCAAGTTGCAGGAACCATGGATTTCTGGCAAAGCTGCATTGTGTTTCCTCATGTTCAGTGTGTACTCCAGTATTTGTTCTACTGAGGTTCCCTGTGTGAGACCAACAGAGCTCAGTAGGTTCCTTTAATACTGCCCATGTGCCAATAGAGATATGGAACCCGTACTTTTAGTTCCTGAGTATCTGATGTCTATAAATTCTTTTCACTGCATCCAAATACTGCAGGTACAAAACTATTGAAGTATTCTTTGTGATTATAAGTGGGATCCGCTTACGAAACTTCTCACTTTGGATGAGCTGCTGTGTGAGCCGTCAGTCTCCATTAGCATTAAGCTACATAGACATGGCTGCTTTTTCCTACATTCTGGAGTTGCTAAGAAGTGATGCAGAGAGGAAAAACTTATTTGTGAGCTAAATACTCCTCTTATGGAGTACTTCAAAGGAAAGATACACTTTTGGGGTGCAGTATCACTTTAATCTTGAAATGCAGGAAGTGAGTGAAACAGAGCTTAAGCTGTGCAGCAGCGTGACTCTGGAACTACGTTCCACTCTGACTCCTGGGTTGCTTCTGCATGACAACGCTTGCTTTTCAAGGCCAAACATGACAAACAGAAACAGGGCCGACAGAACTTCCATGTCTTCTTACTTTGGAAACACACGGAAGAAGTATCAGTGTGTAACGTTTTGAGGTGTACCTCGAAGGCCCGGTCCAGCTGGTTCATCTCTCGTAGCTGGTTCCCTTTGGAAAAATACAACTCAGCTCTGACGGTCAGATCACTGGGATTCTGCTGCAGGGCCCGGTCCAGAGCATCCAGAGCCTGGCACCATCCACACACACACACACACACACACACACACACACACACACACACACACACACACACACACACTGTCACAAGCTGCACAACAGCATATCTAAGGTATGACAGTAACAACAGCTGCCTCATGGTGGTGGGGAGAGTGAACGTTGTTGATTGAGCGACTGATCTGGCGGCTGAATGATTCGACTCAGGTTGTGTGAATCGATTCGTCGGTGAATCTTCGCACTCTTAAGAAAAGTCATGACTACGGACGAGTAGCCCTTATAAGGAGTCTTCTTGCTCTGAAAGGTCAGAGGTCAGAGGTGGCTCTGCTCTACCTCTGGTCCACTGGTGACAACACTCACAGGAGACAGAAACCAGGAGGAGGAGGATGGCAGCTAATGGCTGCTGGTCTGATGCAAAGCAGAAAAGATTCGTTTCCATGGTAACCATTAGAGCAAACCAACTAGTCTAACATTTCTGATTGTGATCATCTGAATGTGCTATTCCACACACACAATACACACACACACACACACACACACACACACACACACACACACACACACACACACACCTCTGTGTGGTTGCCACGCTTGCTGTAGATTGCAGAAAGGAGGCGGTAGCATTCAATGCAGCTGTCCTCTCTGGATATGATGTCCATGGTCATCTTCTCGGCCTCTTTGGTTTGACCAGCCATGGCTAAGACCTGAGCCTGAGTGTGTGTGTGTGTGTGTGTGTGTGTGTGTGTGTGTGTGTGTGTGTGTGTGTGTGTGTGTGTGCGCGTATGTGTGCGTGAGTGCAACAGAGAGACAGAGATTATTTGTTGGTGACTTGGCAAAGTACTGAAAGCTTGACAGATGGTTGAGCAGAATATGGCAGCAAGTTGCCACACAATCACACATGGAGATTGAGTGTGTGTCTGTCTGCCTGCCTCTGTGTGTGTGTGTGTGTGTGTGTGTGTGTGTTCACCAGAGCCAGCCAGATGTCGGTGCTGTCTGGCTGCATGCCGGCAGCCTCTCTGTACACCTGCAGTGCCTCCTCGTAGCGACCTGTGTTATAGTACAGCGCCCCTAGTGGTGTCAGAATGTCCACCTTCCTCGTCACCTGCAGCGCCCTGTGGGCAGAGGTCAAAGGTCATGATTCTGGCAGTTACTGTGACTTGTCTCACATTTCTGTCTGGATGTCCTTCTTATGATGCTTCATTTATATTTAAAGATGTAACAAATGTTGAAAGGTTCCTGCTGTACAGCCACACCTCCATGACAGCACTTCACTTCACTGAGGTTCCTCAAGGAGGAACCAACAATGATTACAATCAAGAATATCCACATATGACGAGATATAAGAGAGAAACGTCTGTGCGTTACACCTGGAACCCTCCAGACCATCAGAACACACAACACCGTTCACGGACATAAACCAGCAGGTCCGTTACTCAGCGAAGGACGGCGGGGAGCTGGACGCCCTCTGGCTGCTGCCAGTGTTTGAAGGCTACGTCCAGAGTTCAGATGGTCACCACCATTTGTGAGGGTGGACCTGCTTGTGTCTCTATTGTGGACTTTAAGATTCTCGGATGTTTCCTTGCAGACGGTGAACATGAAGCACGTGTGTGGATGCGCATGAGAACGTGCTGTCGCACGGAGCGGGTGTGCACACGTCCAACCTACTGGACTGAAGGGGTTCTATCATTTAAGTAGCCCGGAACACGGCCACGTTCTCTCGTGTTTGTCAAAGTACACTTTAAAAGCACATAAACGTGTGCGGCCGTGGTCAAATGTCCTGAACAGAAATGAACTGAGAGACGAAGACTGAATGATAGTTGAATGTCTGAGCTCCCTTTTAACAGAACAGTTCAATAACTTTGAACTTTATGATCACCGCGTTTAAATACTATGTAGAATATAATCATGTTTGCAAGTGATAACAGGGAATAGTGCAAGAATCCTCATTCGTGCGTGAGTGCAACGATCAGGTGTTTGTGGCTGAGAGCAGGAGCCTTCAGCTCGTCAGCATGAGGCTCAGACGAGGCAGGAAACCCGGCTTTTTGAGAAGTGCATCCACATTCAAGTACGTTCTGTTGTTCCGTGTGAGTGAGGACGGAACTGTGAGTCACTCAAGCCTGGAAACATTTACAGTGAAATACGTAAATGCACTTATTTGACAAATGAAAACAACCCCCCCGACAGACAGAGGCAACGGGGTAATACCAGGAACAGTAAAGGTCAAAGGTCAGTGTTAACTATAACGCGAGACGTCTTTCTTACCTCTTATACCAAGACTCAGCCTCTTTGTTCTCATTGGAGGAGCGGAGGAGACGGCCCAGGTTCACCATGGCAACATAGTGTGCTGGTTTGAGTCTCACAGCCTGCTGGTAGTGAGCGGCTGCCAGCTGCCCCTCTCCTGGAGGACATGAATGAGCCCAGGTGGTGTTAGTCGAGCCGGCCCAGGGGACCTGCTCCGGTACCGCTCTACTGCCATCTTTAATATCCGCACATTTGTTTAGACACACGTTCAATTCCCTTGTACATGAGAGACACAGGAGCTTCTGTCTGATGCAGTGAATGATGGGATGGGGCTCAGAGGCCTGGGAGCCCGCCAGGGGGCGTGGCCTCACCTAAAAATCAGCTTTACCATGAGGAGTTCCTCTGCTCCACAACAACGGCCGAGTCAGGGCCGACATTTGACTGACCTGCATTTAACAAACCAATGAAGCAGGTAAACAGAGCTCCTCATCAATCAGTCCTGATCGGGACTCTCCGACTCACCCGTATCCACCAGAAACACGCCGTAGTTGTTGTGCAGGTCCGAGCTGTCGGGGCAGTTCTCGATCCCTTTCACATACACGTCATTGGCTTCAGGAAAGCGTTTCTGAGGGACACAATAAAGGCAGGATTGAAACAAGACTTACTCGGCGTGGTTAGCTCAGGTGTGCTGCTCCTGTGTGTGAGAGGGTTCACCTGCTCAGCGTAGAGAGACGCCAGACTGGAGTATGCGTCAGCAAAATATGGACCAAAGTGAATCGAGTCCCTCAGCAGTTTCTCTGCCTCTTCCTCGTGTCCCTGGGACCTGGATCACAACATCATCTTCATCAGCATCGTCGTCCCCATGAGTAACAGATATCATCATCAGAACAACCACTGCCACGGGAGTGTTGCTGGTTTGATCCCGCCTCCTCCAGACAGCTGGCTGGAGTGGCCTTGTGTTCTAGACACTGAACTGAGTGGTTGTAGACCTGCGATGATGATCTATGGACGTGACAGCAGGCTGGACGTCTTACTTGAGGAGGTTTCCCAGGTTGAAGAGAGCTCTGTTGTGCTGAGGGTTGATGTCCAGGGCTTTCCTGTAGAAGCGCTCGGCCTCCTCCGGGTTGGGCGTCAGCGTCCCCAGGTTATTCATGGCGCTAGCGTGGCGGGGGTATAACCTGAGAGAAGACGTTATTATGATTTGAATTCAAAATGGAAATGAAAGTCTCTACTGTGCACTGGTAATCAGAGAGCGCCTGAATCCTGTCCAGACGAGCTGTCACATGACCTGCCTGCCGCGCCTCCTCGCTCTTTCTTCTTTACACCACCTCAGCCTCACCTCTGTGTCTCTGAGATCAAAACCTTGGCAGCCAGCACACAGAGATCTGGACTAAGTCCTACTGGGCTGCCAGCTCAACCCAGGAGCCACTGTGTGTGTGTGTGTGTGTGTGTGTGTGTGTGATTGTGAGTGTGATTGTGAGTGTGTGTGATTGTGATTGTGTGTGATTGTGAGTGTGTGTGATTGTGAGTGTGATTGTGAGTGTGTGATTGTGATTGTGTGTGTGATTGTGAGTGTGTGCGATTGTGATTGTGTGTGATTGTGAGTGTGATTGTGTGTGTGTGATTGTGATTGTGTGTGTGATTGTGAGTGTGTGCGATTGTGATTGTGTGTGATTGTGAGTGTGATTGTGAGTGTGTGATTGTGAGTGTGATTGTGTGTGTGTGATTGTGATTGTATGTGTGTGTGATTGTGATTGTGAGTGTGTGATTGTGAGTGTGATTGTGAGTGTGTGTGATTGTGAGTGTGATTGTGTGATTGTGAGTGTGATTGTCAGTGTGTGTGATTGTGAGTGTGATTGTCAGTGTGTGTGATTGTGAGTGTGATTGTGAGTGTGTTTGTGAGTGTGATTGTGAGTGTGATTGTGAGTGTGTGTGATTGTGAGTGTGTGTGTGATCGTGAGTGTGTTTGTGAGTGTGATTGTGAGTGTGATTGTCAGTGTGTGTGATTGTGAGTGTGATTGTCAGTGTGTGATTGTCAGTGTGATTGTGAGTGTGTGTGTGGTTGTGAGTGTGTTTGTGAGTGTGATTGTCAGTGTGTGTGATTGTGAGTGTGTGTGTGACTGTGAGTGTGATTGTGTGTGTGATTGTGAGTGTGGTTGTGAGTGTGTGTGATTGTGAGTGTGTGTTGATTTGTGTTTGTGGTTCCTGCCAGCGCCACATGCCCTTTGATCCTGACCTGGAGGTCAGAGGTCAAGCCTGATCTGTGTCTGCAGCAGGAGCTCAAAGCCTCGGTGCCTGAGGAGCCAGATGTGCCACTTATGTCCCTGACGAATGTTGGACGGATCATCGCAGAACCTGAACTCACACAGCAACAAACCCCAATGAGACAATCCGCACGTTGCTGCTCAGGATGACGCCACCTAGAGGAGGCACGCTGCCCTGACTGTCACAGCCGGCCCTCTGCTTGTGCTGCTACAGCTGCAGCAAACAACACTGACGAGAGGAGGAACTTTGGGAATCGACACAACACTCTGCAATAAGAGGAGTAGGGAGGGACACCTGACACTCACTGCCTTTCTCGGGGACCGAAAACAAGAGGCAGAAAAGATGCAGAGGCTGGGTATTTAAAGAGAATCGCCGTAGTTTTGGTGGGTTTGGGTTTTACAAGCTGGATGAAAGCTGCTGGATGAGCAGAAGCCCCTCGGTAGCCCTGCTGCTGCAGGATGGCAGCGAACCCTGGGAACATTCTGAAGCTGCACTCATTCAACCAAGACCCTCAAAAGGCCCACAAACAATGCAACACATCTGGCGCTGCTGGGACAAACAGTCCAATAAAACTGTGAGTCTAAAGAAATGCTGACTTCAGAATCTATCAGATGGGGATTTTTCTTTTTAACTACCAAACAAATAGGAATGTGACTATTGCTGCACGGTCAGACAGGACCTTGTAGGTTCCCCACATTGTGCCTCTCTGTCTCTGTCTCTCTCTGCTGCCCCCCTGACTAGAACTGGTAGCAGAGACCAGGTCTCTCCTGGACTGCTTCTCTGCATGGCTCCCTGTCAGATTCAGAACAGAATTTAAAATTCTTCTTCTACCATCAAAGTCCTCAACAATCAGGCTCCTTCATCCCTGACAGAGCTCCTAGTCCCCTATGATCCAGCTAGAACCCTTCACTCCCAGGATGCAGGGTTCCTGCTGGTTCCTAGAGTTCTAACAGTAGAATGGAGCCAGAGCCTTCAGCTATCAGGCTCCCCTCCTGTGGAACCGTCTCCCAGTTTCAGTCCAGGACCCAGACCCCCTCTCTAGGTTTAAGAGCAGACTTAAGACCTCCTTGTTGATCAGGCTTATAGTCAGGACTGCTTAGGCTGGCCCTTAGATCTGCTGCGATAGGCTCAGACTGCTGGGATCTCCCATGATGCACTGGGCTTCTCTCTCCTCCTCCTGTCCTCATACGTGTTACCAACTCCTCTTCTTCTCCCCTCTTCCCAGATCCTGGTGCTGCTGGAGGAGGCTCCAGACCTGAAGAGGCTCCAGCTGCCACCCGTAACTCCAGTTTTAGTATTAGTACAAGTAGTATTTATATCAGTATTCTCAGTACTGTATTAGCATTAGCTTCAGCATTGTGCTCGCTACCATAGAACTGCTCATGCTATGCTGGAACTGATTGCTTGTTTTGAACCTGTAGATGTGGTTATTGGTAGCGAGTTGTTGTTGTATGCCGCCTTTCTCCTTCCAGTCTGTTCGTGTCCCCGTCTGTCCATCATTCTCTCCTCCTTCCTCTTGCTCTCTGTCTCTATCCCTCTCTTTTCTGTCTCAGTTCAGTAACAACTGAGAGCCTGGGAGCAGTCGGACCTGAGCGCTGTGCTGTAGTGGTGAATGGCCTCTGTGTGCCGACCGCTGTCCTTCAGGAAGTTGGCGTAGTTGTAGTGGACTTTGGCATTGTGAGGAAGAGTCTGGATACCAGATCTAAAATCAGGAGGAAGAGGAGGGAGAGGAACAGACTTGATATGAGAGGTGATGTATTAATGGTGTGACGAAGATCTCGTTGATTCATGAGTCATTTAGCACCAAGACAGCGGTGTTGGTAGGAGGGTCACATACTGAAACACACCTGAAGAGAGCCTCTCTGGAGAGCCAGACCTGGTTCTGCTGAACTGTCTTCCAGGAAAAGAGCAGCAGCAGCAGCAGCACGGACACACTGAGGAGTGTGGTCCCCCAACGGCCCACCACCGAGCCCAAGCGACTCAGGCCGTGAACCACCAGGATACAGAAACCCATGCTGCAGGAGCAGAGGACACAGGTGAGGACGGAGCTCCTTATTAGCTGATACCGCAGAACAACATACTCAAACACTTCATAGGTTTGAGATCTGCCTAGTGTGTTCCTGAGTTATGATGCCAGGAAAGTTGTCACTTCATGGCGAAAGTGACCTTCTGACACAAAGGGTTGCTGTTTTAATGCCTGGTCGTCCTGATCGACGACCCCCCCGCCCCACTCCCACACTTGAGCAGTACCTGTCCAGGTACCAGCTCCATTTAGGCTGTTAGTAGGTAAATAAATACTAAAACTCCTCAAGACTCAAGTCAAGTTCTCGTGTCGTCTGCCACTTGTAAAAACTCTGGCTCTTCACTGTCTATCCTTTTAGTGGTGTGCCCTCTGCTCTCCTGTCTGGTTCGTTAGCCCCGAGGACGAAGCTCACCTGGTTTTGTTACACCATTAATGAACAACAACTGTCTTAAACTAAATGTCAAACATTCAACAGCCTACATTGGCACAACAGTGATTTCAGTCAGTAGACAGTCGCCTTCATGAAATAACTTCTCTTGACTAACTAACTATAATTTGACTAAACTAGACTGTAACGAACAAACCTGCGACCCTTCATGGATAAGCGGTATAGAAAATGGATGGATGGAAACTGAAACAAAATTTGACCTCAACTAAAACACTGAAGGATAAAAATGACATATTCATCTACAAAGTATGATGACAACATGTGAAATAGTCACTGAAATTAACAGTGGAAATAAAAAAGACAACGGAATTTGTAATTTCGTCAGGAAAAGTGACCTGGGCTCACAAATGTGTAAACGGGATGTACACACGTTAGAGAACACCTCACCCTTTCCACAAGGCGTCTGACGAAGCCTTCCATTCACGAGTTTGATCCCCAAAATAAAACAACGTCAAAGAAAATATATTTCAGTGAAACTAAAGAGGGAAAACATGCAGGGGTGGTTAAAGTGAGAGAACTCTTCAGAATGAATCACAAGATTTTCACTAAGACCGTATATGTAGAGGAAGTGGGTGGAGCTAGTGTGACATCATTCAATGGTTGTGGAGAAAAGCAGGTAGCCATAAGTGGTTGAGATGGAGACGAAAACTGTAGCATCTCAAGGAGGCCACGCCCCCAACTATGCCTAGCTCGTTGTTGTCAGGCTAAGTCTCCCGTCTCTCCCTCAGGCCAACTGGTCGAGGCAGATGGCCGCCCTCATGTCATCACTGCTGTCTCAGGTATTCCTGCTCAATTGTTGGGTCTCTCCAAACAAAATGAATTAGACACTGTGGCCCTGCTCCATTTGTGTCATGAGTGTGTTGTATGAAACATCTGGAGACTTTGATCCAGGTTCACCTCCACGTCCCCACACACTCACCTGGGCATGTAGAGAACCCGCTCAGCCACCACGAAGCCCACCCTGAAGAAAAGGTTACTGGCAGGAATGAAGGGAAACACCAGAAACAACATTCCCACCAGCACCTCCCTGCTCTCCTGCCTCTGGAGAGGGCGAGAGGGGGAGAGGAACAGGGAGAGAGGGGGAGAGAGGGAGAGGGAGGGATATCAGCTGATGGGTCAGAGACATTAACCCTTTGATAGGAGAGCAGGCAGTGCAGCTGGAGACATGCAGAAAAGAGAGAAAGCACAGCGATGCTCGTTTCTAGCCAACCAACCCGCCGAGGCCTTGGAGTGATCCACCGCCGTTCGCCTACTCAGTGGTGGTATTTCCTCCTCACCTGCTGATGAGGCTCCTTCAACGTGCCCCAGGACACGTTAGTGTTCTCAACACTGGGAGAACGTCTCCAGATGGTCCAGACCAGCTCTGAATGTGGTTTAGCAATCAGACCAGCGGATGGTTTGAGTGTGTTTACACCTGCTATTGAGGTTGACCACTAGTGATTGGGTCACTCAGGTGTGAACGGGCCAAACACACACAAACACACATCTCTCTTAGCGGTTCCTGTACATAGTAGCAGGACCTACCACAGTTCAGAACTCGCCGTGAGGTCAATAACGCCACGTCAAAACTTTACTGCATGCTAAGGTCGAGGAGGGGTACCCTTCAGACCAGTTCAAGCATCATGAACCAGATGGGTTCATGGGAAATGTGGTCTCAGACACCCTCCAGCTGAGGCCGCAGTCTTGGTCTTACCTGCAGTGACAGAATGCATTGGATGCAGAGGGCAACCATCACCGTCGCCAACAACAATGTGGCCATGTTGCGAATATCACCCAGCGACTCAACCAGAGGAATGCTGCCCACCTGCCAGTCATAACACAGCACGGCCGGAGCCAGCAGGAGCCAGGCGTTAAAGGACAACAGGAAGGAGTAGGTCAAAAACCTGAGACAGAGAGATGATAGAGGGGAGAGACAGACAACTATTACTCAAACTGTGTCATCGGCAAGTGCCAGAACTCCTCAGGATAGGAGCTGAGGAGAGAAGGAGGTTCTCAAGGTCACGCCTGGAGCAGGAGGGATTTATCTACACTGGCATCAGTCCTTCAGGTCTGGATCAGAGAGAGCAGTACAGGGTCAGACAGAGCAGTACAGGGTCAGAGGGAGCAGTACAGGGTCAGAGGGAGCAGTACAGGGTCAGAGGGAGCAGTACAGGGTCAGAGAGAACAGTACAGAGTCAGAGAGGGCAGTACAGGGTCAGAGAGAGAAGAACTGGGTCAGAGAGGGCAGTACAGTGTCCAGGGCAGTACAGGGTCAGCTAGAGAAGAACTGGGTCAGAGAAGGCAGTACAGGGTCAGCTAGAGAAGAACTGGGTCAGCTAGAGAAGAACTGGGTCAGAGAGAGCAGTACAATGTCAGAGAGGGCAGTACAGGGTCAGAGAGAGAAGAACTGGGTCAGAGAGGGCAGTACAGGGTCAGAGAGGGCAGTACAGGGTCAGAGAGAAGAACTGGGTCAGAGAGAACAGTACAGGGTCAGAGAGGGCAGTACAGGGTCAGAGAGAGAAGAACTGGGTCAGGGAGGGCAGTACAGGGTCAGAGAGAGAAGAACTGGGTCAGAGAGGGCAGTACAGGCTTAGCTAGAGAAGAACTGGATCAGAGAGGGCAGTACAGGGTCAGAGAGAGAAGAACTGGGTCAGAGAGGGCTGTACAGGGTCAGAGAGAGAAGAACTGGGTCAGAGAGGGCAGTACAGGGTCAGCTAGAGAAGAACTGGGTCAGCTAGAGAAGAACTGGGTCAGAGAGGGCAGTACAGTGTCCAGGGCAGTACAGGGTCAGCTAGAGAAGAACTGGGTCAGCTAGAGAAGAACTGGGTCAGAGAGAGCAGTACAGGGTCAGCTAGAGAAGAACTGGGTCAGCTAGAGAAGAACTGGGTCAGAGAGAGCAGTACAGGGTCAGAGAGGGCAGTACAGGGTCAGAGAGGGCAGTACAGGGTCAGAGAGAAGAACTGGGTCAGAGAGGGCAGTACAGGGTCAGCTAGAGAAGAACTGGGTCAGCTAGAGAAGAACTGGGTCAGAGAGGGCAGTACAGTGTCCAGGGCAGTACAGGGTCAGCTAGAGAAGAACTGGGTCAGCTAGAGAAGAACTGGGTCAGAGAGAGCAGTACAGGGTCAGCTAGAGAAGAACTGGGTCAGCTAGAGAAGAACTGGGTCAGAGAGAGCAGTACAGGGTCAGAGAGGGCAGTACAGGTTCAGAGAGAGAAGAACTGGGTCAGAGAGGGCAGTACAGGGTCAGCTAGAGAAGAACTGGGTCAGCTAGAGAAGAACTGGGTCAGCTAGAGAAGAACTGGGTCAGAGAGGGCAGTACAGTGTCCAGGGCAGTACAGGGTCAGCTAGAGAAGAACTGGGTCAGAGAGAGCAGTACAGGGTCAGCTAGAGAAGAACTGGGTCAGCTAGAGAAGAACTGGGTCAGAGAGAGCAGTACAGGTTCAGAGAGGGCAGTACAGGTTCAGAGAGGGCAGTACAGGGTCAGAGAGGGCAGTACAGGGTCAGAGAGGGCAGTACAGGTTCAGAGAGGGCAGTACAGGGTCAGAGAGGGCAGTACAGGGTCAGAGAGGGCAGTACAGGTTCAGAGAGGGCAGTACAGGGTCAGAGAGAACAGTACAGGGTCAGCTAGAGAAGAACTGGGTCAGCTAGAGAAGAACTGGGTCAGCTGGAGAAGAACTGGGTCAGCTAGAGAAGAACTGGGTCAGCTGGAGAAGAACTGGGTCCATACAGCTGCTTCTGTATTTGATGTTACGGTGCCATGATGCTGTCACTGTTAGCGATCTTAGGACAGGCCTGTATGTCTGTGGATCCAAATCTTGTTCACCCCTGTCATGCAGATGGTAGAACACGTATGGGAACATGTATGTGAACACGTATGGGAACATGTATGGAGACACAGCACCAAACTGTCACACTCTAGACCAGACCTGGGCATTTCATGGCCCGCGGTGCGTCAGTCATAAACACAAATGAACAAGTATTTATGCTGTGCATCCGAATCAGCTGTGCTGCTTTTACTTTGAAACGCCTGCCGTTTTTATTAATGCGTATGGGCGCATGTATATGTGTCTGTCTGCATAGCGACTGGTGATGTGAGCCAGCGACCCCTCACTCCTTAAAAATGTTGGCTCACGATAAAACAAGGGGTTGACTCTGAATGCCACCTTTCAACGAGACACGGACTGCTGAACATGTCTTTCCAGAGGTCAAAGGTAAAGCCGTGCTCTTCGTTTGGTCCACAAGTCGCTGTGTTTGAGGTTCGATCTGAACCGCTGCAACGCCACAGACTGGATTTTTCTCACCGCACAAGTGAACAGACCTGAGAACATCAAAGCACTTGCTGCTGTTTGATGAAGTTGATCAGTTTCTCTTGGACAAACTGCACATCACCTGTCAGTTTTTATGAAGATTTGCAAATTAAAAATAAAATGTAATAAAAACTGTTTATTCCTTTTATAGGATTATTTTACTCTTCGACCTACAACCCAATGCATAAGTTGACATGAATATTGACAGAATATTCTTGTACTTCTGATTACTGGTAGCAGCTAATCAAAGTATATGATTTACTGCTTCTAACATGGGAGAAAACTAATATTGAGCAGAACTAAGCTCAGGTTAGTGCTGGTTCGGCCCTCCAGCACAGTTCAGATTCATTGATGATCTCTCGCTCTCTCACACACACCTCACATCAGTCTTTCATTCAACACTCTGTTACCCCTCCTGTGACTGTGAGTGTGTGTGTGTGTGTGTGTGTGTGTGTGTGTGTGTGTGCGCATGTGTGTGCGTGTCAGACTGACCTGGTGAGCAGGTGAGGTGAGAAGGAGGCGGGGTTGTCCTGCTCTGAGAAGAGAGGCATGGATCCTCCCATCAGCCAGAGTCTGACTGACATGATGACCACAACCTGCACCAGTACATCAAGAGTAGCAGTATTAGTACATCAGTACATCAAGAGTAGCAGTATTAGTACATCAGTACATCAAGTGTAGCAGTATGAGTACATCAGTACATCAAGAGGAGCAGTATTAGTACATCAGTACATCAAGAGGAGCAGTATTAGTACATCAGGACTGAGAATCAAACCAGCAGTCATGGAGAGAATCCTCACATATGCAGAGACGACGGCGGCTCGTTTGATCAGGGGCCTGCAGGTGTGGACGAGACGTCTGAGTCGGGATCCAGGAAGCTGACTGAGGATGGACAGAGGGACACAGTCAAGGTCAGGTCAGCCGGAACGTCAACACACAAACATAGTGTCCAGTGTGGGAGCGGATGAGCTCCGTTCTTGATGGAGAGGTGGATGAAGCTACCTGTGTGTGTGTGTGTGTGTGTGTGTGTGTGTGTGTGAGAGAGAGAGAGAGAGAGAGACACACACACACACACACACACACGCACGCACACACACACGTTTTCATAATTACCTTGGAACCAGTGTACTTACTAGTCTGACAGTCTGATCTAATATCAGACCACACTGGTTCACACACACAGTGACCGTGTGTGTGTGTGAGTGAGTGTGTGTGTGTGTGTGTGGATCATGAGGAACATAAATGAAGAGCAGTCAGAGTTCCTACTGGAAGAGAGGCTTGCGGCAGAGCACCAGTGTGTCATACAGCACGCACACTCCCAGCACAGTGATGCCCGTCTCCTTCACCAGCATGGCACAGGTGCCCAGCAGCAGACTGGCCAGTAGAGACGCGACTGAGACGGTGGAGGGGAGCGAGTCCTCAGAAATGTCCAGACCCACACTCCTGGTGGACAGATAGAGAGGACAGATGAGCTCTCAGACTAGAAGAGCGACTGCTGCTTCTGATCATGAGGAGGAGGAGGATTCCTGCTGGACACACCAGCATTCTAGACCTGAGCTAGCTGATGCTAACACTTCCACCCACTACCAGACATTGGGCTAAGCTAACTAGCCTGGACATGAGCTAGCTGATGCTAACACTTCCCACCCACTACTAGCCATTGGGCTAAGCTAACTAGCCTGGGTCTCGGCTCCCTGGTGAAGGGTCTCTCTCCTTAACTGAGATCATGACTGAGAGGAAGGACCACATATTGGGAAATTAAATAGTGGTCACACACACATGATCACATGAATCAGAGTCCTCAGCCAAAAGGAAAAGCTGCTGTTCAGGGCTGTGCATGACAGCTGTGTGTTATTTCATCCATCACCGTCTTTTACGCGTGTGCACAAGGTGTGGGGGCGGAGTCATCTTACCTAATATAGGAGAGGAATGTCAGCAAGAACAGCAAACAGGCCAAGACATCAGCCCTGCCCACGATACCAGACACCTGCAAAACACACACACAGTTTAGAGAAAGCTGCTACGCTACAGACAGACGCTCAACTTGAGTGCTGCATATCCTCGGGGAGATGCAGCTCTGCTCTTAAGAGTGGCTCCAGAGCTCCTTCTGAGGCCACCCTGCTGGTGGGATGAGGGTAATACAGCTGTCAACATGGTCTAACCAAACAGTCTCATGATGGGCCCAATGCTGCACTCAAGCTGAGGTTCTAATACGAGGTGATCTAGTCAAGTACTGTACAGTGCTGCTTCGCAGATCCGTCACTCTTATCCAAACACTGATCAAAGCATCCTTACCGGTTCTGGGAGCAGATCTATAGTTGGATATTAGAACCAGGCTTAGAACTACTGTGAAACCCAGTAGGGGAAGTCATGTTGGACATTGACCTGGCAGGGATGCGAGACAGCTGGAGGCTGCAGTCAGAGCAACTCCAGCAGTGAGAGAACCAACTACATGAAGATGTGAACGCCTGGTCCAAACCTGGTGCTGTTGGCTCCAGTCCAGGAGCAACAGGTCTGGCAGGAAGCCCCCTTTAATGTGATCAGGGAGGATCTGCTTTATAATTGAGCCAATTATTCGTGGACTAAAAGGTTCCACATTGGTTCAATGAGTGCGACGAAGGACGTAACCCCTGTAGCAGCTCATCATGTAACGCTGGCTGACCCTGAGAGAAAAGCATTGCTTTACCACCATCTTCACCTCTGCCACTCCTGCAGGGTGGAAGGTTCTGCTAACACCTCTGGTGGTCTGTCTGTGTGGAAGCAGAATCACAACATTTCTGCCAGACGTGGTGGAGCATCAAGTCCACAACGACCACACCAGCACACGGACGACTTAGAATTCACTGACAGGCAGAGGCCTGTGTTTGACTATGGTTTGTACATAGGTGGCGCTACAGTAACAGCGTGGAGTAGGGAACAGGAGGGGGACTGGAGTCGTTAAAGAGCATTTTCCATCCCTCCATCCCTCCATCCATCCATCCATCCATCCAGTGGCAGAGGTGAAGATGGTGATAAAGCAATGCTTTTCTCTCAGGATCAGCCAGCGTTACATGATGAGTCGCTGCAACCCCTCCTCTCGCTCATCCAGGCTCGTTCCATATTTCAGCAGGAATCTGAGCTGCAGTGCCCCCCCCAAAAAACACTCAGAGACACTCCCTGTGTGTGAGGGGTTGTGTATCTCCATCATCTCTCCTTGACTACACTGGCAAAGAGGTGTGTGTGTGTGTGTGTGTGTGTGTGTGTGTGTGTGTGTGTGTGTGTAGCACTTATGGCTGATGGCATCCACACATGGCCTGCATGCTATCAGCAGAAACAAGAGAAGGGGCGGATGAATGGGGGCTTTTCATCTCTGAAACAGGACCCCCTTTCACTGTGTATGAGGAGAGGGAAAGACAGAAAGACCGGCTGCCATATTGGACACAGAAAACAGGCAGAGCGGCCTGAGCCCCCAGCCGCTGATGATCAGCAGCGAGAGGTGAATACAATCATCCCCTCTGGCAACAAAGAGCCTCAGCGCTGCAGCTGAGGAGTGAAGCAAACTTCCACTGATGTCACACTTGTCTAGAAGCAGAATGTGTGTGTGTTGGTGCTGCAGCAGGAACCTGCCCTACCACGCAGGAAGGTGGAGCAGACGCAGGCTCATGGGGACAGAGGTCTGCTTTGACCTACTGGAAGACAGGGACAGAGACAAAGATGGAGAAGGGACAGAAAAGAGAGGGACAGAGAGAGAGAGACCGTGGACAAGGACAGCCCCCCCACTGGCCCCAAAACCTGCAGTAGGAGCAGCAGTATCAGCAGCCGGTCCCGGGTCATGTGACCCTGCACCTACAGGTATCTGTGCATCGATGGGAGGACTAAACTAAGGTGAACATGGCGGCCTGCAGCCGCCTTCGCTCTCAGACACGTGCGAGGAGTGGGCGGAGCTCCACCATCAACAGCATCCGTGGAGGAAGACAGCTGGTCGCACCCATGACGCCGTTCCAGCAGCGACACTCTGACATCATTCAGTCGCTGCTGAGACTGAAAAACAGGGTGACAGAAACTCGTCCCTGTCCTCCATGCTGCTACCTGAGGTGGTCTACAAGCCCAGGATATTCTGCTTGACATCACGCATGATGACATCCCGCATGGTGACATCCCGCATGGTGACATCACGCATGGTGACATCACGCATGGTGACATCACCCATCACTTCTGTCCACGAGGTGGCTGTGTTTCTGTTGCTGAATGTGACAAACCTGGAAATATAAAAGGGGGAAACTCTAAATAGCAGAGTTGCCAGGTTTATGTGGGAGTGTGCAGGGGGAATGTGTGTGAAAGGTCAGTGGAGTTCTGGGGGAGGGGCTGCTATGAGCTGGAGCATTTGTCCAAGCAGAGATGCTCATTTGCATAACATTGACAAAGACATCCTGAGTTTACAAGCCTTGTCCTCCAGTCACATCACAGCACTACAAACTTATCCAACAAAGTACTGACACAAGAAGTGAAAGAGGACTTCCTGGTTGTGCTGGTGGACAAACTGGTGGAGACATCTGGGGACAGGAGTTGGATGTGGGCTCACTCACATCCCCCCTTGATAAATTCTCTTTCATCTCAGCTGCAGTGAACATCTGAGCCCTTTGCTGTCATTTCGCATGTTGGACCCCTTCAGCCCATCATTAACACACTTGTAACACTTGCATGTTACATGTGTTACATGACGTGAAGCACACAGAGATCCTTGTTTGGGGCGCTATATGTCACCTGATCCTCCTCACTGGTCCTGTGAATAAAACATGAACAAACGTCAACTCCACGGTGGAGCAGTGGTCCTCCCTGTGGCCCCCAGCAAGAAGGTTGTGGGTGGAGCAGTGGTCCTCCCTGTGGCCCCCCAGCAAGAAGGTTGTGGGTGGAGCAGTGGTCCTCACTGTGGCCCCCAGCAAGAAGGTTGTGGGTGGAGCAGTGGTCCTCCCTGTGGCCCCCCAGCAAGAAGGTTGTGGGTGGAGCCCCGGCTGCAGCACGGGGTCTTTCTGGGTGAGTCTCCATGTTCTCCCTGTTCCTGCTGGGTTCTCTCTGGTACTCCAGCTTCCTCCACAGTCCAAAGACATCAAGAGGGACCAGGTTAATCCAGACTCTAAATTGACCGTAGGCGTGGCTGGGAGAGCCAATGGTTGTCTGTCTCTATGTGTTGGCCCTGCCATGGACTGGTGACCTGTCCAGGGGGAAGGCTGCTGGATAGGCTCCACCCACACCACCCTCAACAGGAGGAGAGGGAGAACATGGAGGGATGGAGGGATGATGGATGGATGGATGATGGATGGAGGGATGGATGGACAGTTGGATGGAGGGATGATGGATGGATGGAGGGTTGGATGATGGAGGGATGATGGATGGAGGGATGATGGATGGAGGGATGGATGGACAGTTGGATGGAGGGATGATGGATGGATGGAGGGTTGGATGGAGGGATGGATGGACAGTTGGATGGAGGGATGGATGATGGATGGATGATGGATGGAGGGATGATGGATGGAGGGATGATGGATGGAGGGATGATGGATGGAGGGATGGATGGAGGGATGATGGATGGATGGAGGGTTGGATGATGGAGGGATGATGGATGGAGGGATGATGGATGGAGGGATGGATGGACAGTTGGATGGAGGGATGATGGATGGATGGAGGGATGATGGATGGAGGGATGGATGGACAGTTGGATGGAGGGATGATGGATGGATGGAGGGTTGGATGATGGAGGGATGATGGATGAAGGGATGATGGATGGAGGGATGGATGGACAGTTGGATGGAGGGATGATGGATGGAGGGATGATGAAAGGAGGGATGATGGATGGAGGAATGATGGATGGAGGGATGGATGGAGGGTTGGATGGAGGGATGATGGATGGAGGGATGATGGATGGAGGGATGATGGATGGAGGGATGATGGATGGAGGGTTGGATGGAGGGATGATGGATGGAGGGATGATGGATGGAGGGATGATGGAAGGAGGGATGATGGATGGAAGGATGATGGATGGAGGGTTGGATGGAGGGATGATGGATGGAGGGATGATGGATGGAGGGATGATGGATGGAGGGATGATGGAAGGAGGGATGATGGATGGAGGGATGATGGAAGGAGGGATGATGGATGGAGGGATGATGGATGGAGGGATGATGGATGGAAGGATGATGGATGGAGGGATGATGGATGGAGGGATGATGGATGGAAGGATGATGGATGGATGGGTGGCAAACGTCAACTCCTGGCAGTCACGCACACACACAAGGCGTCTGCGTGTTCCTGACAGGAAACAGCAGCACACGGAGGCAGCAGAGCCCGATTAAGGTCAGGCAGAACTTGACTTCCTGTTCACACCATCTCACAACAGAAACAGAATCATGATGGCTGACAAGGCCGGACCGACGTCCTCATGGACTCCAATGAGCTCCGGGCCACGTGTCAGTGCTCGATTCTCTCAGCGCCTCGTGCGGCCCGATGTTCACAACCCTCAGTTTTCCCTTTGGGAAAATTCTTCATTAAACTGGTCCCAGGTTCAGAACCAGAACAGCACAACTTGTGGTATCTAGTAGCTACCGCATCCCCTGCTGAAGGGGACCCAGGTTTGTTTGTCTGGTCTGGTCCCACTAAAGAACTCCTGGCTCAGGGTCCACCTGAGGTTTTTGTGTGTGTGTGTGTGTGTGTGTGTGTGTGTGTGTGTGTGTGTGTGTGTGTGTGTGTGTGTAACTTACAGCCTCGGTGTGGACCGGGTGCACTGCAAACAGGAGAGCTGTGACGAAGGCCAGGTGGGATTCTTTGAACACGCAGCGTTCGCACGTGTGCAGGAGCAGGCAGGTCACCACCACGTGCAAACACATGTTGACCACGTGGAAGTGCAGAGGCGCCATTCCACCTAGCAGGATGTTCAACCTGCCGCAGTCACACAGGAGGAAGATGTTAGCAGGCACCATTTCTCCAACCTCATCAAGTAAATAACTTTTATGTGACATCACTAAACTGAATCTCAGCTTCAGTATCGGGGACACCGCCGCTCCTCCTCCTGCAGGGAGGAGTCAAGAGACACGTTCCACCCTTGGGTTCCAGGCTGAGACTTTAACAAAATTAACAACAGTCCAATATTTAAAGATCTTTTCCTCCTTCCTTCAGTTTGATGTTCCTGAACTACCTACAAAATACTTTATTCTGTGCTGATATGTAGTATTTTTGGACTACAGTTGCTTCTTCTTTGGAAAAGACCAGCCGGTGAGGGAAAAGTTCAAATCTTTTTAATTCTGATTTCAAAAGCGAAGAGTTTCTTTAACGTTTTCCAACTGGGCTTCGTCTGCTCGGTCAAATCAGCACAGCAGTGTATTGCAGTATCTTTCCATGATACTTCATATACTTCCATGGTTGTAATTCCAGGCTGTAGTACTGCAACACATGGTGATAATACTGTATCGTGTCACGTGTGTTATAACAGCAGTACTTCTGATGATACTGACAAGTACAAGTACATGTCGCTGTATTCTACTAGAATTGAACTTTTTTGATTGGAAGGGTTCTGAGTCCAGGTGTGCCTGAACCTGAGGCGGTGCTCAGGTGAAGAGAACACGCAGAACCTGCTCCTGCACGGCGCCTCCTGACAGAGCAGGATGTGGATCAATGAAGGCCCCGGCCAGGAACACAACCATGAAGAGGCTCAAGTTGGACAGGCCGGTCCATTGTAGACCTGAACCACGTTTACAATCTGATCAAACCCTGTTGATCAGATTGTAAAGCAGCTTCCTCGTGCCACATCTGTGGCGTGGACCGCCACCAGTCCGAGTCCTGCAGGACCAAGCACTCTTGAACAGGTTTACGCCTCCTAATACTAAAGAAAGTAACTTTATCTCTAAATGTCAACCCACTATGTGGTGAAAACCCATGTAACAGACCTGAGCCCCCCCGAGCAGTGGGTGGAGCCTCTTCCAGTCCTCCTGCTGCACCCGGGACTGGGCTATGACCCCAAGGAGGGTTGTATGCCTTCTAAAAATAGGTTAATTATTCGGAGGAACATCGGACGAGTATCTCACCACTGCGCTGATGTGTTTGAGCGACGAGGAGAACCAGGCTGGGCTGAACGCTGTAGGCCAGAGGAACCGGCTCCTGGCCGGCTGCTCTTCATCATTGCCTCTTCATCTCCCGTCCCGTCCCCTGTCCTCCCGTCCCAGGTCCTCCCTCTCAGTTCCACTCACCGGCCCTCCCGTGATCTCACCACCAGTCTAACTGATCTATCGCTTCCATTTACTTTGTTATAATCACCGTTTCATGAGGTCATGGTGACCTTGACCCTTGACCTCTACTCTGTTGACCATCACCACAATCAGGACGGGATGGTCATGAGGACACGTGAGGTTGTCTTCTCCGTTCCTGCGCGTCCTTCACTGGCACCACTTTCTGGAGCTCTGGAGGGTTCACGGCAGACAGGACAGGCTCTGACTGCACTTTCAGCACCACCATGTGTGTGTGTTTGTCTGAGAGTGTGTGTGCATAAGTGTGAGTATACGTATGTGTGAGTGTGTGTGAATGCGTATGCGTGTGAGTATCTGTTTGCGTATTTGTGAGTGTGTGTCTCTGTATGTCTGTGTGTCTCTGTATGTCTGTGTGTGTGTGTCTCTGTATGTCTGTGTGTGTGTGTGTCTCTGTATGTCTGTGTGTGAGTGTGTCTCTGTATGTCTGTGTGAGTGTGTCTCTGTATGTCTGTGTGTGAGTGTCTCTGTATGTCTGTGTGTCTCTGTATGTCTGTGTGTGTCTGTATGTCTGTGTGTGTCTGTATGTCTGTGTGTGAGTGTGTCTCTGTATGTCTGTGTGTGTGTGTCTCTGTATGTCTGTGTGTGTGTGTCTCTGTATGTCTGTGTGAGTGTGTCTCTGTATGTCTGCGTGTGAGTGTCTCTGTATGTCTGTGTGTGTCTCTGTATGTCTGTGTGTGAGTGTGTCTCTGTATGTCTGTGTGTGTGTGTCTCTGTATGTCTGTGTGTGAGTGTGTCTCTGTATGTCTGTGTGTGTGTGTCTCTGTATGTCTGTGTGAGTGTCTCTCTGTATGTCTGTGTGTGAGTGTCTCTGTATGTCTGTGTGTGTGTGTCTCTGTATGTCTGTGTGTGTGTGTATGTCTGTGTGTGAGTGTGTCTCTGTATGTCTGTGTGTGAGTGTGTCTCTGTATGTCTGTGTGTGTGTGTCTCTGTATGTCTGTGTGTGTGTGTGTCTCTGTATGTCTGTGTGTGTGTGTGTCTCTGTATGTCTGTGTGTGTGTGTCTCTGTATGTCTGTGTGTGAGTGTCTCTGTATGTCTGTGTGTGTGTCTCTGTATGTCTGTGTGTGTGTGTCTCTGTATGTCTGTGTGTGTGTGTCTCTGTATGTCTGTGTGTGTGTGTCTCTGTATGTCTGTGTGTGAGTGTGTCTGTATGTCTGTGTGTGTGTGTCTCTGTATGTCTGTGTGTGAGTGTGTCTCTGTATGTCTGTGTGTGAGTGTGTCTGTATGTCTGTGTGTGAGTGTGTCTCTGTATGTCTGTGTGTGAGTGTGTCTCTGTATGTCTGTGTGTGAGTGTGTCTGTATGTCTGTGTGTGAGTGTCTCTGTATGTCTGTGTGTGAGTGTGTCTCTGTATGTCTGTGTGAGTGTCTCTCTGTATGTCTGTGTGTGAGTGTCTCTGTATGTCTGTGTGAGTGTGTCTCTGTATGTCTGTGTGTGTGTGTCTCTGTATGTCTGTGTGAGTGTCTCTCTGTATGTCTGTGTGTGAGTGTCTCTGTATGTCTGTGTGTGTGTGTCTCTGTATGTCTGTGTGTGTGTGTCTCTGTATGTCTGTGTGTGTGTCTCTGTATGTCTGTGTGTGAGTGTGTCTGTATGTCTGTGTGTGTGTGTCTCTGTATGTCTGTGTGTGTGTGTCTCTGTATGTCTGTGTGTGAGTGTGTCTGTATGTCTGTGTGTGAGTGTGTCTCTGTATGTCTGTGTGTGAGTGTCTCTGTATGTCTGTGTGTGAGTGTGTCTCTGTATGTCTGTGTGTGTGTGTCTCTGTATGTCTGTGTGAGTGTCTCTCTGTATGTCTGTGTGTGAGTGTCTCTGTATGTCTGTGTGTGTGTGTCTCTGTATGTCTGTGTGTGTGTGTGTGTCTCTGTATGTCTGTGTGTGAGTGTCTCTGTATGTCTGTGTGTGTGTGTGTCTCTGTATGTCTGTGTGTGTGTGTCTCTGTATGTCTGTGTGTGAGTGTGTCTGTATGTCTGTGTGTGTGTGTGTCTCTGTATGTCTGTGTGTGTGTGTCTCTGTATGTCTGTGTGTGTGTGTCTCTGTATGTCTGTGTGTGTGTGTCTCTGTATGTAACACAAACATATAGAAGTGACACTGCAGCAGTGGCGTGACGACTCCAGGAATCCTTGACAAGCTGTAACAGGGCACGTGTCCAGAGTGTCAGTCTGTATGTAGAGTGACGGACATGCGTGTGCTCAGACGTGAGTCTGGTGACAGAGGGATGACCAGGACACGCGTGTGCTCAGACGTGAGTCTGGTGACAGAGGGATGACCAGGACACGCGTGTGCTCAGACGTGAGTCTGGTGACAGAGGGATGACCAGGACACGCGTGTGCTCAGACGTGAGTCTGGTGACAGAGGGATGACCAGGACACGCGTGTGCTCAGACGTGAGTCTGGTGACAGAGGGATGACCAGGACACGCGTGTGCTCAGACGTGAGTCTGGTGACAGAGGGATGACCAGGACACGCGTGTGCTCAGACGTGAGTCTGGTGACAAAGGGATGACCAGGACACGCGTGTGCTCAGACGTGAGTCTGGTGACAGAGGGATGACCAGGACACGCGTGTGCTCAGACGTGAGTCTGGTGACAGAGGGATGACCAGGACACGCGTGTGCTCAGACGTGAGTCTGGTGACAGAGGGATGACCAGGACACGCGTGTGCTCAGACGTGAGTCTGGTGACAGAGGGATGACCAGGACACGCGTGTGCTCAGACGTGAGTCTGGTGACAGAGGGATGACCAGGACACGCGTGTGCTCAGACGTGAGTCTGGTGACAGAGGGATGACCAGGAGGAAACTGGTCTTCATGTGCTTTTATTTCCAAGATCATAGTCTGCGATTCCGAAGTATCTTTACTTCTGCCAGGTGTGCAGTAACGAGCAAGGAGCAGAAGGAGCTGATAACTGATCGATCGATGACTTTCTGTCACTTTCATCTGAACATTTGTGTTTCAAACCTCCATCAATGATGGAAACGCAGTTTATGAGGAAGGAAGCCTGCATTCTCATCCAAGCGCCACTGCAGTTGTGCAGCACAATGAACACAACCAGCCCAACAGGCCACAGCTGGGTTATACTGGGTTATACTGGGTTAAATGGTCAGTGTTGTTTGACATGACACCATCACTGAAGTGAGTGATTTCATCTGATCAATAACAGCTGTTTATCTGCAGATGAGGAGCTGATCAGACAATGGATTAACTGATCGGCACTTCTGACTGCCTCACACCTATGAACACATGCTCTTCTTAATCTGATCTGTAGAATTATGGCCTGTAAGTGATCAATAGAATCATCCCACATGCTGGGATTATGTGTGTGTATTGATCTTTGGAAGCTCCCGGCCGGCCGAGCTCTGACTTGCTTGCCGCTATCAGCTGTCAGTCAGTGAGTGACGATGACACTCATGAACCCGAGTCTCACGCCGGCAGTTCAGGACATCAGGAGACGAGTTCAAGTCTGTGTGTCGTTAGTTTGTCAGACCAATATTTGATAGGTTGCACTCAGATTATTGGGAGTAACTGATCATTTCCTACAATCAGGCTTAGAGGAAGCGTGAGGAGGGAAATCTGGCTGAAGGCGACCTTAATCAACCCGCGACACCTCAGCCGACTCTCAGATTATCCCCCAGATTATCTGATCAGGCCTGGCTGCTGACATCAGACATGTCAGCAAGTCATGTGAGCGACGCACCCGGGAGACGCTGATGGCCAACAGCCCTGAAATCCAGCAAACACCCTCCCTGACTATCACAGGACCACTGACGCTGGGTGAGGGAGGATGAGGGCACACCACACACACACACACACATTTGGAACTCAGTCCCTCCCGAAGTTCTGGACCGCTGCCATGCTCCCACCGGCACAAACGGAACCAGAACCCCCCACCCAAACAATCACCATAACTGATTACAGCGGTCTAACACACGTACTCACTTGTGTTTCTATCTTTGAAAAGCAACCTGAGGCCTGGCCATGACCCCTTGACCCCAAAACCAAAACCTGACTTCAACCAGCACTTTCATGTTGTGAGGACCAAGGGTGGGTTCTCTCTCTCTCTCTGTGTGACATACAGACACACACCAATGTATTCCTCCTGAAACTTCACTCCTGTCACCGGAAGCCCACCATGTTAGCCCGAGCAGTACCGGGAAAGAATCCTCTAGTAACCGTTGGCAGTATTCGACTCATTAGAGCACTACATGGAGAACTGTCATGGTGGAGTACAACTCTAAAGTTGCTTCTTGCCGTCCGGTGACAGCTGCATGACGTCAGCCCAGGCTGCGGCGCCCACCCGGGGACGGTTAGCGAGGAACCGCGCATCCGAGAGTCCGGGACTCGGGGCTCACCTGAAGGAGAGGATGCACAGCGGCCGGTAGGACTTGTGACTGGTGTTGTCCGACATCTTCTTGCCCCAGAAGTCGTCGGTGAAGACGCTCCGGAGGCTGGAGCCCGGGCGGACGTCCGGGTTGTTGACAATCGCCCACACGTCGTCGTGCACCAGCTCCCCGCCGAGCGAGTTCCCGTAGCACAGGACGCAAAGGGCGGCCAGCGCGGCGTAGCGACCCGCAGCCCGCGCCGTCCCCGGCCGAACGCCCTCCCGCGGCTGCGGGCGGCCTTTCTTCTCCCGGCCAAGGGCTGTCATGTTGGCCCGGGCTTCACCCGCGGCTCTGGCGGGCCGAGGTTAGAGCCGGGGACACCGCGGAACGCGTCCATTCCGCCGTACAGGTAGGGGCTGTGTGACCGCGGAGAACTGCGGGGACCGTTCTATGTCTGGCGGCTGTGCCGCGTTCAGGTGCTGCTGGAGAACGTCGGTAATACAGACATTGAGCCTCAGCTCGAGGGCTGCAGGTCCACTGACAGTTGTTTTAGGTGCTGAGTTTAAATCTCCCATTCCCGCAGTTACATCAGAACCAGAATCAGAATCCCTTATTCCTCCCCAGGGGAAATTCTGTTCCCAACAGCGCTCCTGTCAACAACAACCAACAGTGAATGAAGAGAGAACCAGGCTCAGTTCATCGTGACAGACAAAACGATTCACAAAGAGCAAAACTAAGAACAATCAGAGCTGACATGAATGGAGACAGAACAGTGGGTGTGGATGGTCGACAGTCCAATCACTGACAAGTGTTGTACAGTTTTATTGCCACTGGGAGAAAGGACCTCTGTGGCGCCGACACCCAGGTCAGGATGAGACAGCAGCTCCCCTGGACTGCAGCACTCAGCTCTCAGGTAGCTGAGACTGATCCACTGACTCTTCCTTTGTTGACACATGTGGTCACCAATGGCCATTAATCTCATGACAAGGAGTCCAACAACCAGAGGATGAAGACGCCCGTCTCTCTTCAGCGTGTGTGTGACAACTGAGACAGCAGTCAGAGAGGCAGAGATTCTCCTGTGAATCAGCTGCTTCCTCATATCGGATCTTCTGTGTGTGATCCAGATCACGTGATCCTGGTCTGAGTCCTGGATATCTGATCAGCTGAAGGATCTTCCTCCATCTGCATGGACTTGAACTCTCAGCAATGAGCACTGATGACGGGCGTCAGCTGGCAGTAACTAACTGAGAAACATCTATGTTGGGTTAGTCTGGTGGAGCCTGTACAGGTGGATGGTGCGGCCCGGTGGAGCAGCGGTCCTCACTGTGGCCCCCAGCAAGAAGGTTGTGGGTGGAGCAGCGGTCCTCACTGTGGCCCCCAGCAAGAAGGTTGTGGGTGGAGCCCCGGCTGCCGCACGGGGTCTTTCTGGGTGAGTCTCCATGTTCTCCCTGTTCCTGCTGGGTTCTCTCTGGTACTCCAGCTTCCTCCACAGTCCAAAGACATCAAGAGGGACCAGGTTAATCCAGACTCTAAATTGACCGTAGGCGTGGCTGGGAGAGCCAATGGTTGTCTGTCTCTATGTGTTGGCCCTGCCATGGACTGGTGACCTGTCCAGGGGGAAGGCTGCTGGGATAGGCTCCACCCCCACCACCCTCAACAGGAGGAGGGGGAGAACATGGAGGGATGATGGATGATGGAGGGATGGATGGGTGGATGATGGGTGGTAACTGACATTGAAGTTTTATAATGTACGAGTTTCTCTAGTGATAGGGAAGGCATCAGAAGCACAGAGGACCCGCCTACTGACGCATGCGCAGGAGCAACCGTTATCTCCGCTGAATATCCGCACCATAGATCGGCACAGGCAGACGTCACTGAACGTCAGTCAGGACCCTCAAGGCGAAGGAAAGCGTCCAGTTGGACTCCGCTGTCTGTTCACTTAGAGAAGAACAAAGTTTCTCCAAAGCAAACTTTGTTCAGACCTGAAAGTTCCGGTGTGCATCATGTGGCCGGTTTGGCGCGTGCGGTCCTGGATGGGAAAAGCTCCTCTGCAGTTTTATGTGTAGTTATACATAAGAATGACTTCAGAAATCTCTCTCTCTCTCTCTACACTAGAGAGATCAATCTAGCTCTCTCTCTACATATATAGAGATTCTTGGATCTATAGATCTCTCTCTTGAATATTGGGTTTAACAGGCGTGTTCCTGTTCTAACCCTGTAGCTTCAGCAGCAGTGTGAACAGACTTGGCAGTAAATCAGGACCATCCAGAGTCTGATACTGCACAGTACCTTCATCCCAATTTGTACTACAGTTTTTGCGCGGTGTTGTTTGGCGTTAATGTATCAGATCAACAGGTTTGAATCCAGAACAGATTTGCTTTGTAGTACACCCAGATTTAGAATTGCTAATTCACCCAGTTATGTTCGTAGTACACCCAGTTATGTTCGTAGTACACCCAGTTATGTTCTTAGTACACCCAGAGTTATGTTCATAGTACACCCAGTTATGTTCATAGTACACCCAGAGTTATGTTCGTAGTACACCCAGTTATGTTCGTAGTACACCCAGTTATGTTCTTAGTACACCCAGTTATGTTCGTAGTACACCCAGTTATGTTCGTAGTACTCTCAGAGTGATGTTCGTAGTTCAGTCCAAGCAACCTTGGTACTTATCCCTTACGTTATGTGAGTCCTGCACCCCACTGACCTTCATAGTTACACGCCATCCCAGGAGGTGTCATGGTCGTGGGAGCAGCTGCCACTTAAAGCCTGTAGCGTTCAAAAGTGCAACTACAGTAGAAATACAGCCTCAAAAAGGACATCGTAATAATGAAGTGATGTCAAACCTGTTTGTGATTTTACAGCTCTGGCTGATGGGTGTCATGGTGAATACTATAAAAAGAACTCACACTAGTACCACCACTACTGCTCGAAGAAACTACAGTAGAAGAAATCAAGAAGGAAAACACATCAAGTCAGGAAATGTTACATGAACTTTTATGATTTTCTTAAATTAGTTCTGAAAACCATTACAAAAACAAACCCAGGGAATCAGAAAGCTCCTGGGATCCCTCTCTCATTTACATTTCATGTGTGATGTCACAGGCCACAAGTCTCTGACCTTTGACCTTCCTGTCCATCTTCAGTCTGTACACAAGACCCCCCGAACAGAAATGAAGAAGGCCCACACTTCATGAGATGAAAGTGTTTTGCTATAGAGACTAAGAATTTACAGGACATCACACACACACACACACACACACACACACACACACACACACACACACACACACACACACACACACACACACACACACACACAGGCCAGTGGTCCTGTCCTGGTGAAGCTTCCAGTCTACAGTGCATCAGTGATGGCGTCGTCCTGCCTCACCCTCGCTGACGTGGTCTCATCTGGGCTGAGATTACTAGACGACTCAGATTCGATCAGGTCAGACCAGCTCGTCTTCCTCCTCCTCCTCCTCTTCTTCTTCTTCCTCCTCCTCCTCCTCTTCTTCCTTACCGCTCTGAAAACACCAGGATCCATTTGGTCTCTCAGGGCTCAGAAATGTTTACAAGACTTTGTCAAATGCAAATCTTGATGAGTAGAAATACAGCCTTGTGTGTGTGTGTGTGTGTGTGTGTGTGTGTGTGTGTGTGTGTGTGTGTGTGTGTGTGTGCGTGTGCGTGTGCGTGTGCGTGTGTGTGCAGGGATGCCGCCAGGGATTTTGGGCCCCATGAAACAATGTCACATTGGGTCCCATCACCAAGGCCACTACGGTTGCAAGCACATCTCCAGGGTCCAGTCGACTCACTCCCAGCTTCACACAGCTCTGCCTTTTACCTCTCCCTGCTCCCACAGACCTCCTTCAACAAGGCTACCTGCACGCCACCTGCTCACCTCCTTGTTGTGGATCATTGTGTTGGGGGAGTTGTGGGGAGGCAGCACATCAGCGGCTGTCTGGTAGGGCGGGTGGGGACGACCCATTTAGTATAATTAGCTAAAACGAAGTTCATCTCATTGTGGACATGAAACCAGCAAACAGGAGTCTTTCAACCCCTCACAGATTGAACCCCTGTTCCTGGAGAGGAGGGAGAGGAGCCTGGGACGTCGCGGCGCCCTCCTCTCCCTCCTCTCTCCTTTCTTCCCCTCCTTTTCTTTGACCCAGACTTTGTTTTTGAAGACATCTCGGTGTGCATCTCCTGTCTGACTGTTGCAGCAGCGGCACAGCTGACGAGCACCACTCAGGCAGGGCTGTACCATTTCATGCAGATGGGGGGGTTGGTGGATGGATATGAATTTGCCCAAATAAAGTAGAGACCTCTGATATACATTTTAAGAAGACAAAGGCATTGTTGGTTTCATTATTTTATTTTGAATAAAATATTAATTATAGACTTTAAAAAATATCTTATTTTTTTTCTTTGGGCCCCCTGTCAGTCATGGGCCCTTAGAATCGTCCTAACTCCCCCCCCCCAACCCTGTGTGTGTGAGTGTGTGTGTGTGTGGGTCCCTCACCACTGGCCCTTGGTGGCGGTGCTCCTCCTCTGCTGGGAGATGCTGTAGATCTCCTGGAGTTGTTTCTTCTGATCGTCACTGAGTGGCGCTGTTAGGAGCTGGTACCAGGCAGCATCAGTGTTCTGGACCCCTGACACACGCACACACACAATCAGCAGGAGAGTAAGGGGTTACAGGGCACTGATCCTAGTAATTTATCATCTATTCATCATTCATTAACAACCGTTAAGTTCTAGAGGGTTCTGGAGAAGATGAGTGCTGTGCTTTAAGTTTGGAGATGGGCCAGAAACTCAGACACTTATCAGGAGGCTAATCAGGGGAGCTGAGCTGAGTCTGGATCAAAAGTGATGTTCTCCTAACTGATCTTCAGAAACATTTGGACCGGGCTTTAGACCTGGGACCACATATGTCTCACTGCTTGACCCCAATGAAACATATTACATATCCCAACAATAACAGCTGGTGCTGTCGTGGTGGTTTGCATTTCTCTGACTGATAGTCCACGTCTGATATTGATGCTGTGGTGTAGCGGGTTCACGCCACACAGCGTGACTGCAGCGGCTGCTTGACTGGTCGGTTTTACTGCCACTGGAACCTGAAGGATTTTGGGAGTATTAGGGTTTTTCTGGCTGGGGCTGTGGCGTCATTTGAAATCACTTCTAAAGACTCACTGAGCAGGGCGGCCGTGAAGAACTGATACTCGTCTTCACCGTTGTCGTAGTCCAGAGGTGTGCTGTACTCCTCCAGCGGTGTCCCCTCAAAACCGTCCTCATCCCAGTAGTTGTCCTTATCATCGTCGTCGTCGTCTTCGTCGTCGTCGTCGTCTCCCAGGCCCATCGGCACACCAGACTGCTGCTGCATGGCGTCGCTGCTCTCGTTAACCTCATCCTCATCACTGGGAATCTCCTCTACAAACAACAGTGTAACAGAAACAGAGCCAGTCGACCAGACCATGTCTCTCCTGGACTGCTTCTCTGCCCTGGATCCCTGTCAGGTCCACAACAGGATTCTAGACTCTCCTTCTACCATCAAAGTCCTCAACAATCCGGCTCCTTCATCCCTGACAGAGCTCCTAGTCCCCTATGATCCAGCTAGAACCCTTCACTCCCAGGATGCAGGGTTCCTGCTGGTTCCTAGAGTTCTAACAGTAGAATGGAGCCAGAGCCTTCAGCTATCAGGCTCCCCTCCTGTGGAGCCGTCTCCCAGTTTCAGTCCAGGACCCAGACTCAGACCTCCCTTTCTGATAAAGCTGAGAGTTAAGGGGGATCAGGCTAGCCCCACCCCCTAGCTCTGCTGATATAGGCCTAGACTGGCGGGGATCTCCCATGATGCACTGGGCCTCTCTCCTTCTGCCTCATAGCTACATGTGACTAACTTGAGCCTGGTTCTGCTCTACATTCCTTCCCCTTTGACAGATAAACTGCCTTGCCTCTTCTCTGTTCACCTCTCACCATTCTGATCCTCATCCTGAGCCCCAGCGTGGGCCAGTAGGTCTGGTTTGTTGATGAGACGGGAGGCGTAGAGGTGTTTGAGTCCCAGGAAGAGGAGCAGGATGGAGGGGACGATCTGGGCGGCGACTCCCTCCAGCGCCGGCGGCCGGCTGGGCAGCTCCATCAGCACGCTCAGGCCAATGATGCACATCTTGCGGTCGTGGAGCCTGAGAGCGCATCAGAGAGCGGTGTTACCCAGAGACAGGACACTCACCCCTGACCACTGGAGCGGCGCACCGCCCCACACCTCGTATTTACTGTCGCCTCATCTACACTGGGCCGAGAAGAATCTGCCGTTGCAGCGATAGCGCTACATTCTAGGTTTTGATGATGTGTCGATATGATAGTGCATCCCACAGACACACAACAGAGAGAATGACGAGTCTGTCATGTGGTTCCTCTCACCCCAGGAAGAACTCGGTGTCATTCATCCACTGGTTGATGAAGTGGGCTGTGATGGGCTGTGGGTTGTGGGGGAAGTGCATGTTGTCCAGAGTGTGGATGAGCAGGGTGGGATTGTAGTAGAGAGCAGCGATAGCCACCTGCAGACACATGGTCCTGAGCTCGCTGGACTTCACGCCACGCATCAAACGCTCCAGCGCCGCCTCCACGAACAGAGGGATGCACTGCAGGAGAAACCAGAGAAACGACAGCTGATCACCAAGGAGAACGTTCAGGCTTCCCGACGTAAACGCCCTCTGAAGGAGTGTGACACAACATCGTCTGCCGGTCCGGTGGAGGACGACGCTCAGACAACGCAAATCAACACAAGATGATGGAGAATTCACCGTTCTGGAGTCACTTAGGTTTGTTTGTCGTTCCAAAACAAGAAGAAAACGTTTCAGTGTGATGATGCGAGGGACTGACAATGAATCCTTCCAGCCTCCTGCTCTAAAAATAACAGGAGACTTTCCTAGCATCGCCCCCATGGAACTCTTTTATAGTCATGCTTGAATTTGTGTCACGTTATTGAATATTGTTCATTTCAATACAAGTGTGCAGGGGTTCTTTAATGTGCCCTCATCTGTTTCAGCTTTTATTTTGATTTTCACATCAAACTGTGTGACAAAGTTAGAGGACGTTTTTTTGTTGTTTGCTTTTTTAAAATCCAACCAACTACCAGTCACTGTCTGGTGGTGCAAAGGGAAGGTCGACGGTCGACCCGACAGCCGGAGGACAGGACGACGCTGCTGCGACAGATACAAATGTGTGACCAGTCAGCAGGGGACCAGCGGTGTGGCTGACTCCTCCGGGCAATCAGCCCCGTGTCAGGCTGTGGCCCTGCACCTTCGTCCACAGGTATTCCAGTGGAATTTTTTGGGGTGGTGGCGTTCTGACCTGGTCAATGCCTCGGCCTCTGCACTGCAGGATAATGACCTCCAACAGTTTGGCGGCGTGACACTCTGCATCCTCACCTGCATCTATGGTCAGCACCTACAACAGGACAAAGGTCAGCTGAGGTCAAAGCTTGGTCTCAGGTCAGATCGCGTGTGAGGAGACATGTCCAGTCTGACCTTTTTACACATGCTGTAGATGACCTCTAAGTGCTTGGGGTTGGACAAGAGCATGTCTGTATCCACGGTAACGTAGTTGTGCAGGAGAGGCATCATATCTGTAACACAAACGCAGACCATAAGTGATAGCACCACCCTCTTTTCTTCATTGGTACCTCCAACCTCAGAGGCCAAAAGTGCAGTGGAATGGGGGTCAACAGGTGGTGCCAAGATGCCTCAAGGGTTACCTGAGGCTCCTCTACACGCTACAGATTCCATTAACCATCAACTGTATTCACCCCATGCCTCTGTTCCAGGTCTGTTGTCCAACCCGTTAGAAACACACATGTACTGAAACATTACTGACCAATTCCAGCCATCCGCTCCAGAACCAACACCCTGCAGGTTTTGTTGGTCCAGACGGAGAAGCAATGAATAATAAGGAATCACGCATCTTTGAATTGCATCTTAATTTAATCCTGATCAATGACATACGACACCAACCTTCCAAGTTTTCTTTTTAATTGCTTCTTCTCACTATCTACTGGTTTATTCGCCGCATCTACAGAACAACTCCATGGTCGTAACGTGTCGTCCGCTCTCATTGTTCTGGCATGAATGCCTTTACGATCACATCTGAAAGTGGCTGTCACTAATGAGGCCCCTCATAGCGTAACATATTAAATTAAAACGGCATGAAGGAACATACGTTGGAACATAAAATTCCAGGAGGCATCAGCTAACATGGAGGGGGGCAGGATTTATGACCTGTACTGCAACCTGCCACCAGGGGGCGATCACAATCTACAGGCGAGCTCTTGCTATCTATCTATGTGTTCATGTATCAACATCAATACGCAAACAAAATTTACTACATAAGGAGTCATGAAAGAGTCTCCTGTCAGAGTTGAGGATTCTCTTTCTGCTGTAACGTTTGGTTCTGCTCTTACTTGACTTGCTTGTGTCTTCACTTCGGTTCGGTTCAGTTGTGCCGCCTCGGTCTTAACTGACCAGCACAGCTTCACCTCAAAACGACTTGCGTCCTTATACTTTTTATTTTTCGATGCAACACAGAGGAGCAGCTGTAGCTGGCGCGACTGGTTCTGTCTGGTCTATAGCGTTCTGTCACTGGACGCGCCTGCTGGACCAATAGAGAAAACAAATGTGGTCACTGTAGCTGCTGCAACTGATTACAGTCACGATGGAGGAAGAAGTCGTCCTCCATTGTCTCATGTACAAGTATCGGTTGCAGCAACTGTCACTGCTCACGTCGCACCTCACCGGTGGACCTGAGCATGTCAAATGTGGTGTGTTTCCTTGAAATAAAAGCTTATATTTTCCCTGAAGAAATTTAGTTTAAGAAAAAGCCGCATTTCTTAGTGTTCAACATAAATTAAATTACTGGGCTTGTGGCAGCCCTGATGAATCTTCATCTTTTATTGAAGAATGTATGGGCAATCAGCTGAGACCAACCAGTGAAGTAGTCGAAGCAGTCGTGCTGAAAGACCTCGTACAGGACGCCCAGCAGCTGCCACATCTGGGGGGAGATGGTCTGGCATGTGAGACCAAACGCCAGTGACAGGATCTCCTCATAGAACTCTGCAGGAGACAGGATGATCACACATGCTTACACTTCTGGAGGACTCTTCTGCAGTAAGAGATGCTGGCTGGATGGTGTTGATGTGTGACAGAATAAAGACACTGACAGATTCATCCCATTGGTCCTCTTCCAGGTGAGATTCTCCACCTTCATTTGTGGATCTGAACACTGAGGATACTCACTTAAAACTGTGTCACTGGATGGAGCTGAGTGGGTGAAGGGACATCGAGACGGGTGCGTGTGGATCCTCCCTAACCAACACGTTTTCTCACTGAGGAGAGGTGTGGCTCTATGGTCTGATGAGACTCATTCAGTATCCTACGGTCACCAGATCAGAACGGGGGGAGGTGTGGACGGGCACGCTTGACAGCACCATCACCAACGTTTTTGCTCAGGTGACGGACTTTCCACATGGATCAAAACCTGATCGTGAAACGAGTCTATACGCAATAACCCGGACAAGACATTCATGCATTAATCTAAGAACGGATGTTCCACTGGTGTGACTCCTGGCGAGGCTGCTGGGTCAAACCCATGATAAATGGCTGGAGATCCTGAATGAATGTGTGTTTTAAAAAAAGCATTCGACTGCCGTGCGCACACACACCTGCCATACCTATGATGGGCTTCTGCAAGACCAAGCCGATCACCTGCAAACAGATTCCCTCCAGCTGCTGGGTGATCTGAGGACAGGATGAAGGACCGTAAATATCACATTAAATTAATGTGTGTGTGTGTGTGTTCTTGTATTTGATACATAGTGAGGACTAGAATATGTATTGAACCAACAGAGTGAGGACATTTTAGAGGTCCTTCAGTCAGGTTCAGGTTAGGTTTAGGGTCAAGGATAGGGTCAGGCAGTCAGTTGAGATGGTTAGGGGGAGGGGCTAGGGAATGTATAACATCAATGAAAATCCTCACAAAGATATGAGAACAAGGAGGAGTGTGTGAGTGTGTGAGAGACCTCCTTGTGGTCCTCCATGACAGTGAGGATGGTGTCGATGGTGCTGAGGATGCCCAGTGCCATAACGGTCTTGTCCTCGTTCTCCTCGTATTCCTCGCTCTGAAGGACTCTGGTGAAGATCTCCGCCTTGTAAACACACCTCAGGGCGTCAGTATGCTCACGCAGAGGACATGGGGACAAGAGACAGAGAACTTGTGAGGGTTGAATGTGTGTGCTGTCATCCTACCAGGTTCTGCGTCATGTCCACAGCGATCGCTGCCACCTCCTGGTTGTACTCGCAGATCATCTTCTGAATAACGTTGGTCAGGTCGTCGTTCTCCGTCTCTTTGACCACATGCAGCAGCTCCTGCATGACGGGGCGAATGTACGGCCGGATGTACAGCTTGGCTACACACACACACACACACACACACACACGAAAACAAAACAGACAAATTTAATGTGTGCCATTTTTCTTTATATACTTGGAGGCCAACACAGTTCTGGTCCCACATCGAAAACGGGTCTTGTCCCTCCGATGTTTATCATGTGGGTCCGTAGATAAGCATAAATTAACTGACACAGTGGTTGAAACTCCAAGTGTACCAGCGGCTTCAGGTGTCAGCACCTAGCTGAGGTCAACAGACTGAGAAGAACTCCCTCAGTAGGGCGGCTGGTCTGGACTCCAGCTGGTTCTACGAGGCAGCCTTCCAGCCTGCAGTGACATGCTGCCTGTCACCTTTTGAGGAACCACGTGGGTTATGAGAGGAGGCCTGTTAAGCTGCTTACAAAACTCTTAATCATCGAAACCAGAATCAAAGCGCCACAGAAGAAAGGCCTTATTCCCCCACACACCTTGTTCCTGGTTGCTGACCAGCGTCTGCAGAGCGATGGCAGCTTCCACTTTAACAGGCATCTCTTTGTCGTCAACCAGATCCTGTTTGACCAACTCAACGGCGTTCCTCAGCATCAGCTCGTCGTGGAACCGTAGCGGGCTGAAGCAGTGCAGCACCCAGCACGACTGCCAATGAAGAGAACCACCGATCAGAAGAAACCCAGACATGTGACACCACCACACCACACCACACCTGCCTGCTGCTGTGAGCCACGCCCCCCAGGTGCATCAGCAGGAATTACAATGAAGGGACGGAGACTCACACTGACTGAGTGGAGCACCCAGCAGGACTGTGGGGAAGAGTCAGAGCAATAAGAAGCCTCAAGCTCGCCACATGAAATGCGTTCTCAAGAGTATCATCATTCACTCGTCCGTCTCAAAGGCTGCCAGCACTCGCACCAGAACAACAGCTCTGTTTGAGTCCGGCCGGGTACCGGTTCAGCTCCCGCCTTTCCTCCAGCACTGACGTCTTCAACCGCAGAGCAGCACATGTTTTCATATCGTTTCCATTTCTTCACTCCATCACATGGAACGATATGGAAATCAATACTCTGAACATTTTTTCTAAATATTTATCTAACACTTTGATCGCGGTTCCATCGTTTACATGCACAAGGGAAGCAAATCTTAGAAGAAGTTTTCAATTTAATGTACTTGAGAACACCAGCAGCAGCCTCAGCTCAGCACTGGAGGACGAAAGAAAATGTCAATGAAAATGGAGCGTGGATAACAAGGGGGGGGCATAAATGAGGAAACGTAGCCTTCATTTTTATGATCAGCATCATCTGATTAGCAGTAATACTCGCAGTAAAACTGTAACGATGAACATTACAGGTTGTAAGTACACATCTGGATAACATGATGCATCACAGACGTTGGAATGTATACATGGGTGTACAAATACTTCCGGTTTTGACAGCGATAAATGGGGGAGCAACAGTGTGGGCTCACCCTCAGCTCCCATAATGCATTGGGGAATGGAAACAGCATGTAAAGTCAGCCTCACATGAACCCACTTAGCTGTGGACTAAAATCTAAGCCTGGATTTTATCCTGGATTTATTGAGTTTACATTTGGACAAATTAGCAGCTGAGTTTCCTTGAGCATGATATGTCAACCTGGAGTCAGTCCAGTATGGCCGAGACGATGCTCGAGCACCATTTATGTCTGGATCCTTCTGTGACACGAGGTGTCATACGTGATCAGAGCCAGTTTGACAGGTCGAGTCCCTTGAAGCAGCAGGACATCAGAATCACTTCTGGATATTTTCTTTGAATTATTTCGATAATATCTCCTACCTTACGTTTCAAATAGTTCCATACTTATGAAGATATGATTCCAGATCACATCACGGTAGCTCCACACTTGACGGTTCATCAATGGTGAAAACCCAGTGAACAGATGTTGTTCTAGTACTGGTATCCATACGGACACAAGTACTGAGACAACTTCTGGAGTTCCAGTTAACTATTGCCAACGCTGTAATTGTCGTGGAGGTACTGTGGGCATTAAAGCTCAGGTTAGACTTTCCTGGTTCTGCTTTAAAATCATAACGTGTGTTAAATATTTCCATGTGCTGCATAGCATTCAGCACGTATATTAGTGTGCTGACTAATTCTAGTTCTCGGTTGCAGCCACACGGCTCAGGCAGGACTTACTCTGGCACGCAGGTATCCGAGAGGAGAGTTGAGCAAAGGGAAGACATAATTTTGTAACATCAGCTCCATCTGCTCCCTGTACACCCGCTTCTGTGGGACGAGGTCACACACACAGCAAAGGCAGAAGGATCGGACATGTGTGTTTAAGAGGTCAAAGGTGATGTCTGCTACAGGAAAAAGAACCAGAGTACCTTCAAAAGGAGCTCAGCCAGGGCTCCGATACAGTGCAGTGCTCCATCCTTCCTGCGGGGGTCAGCAGAGGGGTCCATCAGTGTCTGATGGCAGAACTCCATCATCTGAGGAAGAACCTACCAGGAGGACACAGCAATGTTTGTGGTCATGTTGTGGCTGACAGATGCAGCTGGAGTCCAGCCAAAGACACACAAACCTAAAAGAAACAGTTGCCTACTGACACATCCAGCACCGCATTAACACTCATCAGGAGTCCTGCTCCAACCACCTGGTGAATTCAAGCTCTTAATTATTGCTGCCGTGACCAACTCCTGAGACGAAACTCCGCCTCTTTAGCAGCCAACTGCTCCATTAATCCACAGCGATTAAATACAACAACAAGAGCACAGACTTGTGGGAGTGATTCGCCAGGAGACGATGGTAAACCTGTTCTTATTCTTGGGCCACACTCGCTCAAACGCTAGCTGCTTATTGGGATGTGTTGTTACTATGACAGCATGAGAATGAGGTGCAGCCGTGACGTGTGGCTGAACAGTGCCAGGCTGGTCTGTGCTAACCAGCTAGCTGCTAGGTAGAGCTGGTGAAGACCCTCCACACGTGTCAGAGGCGCACACCATGCTGGTCTGTATTACTACTACCAGGCAACACAGCATATACATCATACAAAGCATACAAATGAAGTATGTAGTATATAATTAATTCAAAGGACCAGGGCATGTGTCGTGTATCAGTACATGTCCCCCCCACTCACCTCCTTCCGCTTGCGGGCAGCTTTACACAGAAGGCTCTGGGCAGCGGTGGCGGGAAGGGCGTGGTCATCATAGAGGTCTGCAACAAACAAACACTCCCTTACACAAAGAATTTAAAACAAAAGGATGACAGACACAGAGGGAGCCTGAAGACCCCACCGACCTGTCGGGTAGCTGCAGCTTCATCCTGCTAGCAGACCAGGTGATGACCTAACCTCCTCCTGATGCAGCTCAAATACTAAATAATCCTCAAGAACAACAAACTCGATATGGCGAGGCCCAGCCCCCTCCACGTCAGCTACCTGGTACAGGAAGTGAACATCATCTGAAGATGTTCAGACATATTCTGCCACCCTCAAACCAGCTTGGGCGTGGCAGAATATGTCTGAACATACCCGAGACCATGGGAGGAGCTTATCATGCACAAAAGGCTGCTGTGAGGAAGGACAGGAGGAGGAATTCTCAGTGTCACAGAATCACCAATGGGCTCAGTCAGTGTTTGAACCAGGAAGTTGAAGGCTACTCACTGAACTTCATGCGGATGTAT
>NC_141323.1:7565000-7600000 GCF_037954235.1 Aulostomus chinensis | reverse complement strand
TCTGGATGAGCACTGAGAAGATGGTGCCGTCAGCCAGCAGCTGGCCGATGAGCTGCTGAATCCTGGGCAGGAAGATCTGCATGGCAGCCAGCAGCGGCTCCCTCTCATCAGCCTTCCTGTACCTGGTTCACACACACACACACACACACACACACACACACACACACACACACACACACACACACACACACACACACACACACACACACACACACACACACACACACACACCTGTCAGTCTAAAAGGCTCATCAAATGCTGTGGAAACCAGGAGTAAACACCAACAATTGAACTTGAACTTGTGACCCCAGCTTAGGAGAGCAGCACCACAGCAGATCCTCACAGGAAGCAGCTGCTCACAGGTCTCCTGCTGGGCATTCCCTGCAACTACAGGGAAGGATGCTGCTTTCACTGCTTTGAGACTGAATATTCCATATGAAAGGCCAACCAGCAGGAGTGTATGTGTATACACTGCAAATACATGGGCAGGCTCCCAGTGCGCTGCCCTGTGGATGTTGTGCATGGTGGCACAGAGCAGGTGCTCTTCAGGTTTACCTGCTTCAGAACACACATAACTTTGTGTCATGTGTTTATCACGGTTCCCTCCATCTACTTTCAGTCATAGTTCAGGCAGAAACAGAGACTCACTCGTAGGTTTTGACCAGCTGGTAGAGGCCCAGCAGGCTGCCGTACCAGCTGCCACTGTTCTGAGACTGCAGGTACATGCCGATCTTGTCCACGATGGCGGTCCAGCGTCCAGGGAAGTCATGCTTGATGATGGCTCGCAGACACATGGTCAGCTGGGCGCTATGCGTGGAAGAAGCACCAGCAACTGCATCAGTCAGGTGCTGCAGCAGGGTCTGGCTGAGTGTGTGTGACGTGTGTGTACCGGATGGACTCTGGACAGCGGATGATGCCCTCCACTATGTGGTCCCTGATCTGCTGCCGGTCGTTCTCGTGAATGTTGAAGGGGAAGACGACTTTGCCCAGAGACGGTTCTCTGTCCTGCCAGTACTGGCTCACCATGTTCTTCAGGTAGATGGCCGCTGGACACATGCACACACGCACACACACACGCAGACAGACCATTAAATGTTACCGTAATTTTTTTCTAGCTGTTTCAGTGACTACTGCCTGGTCTTAAAACACATATTTCCATGTTCCCACTTGAGCCTCCTAACTGCTAACAAACTCATGGTGCCAGCAGCAGCAGCCCCCAGCATCACGTGGCCTGACCAGGGTGCTGAGGTTCGGCTCACACCTCAGCCCCACTCATAGCACATCAATAACTGAAGCTGATCAGGTGAAGAGTTTGAGGCTTCAGTTATTGATGTGATCACTACTTCATCCTGCTGTTCATCACTGAAGAGTTGAAACTTTGTTTAAAGCCCCCCCCCCCCCACACACACACACACACACACACACACACCACCCTTAAGAGGTGGATGATGGATGGACACAGCAGCAGCACCAGTGTTTGTGGAGCGAGGGCGGTGCGGGTCTCACCTGCCTGGCGAACAGGAAACTCCACCTGCTCTGAGACGATGATCTGCAGCAGCGTCGGGGCGAAGTTGATGATCTTGTAGGACTGAAACACAGCAGGAGAGGCAATGAGGCCCGGAGACCAGGGGGGCGCCGGGGGCAGGGCGCCACCCGGCACCCTGCAGCATCGATCCGAGAACTTCGAGATGGTCAACGTTCCAACAGAGGGACCCCGGGGCCCCTGGATCTGAACACTCGAGAAGACCCCGGGGCCTCCCGGAGCAGGGAGCCAAAAGCAGACTAGAGAACTTGATGTGAGAAAGTTTCAGGTCCTGGTTGCTGATGAGGGCCCTGGTCTCATCTGCCTCTGGTCCAGGACCGCAGCCGACGGCTCGCAGCTGGAACCCTGAGCAGCTCAAACCACTGATCACGGGCCTGACAGAACCTCCCGAACCCGGCCCCAAGACCCAGCAGGCCACAGGATGGGACGACTACCACAACACGGCCTGCCCTCCCAACAACATCACCGGCATCGTTCGGGGCCGGACCGCTCCACGGGGCCCGAGTCCAGCTCACCCACCTGGTTAAGTTCGTCCTCCGCCGCGATCCTCAGGTTCGGGTCGATGGTTCCCTTCAGGGCCTGGATTATCCGGTTGGGATCCATAAGTGCCCACTTACACGCTTCCGTCCGTTTCCTACAGCAGAGACATGTAGCGCTAGCTAGGTTAGCCGTGCGCCACTAACTACATCCGGCCACGACATTCAAAATAAAAGCCTTGGGTCAGGACTTCCGGTCGCTTGGCACCGGTGGCGCGTCCGAGCTGGAGGTGGAATCACGGCCCTAATGTCTCCAGTTTAACGGACCCCAGTGGCCCCGCCCAGCGCTACCGGCGGCGGTCAGGACGGAGCCTCAGCTCGCGCCTTGGATGCAGGTTTGAAACTCGAGGAGGATCGACCGAGTTCCATCTCGGGTGCTCCAGAAGCAGAAGCAGAACCGAGCAACAAGTGATGTCACAGCATAAGTGCTTAAGTCACCGTCTCAGCAGAGCAGAGCCTAGAACCGGGTTCTGGAACCGCCGGACCACATAACTTCTCTACAGTTATAATTATCATTCAGATCTTGAGTGACTTCTGTTTTGACAAGAGTTTACAGAACTTTATACCTGCTGGTCCTCAGAAGACGTGCTGCCATTTTTCTGGTTCAGAGGACCTGGAGGGGCCCCCACCACACCGCCAGTTCCAGCCCCTCACAGTTTGAGGCCAAAGTGCATTCAGTGGTTCTGGAGTAAATGGAAACTTCAAAGGCTCACTGAATCTATGCTCATGGAAAAATGAAATTCTGAATTTTATTTATCTCATATTGTAGCCTGCTGCAGCCGCGGGGGGCATCGCCCAGACCCCAGGGGACCGGCCCAGGAGTCCCACACCAGGATGATGAGGGAGGGCTCTGTCAGGAGTCTTACAAAGTCAACAGGAGCATTCTACTTTGTCCCCGAAGGTGAGACGCACCAGAGCGTCTTTTCACTCAGGATGAAGAGCTGAGCATTTTGTAGTCGCCGGGTTCTCAGGTCAGCTGGTCTTAGCTCATCACTTCCAGTGTCAAGGGACACCCCCCCCCCCCCCAAAAAAAAGACAGACAAACCAAGCAGGACCACCTCAGGTTGGTGCCGATCAGCTAGTATCGGGAGTCTCTGCAGCTGCCGAGCCGGCTCGAACACGCGTGCCGAGGGTTCTGAAAGCAAGTGCTTAAAACTCCTGAAGATGCAAAAGTTGTCGGCTCTTATTGCATCAGAATCTCATCTCAAGTCAGCTGCTGTGCTGCAGACTCAGAGGAACTCAAGGAACTGGGATTTTGATGGAAACAAGGACATTGATGATGTAAAACGTTAAAGGTTCCAATATCAGGGAACATGACCATCCGGTGTTCTCAAAACCATGCAAGACATCAATAAACACTCAAACTTTTCTGCTCATCTTTTATTTTTAGGCACATCATGAGACCACTTGCACCTCTCCACTGTAGTCGGTTAGTGCAACACAACCCCCGCCACCAAGAACCCAGAACCCCCCCAGCATCGCAGACTCGATACATCAGTGCAGATTGGAGTCACTCATTCATTCTCTTCATTCACTACTTCACATCGGCCCACTCATCCTAAGCTATTCAAGTAGAGGCACTAGTTCGTAACGTAGCATCGAGTTCTGACTGGTATCAGTACCTGAGGCTGACAGGTGACTTGCAGCAGGATGACGAGTGTCCGTTTCATGGAGCACCACAAACGTCCACGCACATTCAGATGAAGGTGAAGAGTGACATGAAGACACTCCTGATGGCGACAGCACCGGCATGCAGCCTGACCACAACACCCACGTCAGTGGAACCACCGATTAGTGCAAAGAAAGCAAACCGTCCACACACCGGGAGAGGAGGCCCGTTCAGTCCTGGTATAGCAGGAAGCCAGAGAAGGTGCTGTACTTCCAGGTACTGCCATAGATGGCGCCACGGTGCAACCTCAGCCACACCTGGTCTCCTTGGAAGAGGGGCAGGATGGCGTGGTTGCTGGCCGTCTCATGATCTGGAGCTCCATCGTTGGCATATGCCGACACCATGACCTCTTCATTGCGCATGAGGTTGATGTAAAGCGGCACATTAATGGCGAGCTTCAGGATATGGAAGATGAAGACATAGACGCCATTTACGGGGCAGGTGAAGCGGCCGATGTGGGTGTCATACATCTCCCCCAGGTTGCTGTGCAGCTGATCAAACACGATGGGTTGATCCAGATTTCCTGGGGCGAAGTTGGCAGTGCGTGAGGCGGTGAAGGCCACTCGCAGCGGCTGGGAGAGCGGGTAGAGCTGCATGGGAAGCAGGGTGGCGTGGTGGCTGTGGGGCGTGAGTGGGACCTCCACAGTGGACACCGACAGGGAATCCCCGTGACCCGAATCTACCATGGTGAAGGCTCCGTCCCGGTCAGGGCTGCTCACCTGAGAGGAGTCGCTCCAGGCTGCAGAAGAAGCACAGACAAGAGCTCAGGGACGGCATTCATGTTCCTGCTCTACAGAGCTGCAGTCTGATGAGAACCGGCCCAGGAACCGGAGGCTCGTACTACCGACCTGCTGGCGTTCCAGCGTCTTTACACCTGAGCTGTCAAGACTGCAAATCATTCCTAGAGAAGGAGAACCTGTCCCACATTTAACTAGCAACCAGGAAACTGCTGCTGAGAACCAGCCGGCAGGCTCAGACTGTTGAAGTGTCGTACGCGAGTACGTTCAGGGTTGCTATGCAACTGAGATGTGCGCCTGAAGGTTTCCCTCAATTGTCCACCAGCAGAACAAACACACGCATGCAGTCAGACTAGTCAGCCTGAAATAAGGAGTACACCTGCTGAGAAGCCCTTTCAGGATGAATATGTCACGATGACACTGCGAGGGTTGGCACCAACTCATGGTCAGTTGCACTCAACTGTCCATTAAAAACAGACAATCCATTGTGTATATTGAGGTCACCACAGATCCAACACCGGAAATAAACATGGAGGCCATCCATGAGGCCACGCCCACTTCTCTGGTGCTGCTCATATCCGCAATAACCAGAACCAGGTAGTCACGGTTGATGTTCTTCTACAATGGAGGGAAACGTTCAGGTGGACATCTGCGTTGGGTAGCGAATGCGTGTGACGTGTGGGAGCCACCAAGCCGTCTTTCTGCCCTCGATATAACGAATAACTCGTTCACACATTGTGTGGAGGAAAGACTACCAGGAATGTCGGCGGAACCACTGCCCTTCCCTTCTTGGGGTGTGGCCTCGCCCCCGTGCCCTGGTCAAAGGCCGTCATGTTTGCTCCAGGTACAGGTGCGTTCACGCCCCCTGCTGATGTTCTAGATGTTACTTCTGCTCAATACAGTCACCAGTCTGACTGCATCTACTTCTGAAAAATGTTTGAGCTATGGAAAAAAAATCACCTTGTACATGTATGCTACATTTCCTCTGCTCGCCGACCGTTGACGAGCAGCTGCAGTTCAGCCACTATAATGTCAGATTATAGGTCAGCTGACCGGCGCAGTGGCCAGGAACGACGGGCAGGTGCCACACTCACAGCTGTGAAGTGTTTGTGTTCTTACCGCTGGAGTTGTGTCGTCCCCCACGACCATACACATGCTGGTATCCAGAATCCTGACACACACACACACACACACACACACACACACACACACACACACACAATAAGACCCTCCGAGTCAAAACTTCAGACAGAAAACCAGATTTCATGTTCCAATCATGTTACAGATCAGTTAACCCACACGGTCACCAACAGTACAAAGGTCAACTGGTTAGTAAGTGTCAGCTGGGTCTTCAACCAGGATCTTCATTGTCTGTAGCTGTGGCAGTTTCTCTGCAAGGGAAGACTATTCATGTCGCACATGCACCCAAACAACACTGCAGCAAAATATGTTCCTCCATCACTGGTACCTGATAGTCAGCTCGTCAGATTCAAAGTGTAAAATCTTGGTTTGTAGTCGACCTGCAGCACACAAACTAATACCCCTTTCACACTGCACCAAAAACGCAGGTGTTGGGGACTGACAGGGTCGACTCGTGTGGACCCGCGTCCACCGACCCTCCGAGCGACCCGGGTGTTTCACGACTCTGCTCTGCTCGCCAGCAGTGAGAAAAAGAGACCTTGTGTTGTCTCAGGTTTCCTCGACCGTCCCGTCACATCCTGATTTTGTCACTGTGCCGCCTGTCAGGCTGTCATGGTGGAAAAAAAAAAAAAAAACTGGGCTGGGCTGTGAGAGCTGCTGACTCATGTGTCAATGAAGTTTGGGCCTCTGCCATGAGGTCAGTCTTCTGCTGATGTCCTGAGGCGCCACTTCCCTCCTCTTGTTCTCACAGTTCCATGTGGATGATCTCAGGTGAGTTAATCTGTGCTGGGGAACCCCCACCAACCAGGAACCCTGACGTGAACTGAGCAGGCGCGACCGTGTTTATAAAAAACTTGTACCGCCATCTTCACATCTTTTTATCAATCATGGCAGCGCACTGGCAAGATCGTGAAGTCTGCGAGCTGCTCGCCATTCGCGGTGAAGAGGAGATCTGGCGGCAGATTTCTGGAACTGTACGGGACACAGTGATTTATGGGAACATCACCGCATTTTGAGACACGGTGCACTTTTGTGTGTAATGATGACGTCAGCGTGATGACGTACGAGAGAGAAAAACACAGGCACACAGCCTCACAGCGAGAGCTCAGACCTGCGTCTGCTGGAAGCCTGAATGCGCCCTGATGCTGAGCAAACAAAACCTGCTTTGACCCGCGTGTGTCAGTGTGAAAGGGGGATAAAAGGTTCTTACTCTCGCAGCATAGGGGAGAGGGCCAGCATCCCTCAGGTGAGCCGGGGGGGCGTACGTTCCTCCTGAGGAGCAGAAACCAGTGCTGACCATTAAAACCAGACCCAAGCATTGCTACCCGGGTAGTGACAGACGGGGGTGATGTTCATCCAGAGGAATTTACAGCAAAAGGGGGACAGATCAAATAAAGGTGCAGAGAAAACCCAGGAAGTGGTAGATACCTCGATGCCAACCAGAGGAGCGATAGGTGTGTGCCAGTCCCTTGCCGCCACGTGCCATACCTCTCACAGATCCTCGGCCGTAGTAGGACTGGGCAGGTCGACTCACGCTTCCAGCCGTCTGGCCAGGGGACAGGAAGATCTGCCCACCATTCGCAGCCGTCACGTCTGCCTGGTGTACTGGAGAGGCGACACGGCAGAAAATGTCTCAGGCATCTGACTGTTGGTCCCCGGACGGGTGGAGGTCAGCTACATACCCCGCTGGGCTTCATCCTCTGATGGAGCAAACTCTGGGGGTGTCTGGGTGCTGGCAGTGTTGAACCTGCATTCAGCAAGAACTGCAGACTCGGCCTTGTAGGTGAGTTCACCATTCACCTTGAAGACCTGGAGGGGGAGGAGTTCACACCTGGTTGTTGTGGTCACCAGGGCCTCAGGTAGATCACTCTCAGCATGTTCTACATGTTTATATCCCATCTGTGTAGAACCCTAATAATCACCTGCACACTGAATATTGCTACTGCACTTCCTGCCATGTTTGTGCGCTGCTCGGATGCCGGATTCTTCTTGTTGGACTGTCTTGTGTTGTATAATGACAATAAATTTGAATCTAATCTTGCATGATGAATTATGAACCACAGATTTAAGCGTTATTACATTTCTATCTGCTGATGGGCATCACAGTAAAAAGGTCTATACATGATACCATAGTTCTACTAGAGCTCATCGCGCTGCAGACGCCACCGCCGCCAACCAGCTCTTCTCTGCAGGGCGCCGTGAAGAGCCCAAGAGTGAGCCACCAATGGGAAGACTTACGGACTGAATATTCTGAAACTGTGGAGATGTGAGAGTTCTCCTGGCGGGAGGAGTGGAGAAAGTCTGTCCTGGAGGGGAGGTAGAGGTGCATGATGGCACGCCGTTACAAGGAGACTGTTTCCCGGACTCGGTTACCGGCGTCTGGGAACACAGAAGAGTTTACAGTCAGAGAATGAGAAGCAAGGGTTTTGTTCATCAGAGCGGATGAGAGAGCTGATTTACATGAGGACGGCTCCTCTCCAGGCTGGTCGAGTCCCGGCGGTACAACAGCGGCGCAGGGAACTTCTTTCTTTCAGCCACCAGCAGAGACTCCTACAACGACAAGACCAGTTCAGCAAACTGGCAACCCTGCGGCAGCCGTGCCACCCCGCAGCAGGTCTTACATTTGGGAGGTCTTCGGGGGAGAGCTGGAGCTCGTAGCCCTCCAGGGAGTCCTCCCCGTTGGGCAGACTGGTTTTGCGCTCCAGCAGCCTGGGGGGCAGCGGGGTGGACTGTGTGGAGAAGGATGGTGAGAAGTTTTAGACGTTTCCATTGCAGTCACACTGCAGGATGGTTGGTAAGAAGATGGCAGCTTACATGCTTGGTCTTAGGCAGGGTGTCTCTCACATCCGTCTGAGCTGTTTGAGGAGAAACAAACTAGAATTTGATGGAGCAAAGAACTTTAGAATATCACATTCCTTCTAGAAACGGGAATTTTTTTGGGGACGTCAGGCAACTGAATGATCTGCCTCGTTTACCGACTGACGGGCGCTCGAGATGTGTGACTGCTACGAGGGTTTCGAACGCGTTTCCAGGTGAGCAGAGACCTGAACTACGTTTCTACATCCGTCGTTGGCTCAAGTCAGACGTCCGATGCAGGAATGCTGGTAACATTCACCCAGGCAGTGAACTCAACACAAGCTGAAGCACCAGTAGTCCAACCTGACTGGGCGTAATGTCATCAACTTTTCATGTCGGGGCTGGCCCTGTGTGGCGTCTGCAACAATATCTAGATTAGAGTAGGAGTCCAACAACTGATCAAATCCAAACAATACCCTTTGATGGTCACATAACGCGGATACCAGTGTGGAGTCGGGGGAGGGATTTGAATACCTGCATAACTGTCACTTTAGGAACTCAGTAAATTCAGGGATTCTAATTCAGAAATCATCCAAACTGAGAGAACAAGCAAGCAGTGGAAGAGTTTGTGGTTCCATCGCAACCTCTAATCTGGCAGCTCTGAATCCTGCAAATGTCTGAGTACTTTGAATCCAAGTACTTTCAGGTTCAAACCAAACGAGTCGGTCCAAATCCATTGGTTCTGAGTCTCTTCTGAATCCCTTATTGAACTGAGCAGCAGGAGCGAGGTAGAACTGTTCTCAGGCTTTCAGAAGTTACCAAGAGGAGATGGAGATCTGGACAGCGGTCTCTTCAGTCTGGGGGGGCCTTTGGTTGGGGAGCTCTCACCATCCAGGAGTGAATCCTGAAGGGGACACACTCAGAACTGTCAGAGGCTCCAGTCTGGTCCAGGGGTGAAGGTCTGTATTGAGACAAACTACCTGCATGAAACTGAAGGAGCCGTGGATCTTTGTCATGAGGTCCTCCAGGTGCCGCTTCCGCAGGACGGGGTCTTTGGGGAGGGTTGATGGGGAGTTGAAGACCTCCACAGGCATGTCCATGTGACGTTCCTGACCAACAGCACCAGAGGACAGGTTGAATTGTTGGGACACGTCTTCTGTAAAGACGCACGTTTCCTACTCACCAACTTGGCGTGTGCTTCTCCTTTAGCTTTCCTCTCTTTCCTCTGAAAGAAAAGAAGTGATTCGTTTCCCGCACGAGAGACGGCTGCTGGACATTCAGACTTCTGTTGATGCGGTTGCCTGGATGCAGTCTCACCTGTTTGCTGCTGGCAGACTTCTTGGTCACAGCAGGGATTTTGGGGATGTACGTGGCCGCTCCTCTCCAGGGTTTGTGGACTGCAGCTTGAGGTGAGGTGGAGCCATCTGGGACCTCCATGTCCCAGCAGTCAGGAGGCTCCTGTTCCCTCAGGGCCTGGAACTCCTTCCAGTTTTGAGAGGGAGGTGTGTCCACGTCAGACAGGTAGAGTCTGTTGAAAAACTGCCATATCACCAACAGAGCATCAGTGGATCCTGGAGCATGCTTTAGGTCCCTCACACACAGAACTGAAACTGCTCGTCAGCTCACCTCCTTAGAAACCTCATTTGTTTTTTTGGACTGCGTTAAAGCTGTCGGAACAGAGAACACGCTCTTCAGTTTGACTATAAACACGTCTGAAAGAGTTGCCACCCTCACATTTGGAGCATGTCAGGACAGCAGCTGTACCTGTGCTGGTGCTGCTGGAGCTCAGCAGCGTCTCTGGACTCGGTCTAGGTGGAGCAGGAAGACGAGTGAAGTACTTCGAGTTCATCAGGCCAGTGAGCTCCTCCTTCAACAGCTTACCTGGAGACGAGAGGCACACACAAGCACTTCAGTCACCTTCGGCTACAACATCAGTTTATGACAAGTTGGGGGGGGGGGTCATCAATGAGACAACCACTGAGGCTGTAACTCGATGTGGACAGCAAAGAAAGAATTTCATGTTTACAGGGACGCGTTTCCTTACTGTTCACATGACGAAACTATCATCATCATCACACCACCATCATCATCTGATGACCCAGCCAACAAACTGGGTGCACTGGTCATGACTGACCAGCAGAGCTGCTGCAATTAGCGTGACTGCAGCTGCAGCCCAGACTCAGACCTGGTCTTAACGCGAGCCACGCAGATGATCCTCTGCTTAACAAGTTAAAATGGCTGTTGGAGAAAAAGTAAAAAAGGTTCACATGCTAATAAAAATGGATTCTTCAGAACTAGAATCTCAGCTTCATCTAATATCTGACGTTACAGTCTGGTAACTGACTCCAGATCAGATCCACCAGGCCTCGTTTCAACGCTTCAAAAGGAGCCGTCACTACATCCAGATTATGCAGTACTTTCAGAAGTCACAAGTACTTCATCAGAATTGGTAGATTCTTGGTCATTTTTGCCAATTTAATAGGATCATTTCTTTCAGAATTAGCATTTTAGCAATTAGCAGATGAGCAAGCATCAAACAAGTTTGTTCTTGTTTTATAAAGTTCCTATTGTGACACTGTGGCCAACATATACACACTGGTACTCAATAATAATCTGTCAGTCTCTGAACTGGGATTAAACCACCATGAATACATCGTGTCTGTGGCTCAGTCTTGCTGCGATCTGCGTGCACTGCATCACACTGCTACTTGTACGATACGACTGATGAACTGGTGCGTCTGCTGGAAGGGGGGGCGCAAAAGGAGGGGAACCGCGCCCATGGTGAACATCTGTATAGTGCAGTGGAGCAACCTGGGTTCAGCACTCACATGTGGATCCGGCCACCGGCTTGTCTTTACCCTCCAGGAGGTCCAGGTAGACCAGAGCAGCTCGGTCCATCTGCTCCTCTAAACTGCACAGGCAAGGACACACTCATGTCACCGTCAGGCAATTACACACTCACACACACACACACACACACACACACACACACACGTTTGTCTCCACACTGCTGAGCTGAAGGTTTTTATGTGCAGGTCATAATTAATCTTGTATAAACTCATGTAGCACTGTTGGAGTCTCCGTACATGGAGAGGATCCAGTAGCTGAGCCCTCACCTCAGTCTGCTGTTCCTGGTGACGCCCAGCAGGGCAGCAAGTTTGTCCAGGCTCTCCAGCCGCTGGGCTGGGACCTGGGGGGCCTGGTTGTGTCCCGTCATCAGGTCTGTCTTGATGTGGTCCTGCTGCAGGCTGCTGAGGACGTGCTGGACCTGGAGGACCATGCTGAGACGGTTCCTCTCCACCTCCAGCTTCATCACTTGCTCCCTCTTCACCACCTTCCTCTGAGCCCTCAGCAGCTGCAGGGACACCAGCACACGACTGAGCACACCTGAGGAGGTTCATGTCATGCTGGGGGGGCGTGAACACTTGAACAGTTGCCATTCTACATCAGATACCAGAGACTCAACCTGCTACATACCTTATTTCATTGCTGTCCAAAGTGAGGTCTGTGGGCCAAGTGCAGCCCGCCAATGTAAATGACAAGTGAACAAAAAACAGTGACTCTATAAATCACCATTACTTTACTTCCCTTTGAGATCCCCAACCATACAATTACAATCTTATTCGTTTTATAATTTGCATTTGTTCAGTCGTGTAGCTGGACAGGTAGTTCTATAGTGTAGTTCCACAACTGTCATCAAAACGTACATGAAGCGCCAAAAGAATACACCGGTGATGTAAATACGTAAACGTAAGAGTAAATATTATCAGTGAAAAAGTGGGAACTTAGAAGTGCGCCCCCCGTGGCGTGTTGAGTTACTGCTCAGTGACTTTCACAGTGAAGCAAGCTGAGCTAGCTAGAAACGGTTAGCAAGAGTGTTGGACTTACAGTCTGAGTCAAAGCGTCCAGAGTTCTGTGGAGCTCCTGAGCAAAACCCAGATTATGAAGCACCTGCTCATATTTTTCCACAGCTGCCTACAAGTACAAGTACACAGAGGGAGGCAGGTGAGTCAGCGGCACCGTCACACCTTCCATGTGTCATCATCATCAACGTTCACCACTTCATCGAATATCTGCCATCCAAACCAATCAACTAGAAGTTAGCATAATTAGCTTGCCGGCTCAAATAATGATGAGTCATGTGGTACAGATTTAGCAGTTTCTACAGTTGAGGACCACCCAGGTGGACCAATGCAGACTCCTCTACTGTAGTACTGTCCCTCTGTAGCAGTACAATTAGAAGTATAAATACTTGGCCAAAGTAGTAAACCGTTACAGCAACTTGTTGGCCCTTTGGTGAGGATGTGAATGGCCTGGTACACCAGGGACCCGGTACACCAGGGACCCGGTACACCAGGGACCCGGTAGCCTGGACTCACCAGCTGATCTTTATTCAGCGCCTGGCCCTGGTCCAGCCTCTTCTTGTAGTCCTCCAGTTTCAGCTGTGGACACAAAGACACATGACACAGTCCAGGTGTTGCCTTCACCTGTCCAGCAGTCAAAGCCTCACACTCATACCTTCTTCTTCTCCAAGTTGCGGACTTTGTGTTTGAGGCAGATGAGGCCGTCCTCTATGTAGGTTTCATAGCCGGGGTAAGACGTAGACACCTCCAAGTTCAGGTGTAGGAGGCTCCGCCCATCAGCTGAGCCGACCTTTGGGCTCCCAGCCATCACCGGGTCTTCAAGGTCCCCCTCCTCTGCTCGTTCAGATGGGGGGGTGACATCCACTGTGGGGGATGGAGACAGCTGCACCATGTTGAGCTCCACACTGGAAGGACAGGACACAGTTGAGCGGTCAGACTGGGAGCTGGGGGGCAGCTGGGCAGCTGCCAGCCCCGTGACGGTGCACTTCTACGGGCCAGAGCGCAGCGCCAGCGCTCTGGATGGATCCGGAAGAACCTGCTCAGAATCCACCAACACAGACTTTTAATTCTCTGCAGTGTGTGAGGCATCTCTCTCTCTCTCTCTCTCTCTCTCTCACACACACGCACGCACGCACGCACGCATGCACACACACAGACACACGCACACGCACGCCATTTAATCTGAACATTTGTAGATAAACTGGACAGAAGCAGCTCGTAGTTAATCTGGCTGCAGTCTAACTCCGATGATGTCACACAGAAACTGAATTCAGCTGTTGATGGAGGCTGAACACACACACACACACACACACACACACACACACACACACACACACACACACACACACACGTAAAACAACATGAGTCAGTGTGTTCTCCTTCTAACGCCACGTGGACGCCAGCAGCCGACCCACCTCGTGTCTTTAGCTCGTGCGCGTTAATTCCACTCAGATTAACATCCGCATGCCACGAGACCCCGATCCCGGTTCTGCTCACAGCCGACCGGACATGATGCTGCTGCACTGGCGGAGGCCGGGCCGGCGCGCTCTCTTACCTTTATATACACTGGCACGAGGAACTAGCCACCTGACCACTTCCGGTTCTGCGACCACCTGACACCATGTCATTGTCATAGCAGAACCTTTGTTCCGGAGCTGGGGCGGGTCACGTGCTGCTGAACCAGTAATAGTTACTTCTAGAAGGACTCGGTCCGGCCCACCAGCTTTATCAGTGCCATGTTCAGCCTCTCATCTTTTCTAAATGATGTGATTTAACCCTATTTTAAGTCTTTATGACATGAATTAAAATATCAGACATAGAAAAGAACATGAATATTTGCCGGGTTCTCCAGTGGAGGTGTGATTTATCTGGATGGTTGTGGAACATTTTTTTGGTGCCCTAGCACCTTCTTATCCGGGTTCTGCCCTCCCCATGGGTCCACTGGGTCCACGTGGGCTTGCTGACTAGTGATAGCCATGCCCCCCAGCCCTGAGCATCATGGGGGCTCCTCCTCATCAGAGGGGAAATGATGTCATCATGTTCCTGCGTGATGCTGAAGGGTTCTTCAGACTGACGTCTGGATTGAGACGGATTGTGCTTCTGCCTGCTTCCCTCAGATCAGCCGCTGGTCTGAGGGAAGCAGGAGGCGGACATCTTCTCACTGCACTGCTACACCATTTTGCTGTTTGACGCGTGTCCTCTGTTGCCGGGTCTCTGTTTTATTTCCCTCCTCTGCTTTTCTCAGTCTTCAGTTTATCTTCTTCTCTTCTCCAAATGCGAGCTGCCGTTTCTGAACCTGCTCCATCATCGATTTGCTCGCTTCTGTCTCACAGAAACTGCCTCATAAAAGTTGTTGCCCACATGAACAAGTTCACCTGAGTTCTGTGTTCAATCAGTGCCGATCATGGATAACCCGCTGGAAGTGGGTCAGTGGGCGGGAAGCAGGGTTCCGTATGTTTCACCAGCTGCAGAAAAAACACGTACGGTGGAAGAGGACTCACGTTATGCCCTGGTGGACCAGACCGGTCCCATGAACCTGAGTAAAGACTCGGTTCACCATGAGGTCGTTCTCAATGACTGTGACATGGTGGCAGATGAGGAGAACCAGATGATCCCGATCCATATACAGTACACACGTAGTACAGTAGTACTAGTACTGAAGGACTGAATACTCAGTAAACTTCAACAGGATCCCCAACCAGTGAGGTCAAATGTAATCACAGAGTTCTTTCTTTCTTTGAGTACACACACACACACACACACACACACACTTTTTTGTTTTTTACTGAATTTATTGGAACAGATAATAAATATCAGAAGTCAGTCACACGCAGACCGGAGAGTGTCCAGAGCCAACATGGCGGTCAGTAGCATTTACTCCAGCTCCAGTACAACAGCAGAGCGAGCAGTCGTCTGTTTACTCCTACATGTTGCATGTCCTCCAAGACACCACCAGGGGGCGCTCACAGTCCGCTTCTGTTGTCCACAAACAAACCAAGTCCAGACATGAGGAGGACCGGGGAGAGCAGCGGGAACACAGGCTCACACAGGTTTGTCTGCACGAGCCACAGAGCTGCAGGACCCAAAGTGGACCCGTCGGCCAAATGACCTTGAACATTCCCAGAAACTCAGAGGCTCCCGCTGATGGTGCAGCAGAGGTGACATCAGCGGTGTGCGTGCCCAGCAGCCGCGGAAGAACAAAGATGGCCTGAGTCAAATTCAGCTCCTAGAATGTTACATGAACACGTGACCAGCGTGCGTCTGAGCGTCCAGGTAGGAGGGTTGGTGTCTCTCATGAATGCGTCCCGAGCTCTCAGACAACTACCTGTGAGTACTTCAAAGGCCGAAACCCCTTTTTAGGGACCGAATCACTGAAGGTCCAATGACAAACGTTTGCCAGGTCTTTGTCTCCATGAGAACTGAGAAGACTCAATCTACCGATGATGTCATGCAGTTGAACAGTTTGGTATCTGAGTGAAGGTAACACAGGAATCACTAGCTGCAGATCTGATCACTACTTATAAAGTTGCAGCTACTGACAGAGGGCGGGGCTTCAAAGACACTGGCGCACAGAGGAAACATCTGCTGACGGACCTTGAAAGTCTTTACTGAACTCTGACAGGAGCCTTGCAGTCAAATCAGCATTCAAACACTTGTAGTTGGGTCCTTCTCAGCAATAGAACCAGATCCAGAACTGAACCAAAGCACTGGAGTCGGAACCAGTGTGATTCTCGCAGCTGAACTAATCCTGAACTGACCGGGAAGCAGGGCTGCCAGGAAAGAGGGGCGTGAGTGTCAAACCGCATTGTTTGTTCAGAGGATTTGGACTCTGTTGTGAGAGGTACTTGGATTTGCAGTGTGAGTTCTCATATCGAGTCAGAGAACATGTTGCTTTGGTCTCAAATCCTGCCTGCAGCCAATCAGCTGTGAGCTGAATGATCAGGTGACTTTAATGGTCCGGGGCAACTTGAGGTAAAATATAGTTTTAAGACCCAGTGGTTTCTCTGGGGTTAAAGGTCGACTCCTTTGACCAGCGAGGCCTCCAGGGTGATGGGGAAGTCATGGAGCGTCTGCAGGACCCCAATGAGGGTGTTGACGGTGGCGCGGTCTCTGAGCAGGGCCGTGTCAGCGTACATCCGCAGGATCACCGGGCACTCCACCAGCAGGGGGAGCCACTGGGGCAACAGGCGGTCCCTGCAGAACCAAGAGTGAGCAGTCATGTTTACCTCCCAACCAGGGTACGAGACACAACTACGATGACAGATCTCAGTACACAGGCACGCAGTACCACAGCTGCTGGTACGGTTCTACAGGTTTGTTCAATCTCAAGTACCAGGAAAATACTAGAACAGCCTGTCAGAAGCTAACGAGGAGAACGATGCTTTGAAATGATGAGTGTTAATTCATAACATAATTTATCCATTTCGCAGTGGATCCTCTGGAAAAGAGAACTCATGAAATATTTGTTGAACTAGTAATTGTTGTTGCAGGATTCAGGAAAATCAAAGCTAAGCTGCCATGAAGAGCCAGCAGACACACACAAACACACTCAGGGAATAAAGACCATGGTGCACGGCTAATCTTGGCCCGCTATCCAGCCTGTCCCAGCTAGCCTGAGTAGCAGCCCCCTTCCCTGCAGGTGACCCTCAAGCATACCTGGCTCCAAGGCAGACCAACAGCTGGAACTTTCCATCCTTGCCAATGTTTCTGGGGGTGGAGTTGATCGCATTGACGTAGCGGCAGAGTGATTGACAGGTCATTCCCAGAGGCTCTGCTGTCTCCTGCAGGTCCCCCATCTGGTCAGCTGAGTCCATGAAGGCCACGGCCTTCTCTGCAGCACAGAGAGGTGGTCTGTCTGGCTCCGCCCACTCACATGACACTTACTACACAGTCCATCATCATGTCATGAGCACATACTAGTACAAGCAGAACGCCATTTCCTGTCACTTGTTCACAGATCCGCTCTCTTGAGTTGTTCTGAGGTTCGTTAGCTCAGCTGATCACAGCTCTCTCCTGACTGGTTGTCAGTCTGGCTTCGGTCTTGAGAGGTGTTCGTCTTTCTGGTGCATCGCTCATCAGTGTCATCGGCTTTTTAACTCATATCTGTTCCACACTGGAGGGTTACAGTTGGATTCTTCCTCAACCCTGAACCAATATATGATGAATATATAGTCCAGCGAATAAATACTAAACACTTGCTCTCGCCGGCATCACCGATGTTATCTGACACGGCTGAAACACTCCTGGGACAAACAAAAGACACATGAATACACACACACTCACCCACAAAGTCCCACAGGAAGACCGTCTTCTGGAAGAGGCGGGCCGACTTGAAGCCGTGATTGAAGAACTGTTCCAGAGCCGTCACCAAGCTGTTCTCCCCACACAGCAGCACAGCCAGGCTGCCTCTCTGCATGCGCATGCACACACACACACACACACACACACACACACACACACACACACACACACACACACACACACACACACACACACACACACACACCAGAGTGACTACATCATCATAAGGGAGGTGTTGGCGATGTCAGGTGCCACTCCTGTCACAGACCTCCTTCTCCGGCTTGTGGAAGTGTTTTACGATGTTGTTCACCGCCTCCCCGATGGCCTCCTGGATCTGAGCTGACGTCAGTTCTGCAGGCATGAGGAACAACGCCATCACTAAGACATCAACTGTATGTTGGAGTTCATGTTTCTTTAAATAATTGCTCAGCTAGAAAGTTCAGTAAATGACAACAATGAACAGTTGCGGGCTCTGTAGGTGACAGATGCTGAAGCGCCGGAGGAGCCAGGTTCTTACTCTGAGTTTAGGCTCATAATCCAATGAGTCATTCACAAATCCACATTTAGCACTAAAGGGATTATGATCCTAATTTTAACCTAATCTGATAAATTTGGTTGCTATAAAATGAACAGTCAAATATGACATTCATGTGAATTAAAGCTGGGCTGAAGCTTTTCATGCTCCTTAACAAAAACAGCTCAGCTAAAGTGTCTCAGTCCTGTGGTTCTGTGGACTTCAGTTCAGTTCTGTGGTTCAGGAAGAAGATTCGGCGCAGCAGCATTAGCAGCATTCGCTAGGATCCACAAGCACCTCTTTAACGGCGTGTGACGCGGTCTGAATTAGTCCTCTACACAGCTTCCTCACTGGCTCACTGCGCCATCACTCGTGTTTGCGAGACAATTCAATTCATGGTTTAAATTCACTTTCTACATGTGGCCTTTCACATCTAAAGAGAACCGCACCCCATGATCCACTTGGTGTTGGACCAAATCCAGCTCTTCAAAGAGGTCTCGGTATGTTGGTTTGGTCCACTTTTGCACACCTGAGTGCCGCCTAAACGAACCGCACTGTGAGGAAAAATGACCTCAAGCTCAGTGTTCAGGTGTGAGAGGCCCTGAACATCGAGACAAAGTAACCCACGTTTCACTTCCAGACTAAATCTAGAACAGCTGCCAGGGTTAACTAAACCTGACTTAAACAGACAAATTATAAGAGACCAAGAACTGAGCGGATCTTCTCTTCTGTATATCAAGTCACTTGATGATGTCATGTGACCTAATAATGAGGCTGCTGCAGGTTGCTCAGCAACACTGATACTGACTGAATCCCCGACCATATGGCGAGGTGGCGCAGTCTCGTCTGGTCTGTGATGGCGAGTGTAGCGGCGGGGGCTGGCGACAGCCCCTCCCAACATCCTCCTCTCCACTGGGCACCGCCAGCTCACCGATCAGTACCCTTTCCAGGCTGCCGTCGTCCACGCCCCTACCGAGCCAGCGACCGCATGGGAACCTGCATGTGAGGAGGCAAAGCAGGACAAACACATTCCAGACACGCATGTAAAGTAACACTGGAGGTCCGACAGAAACAGATGTTCCTTCATATTAACCAATAACAGCCTGGCTAGAGTCACATGACCTCCCATCAACCACAGGAGGGTTAAAAACATAACTGCTTTTTGTTCTGTTTATTAAATTTTATGTTTTTATCCTTCCAAATTGTTTATCACTGAAAGTAAAATTATGGAATTAAATTAATGAAGCCGAGTACCAGTTAGCATTAGCGTTAGTCTCTGCACCTCGACCGCTGCCAGGAGGCGACGTGAGTGTTTCTCTTCAGACATTGCGCAGGTGTTTCAGTCATTTTTTCAGTTCCTCATGATGTTCAAACGTGAACTAATCAGCATTCGTGCTGAGGGTGGTTCTGTTGGATCAGGGTGGTACTGTTGGATCCACTTTGTTTTTAGTTCAACATGATAAGGAAAGTGCAACATTTGTTGAACAGCAAGTGTTGAGCACGGCAAGCTCCTGAGCCCTCCTTCAGGTGACCTGAACGACCCTCCTAATGGGGCTTGGAGGGGTAACGACCCGAAACCCAGGCCAAGGACTCACATGACCACCTAATGAGCCTATTGTTCTGGCCTTACAGCCACTTGTTTTTGCCACCACCCCCCTGGGTGGTTGTATACCTGATACTTCCCACCAGAATTTTAGAACTGAAGAAGCTTCTTGGATGTGAGGCAAAACGTCTTCACTTACAAGAGGAGAGTCCAGTTGCCTCGTTTGATCATTTTTGAGAATTTTATCATTTGCTGCGATGGATGGTTGCCATTACTGTGTTGGCTGTGGGGCACCTCTGCAGGCCGGTGATGGTCATGACCTCTGCCCGGCATGTCTCAGTCATGATCATCTGAGGGAGGTGATGTCTGACAGTCCATGCATGAATTGCATGCATTGCAGATTGGCACAGGTGGTAGGTGAGGGTCACCCCCTTTCCTCAAGTTCATTGCCTCCAGCTCGTTCTACACGTTCAAAACGCAGGGTTGAGTCTGCTCCTGTTGCTGCACCCTCCAGGAAGAAGACAATGAGGGGGACAGGGCCTCTCATGCCTCGGACCCTGGCTCCCTGTCTTCGGCTCAGAGCTCTCTGAGTGAGGCAGGTGATAGCTCCATGTCGGCCATGGTGCGTAGGGCCTTGGAGCGCCTGCAGCTGGACATACTACTGCAGGCTGAAGTGGTAACTGAGAGCGCCTTCTTCAGGCGCAGACGGGCCCCGACCGCTTTTGCTGTTGCACCCTCACAGGAATATTTGAGGGAGTTGCACGCTTGTTGGAGAGATACTGGGTTTCTTCCACGTCTCTCAGCTGATGATCTTCGCTGCTATGTGAGCCCGTTCATCATTGCAGTTCTGCTGGCGGTTATGGTCCTCAGCATTCCATGCAGAGGCAGACTAGGGATTTTCGGGGCGCTGCTCACATGCCCCCCCAGCCAATCTCGGTACCCAGACCCTCGAGCCCCAGACCCTGCCCCCTGCCAAATCCCAAACCCTGCCCACCATGCCTCCAGGGTCCCTAGGGGTCGGGAGGCTAAGGATTGAGGCCAACTGTCTGATACTTTTCCCACCAGCAGCTAAATCACTGAGCTACTCACACTTCGGCCCCTTGGGTGCTTTCCACATTGTCCCAGGGGTTCAAGCTTCAGTTCCTACGCCGGCCCCCTGTCTCCAGCCGGGTCAACATGACCATCATCAGTGACCCAGCCTTAGCACTGGACCAGGAGTTATCTGCCCTCCTGGCCAAGGGCGCAATCGAGGCTGTGGACCCTCTGTTGCACCCCAGGGGTTTTTAGTGCCACGTACTTCCTTGTCACGAAGAAACCCGGTGGATTTCATCCAATTTTTGACTTGCAGGGACTCAACCACGACATGAAGGTGTTGCCAATTCACATGATAACCACAACAGTCCCCACTGCACATCACCACAGGCAGTTTCTGTGCTCTGCCTACCAAGGTCACCACTGGCAGTTCAGGGTGCTTCCATTCAGGCTCTCCCTCTCACAGAGGGTGTTCTCCAGGTGTGTGGCGGCAGCCCTTGCACCTTTGCAGGCTCAGGGCATATAGATATTGCCATACCTAGACGACTGGCTGATCCGTGTGCCATCTTGTGATCAGGTGGCCCAGGACACAGCCCACCTGCTCTCTCATGTGGCCCAAGGTCAACGTTGAGAACAGCTGCCTGGAGCCCTCTCAGACCATAACCTTCATCGGCGTGCCACTGGACACAAGAGCCATGAAGGCCCGCCCATCCCCTTTTCGTTCAGACGATGTTCTCCAGCTTCTTTCCCTCTTCTGCAGGTGCAGTAGCCCTACGTCACTTTTCTGTCTCGAGCAAGCTCGCACAGCTGCTAGTAGCCCCCTTCTGGCCAGCAAGGACATGGTTTCCTCTGCTTCCCAGGCTCTGTTGCGGCACGCGACGGCGCCTCCTCGGCAGGGAAGACCTTCTGTCTCCACTGAGAGGGCAGATCTGGTATCCCAATCCTCAGCGCCTGCGATTGTGGGTCTGGCCGCTGGAGGGTCCGAGCCACTGCTGAGTGGGTGTATTGATTGCGTCAGGCAGCCTATCCCAAATGCCAGAGTGTCACCCACCACGTTGCACCTGGCTTCCACCTGGTCGCAGTATGGCAACAGGTGAAAGCTGAACCTTTGAACCCTTGGCGGTCATTCAGGATTCATAGAACCGTAGTTACATTCGTAGCTCTCGTTCTTACTGCATGTGTAACATGGCCACTTTGACCCCAGAAAATACTGCATGTGCAAAGCACATACATGGGCTATTTAATAAAATAAATAACCTGAAATAAAGAGCATATCTAAAAACATATATCAAATGTATCTAAAAAATAATGAGATTGATTTCACATCCAAGAACCAAGGAGAGACGCAGTTCCTCTCCCCCACCAACCAGAACACACACTCATCCGACACACGCAACAAGCCTGTAGTTTCCCGTGTTGACAACCCTGTTCCACTTGGACACTCACCTGTATGTGTGTCCCGTGATCTCGTTGCGAACCATCACACAGTCGACCAGCCACTTGGCCAGCAAGCCGGCGTTGTCGTGCCCCAGCTGCACGGTGGTCAGCTTACCCAGGTTCTGACACTAGACCCACAGAGCCGGTACATGTGAGAACTTCTACTTCCTATCCAAATATACTACTATACATTACAACCACATCCACTCACACTCCTGCACTATCACACCTGCTGGTACTGCAGTGAACTACTTTATAAATGTTTGATGGAATGAGTGAACTGAAATCGTTGGACAGTAACCTTATCGTCATTTGTTAGAACTCATATTTATTTGTGTATCATCGTTTAGGGTTAGGCTAAGTTCAGGCTGCTAAGGTCCCAGGAAAAACACTCGCTCACTCATGAACCCAACAACCAGAGACACACAGCATCTACATATCGTCAAGGGGGGGGGGTTTCTAACCTTGAACATGGCAGAGATGTGTGAGTGAGGCCTGAAGGCAGACTGAGGGAGATGGAGACGCTTGTTAGGACACAACAGACAGGCAGGGACCATCATGAACACACATGCGCACACACACACACACACACACACACACACACACACACACACACACACACACACACATCTGCCGTCTCAGCTCGTTCTGGCAGGTGGAGGTCGTCGGGGCCGGATACACACCTGACGCTTTGTTTTTATTGCAGTTTGGGAAAGTTTCTTCTGCTTGTTGGTATAAAACAGAGCTTCTGGTATGAAGGGTTCTTCCTTCACATTTACACGTGTGTGTGTGTGTGTGTGTGTGTGTGAGTTGGGTAACTGGAGGTGTGTAATCACCACACTGCAACGACTCACATCAAAGGTCATCTCCAGGACATTCTTTGGGATCTGCATGACGCCCGAGTCTCCCAGTTCTCCTGACACACACACCCAGGGGTTGGACGTGGTCATGGTATTGCTCAGCTTCTTGATGGGAATGATGACGACGCGGTATGGAATCACTGCAGGGACAAACATGCTCATTAGCCTCCATGTAGGTCCTGCTAGTGGGCTGGTGAGAGGGTTCAGTAACAGACCGCCTAGCAGCTGCCAGTAACAGATGATAGTATATCAAGTTCAGCCCCTCCAAGTCTGAGGCCCTGGTCCTCAGCTGGACAAGGGTGGCCTGCCCTCTCCAGGTTGGGGGGGGGGGTCCTGCCTCAGGGGGAGGAGTTTCAGTATCTCAGGGTCTTGTTCACGAGTGAGGGTAGGATGGAGCAGGAGATTGACAGGTGGATTGGGGCGCATCCGCAGTGATGGGGGTGCTAAACCAGTGGTGAAGAGGGAGCTCAGCCAAAAGGAGAGGCTCTCCATTTACCTGTCAGTCTACGTTCCAACCCTCACCTGTGGTCATGAGCTCTGGGTAATGACTGAAAGAACAAGATCCTGAATCCAAGCGGCTGAAATGAGTTTCCTCCTCAGGGAGGCTGGACTCTCCCTTAGAGACAGGGTGAGAAGCTCAGTCCTTCAGGAGGGACTCAGAGTAGAGCTGCTGCTCCTCCAGGTAGAGGAGTCAGTGGAGGTGGTTCAGGTATCTGGAGAGGACGCCTCCCTCAGGAGGTGTTCCAGGCATGTCTGACCAGGAGGAGGCCTCAGGCCGACCCAGGACACGCTGGAGGGATTATATCTCTGGGCTGGCCTGGGAACGCCTCAGGATTCCCCCGGAGAGCTGGGGGAAGTGGGGAGAGGACAGTCTGGGCTTCCTTGCTGAGGCTGCTGCCCCCCCCGACCCAGACCAACCGGATGAGAGGAGGAGGAGGAGGAGGAGGAGGAAGACGACGAGTACATCAAGATAATCCGCACATGACGAATGGCAGAGTCATACTGGAGTGTGTGATGTCAGAGGTGTGCAGTGACCTGAAGCGACATTCGGCTCAGAGATGTTGGAGATGAATCCATTTGCATGCATTTTGACCTTTTGACCTCTGTTCCGAGCCTCTTGTTTGAGAACATCCACGAGATTATAAATGGATGAAAGACGGACGTCGAGTCTTTGGGGGTTATGAACGGATCAGAACCTGACTGATGGATCAGGGTTCCGCTGTCTCTCGCAGGCCAGTTTGTCAGACTCCCAGCATCAGTGAGCGAACTTCTCCTCTTGTGATGGTTAAACCTCCACATCAGGATGCAAAAACACACATTTGTCTTTCATTTCAGGCTGTTGGGGTCTCTGCGTTTTGCTCTTATGGCAGAAAAAAAAATAGCTGAAATAAAAACCAGACCGTGGGTTTGCTGGACCGACTCAGGTGAAATCTGTTCTTCAACCCCCTAAATCCTTCAGGGCTCTGTTTTCCCACCTGAACCTTAGAGATCCTGACCTGCATGTGTTGTCCTGTCATACAATTGTTTTACCACTTGAAAAGAGGACACAATGTCATGACATTAAATGTACACGACCAGCAATAGATAGCCAGTGACAAAGCAGACGGTGCAGAACTGGACCCTGTTGCTATAGATACACTGCAGAGGTCAGTGGCTGCCGAGAAGCTTCAGGGTGGATGGAGACTGCACCAGCCGATCCTGATGTTGGTCAGTAAAGGAGATTCTTCTCATGGCACCATGGAAACGTGACTGGAAGGAGGTGTTTTCCTGTTTTTGTTCTCCATCAGTTTCTCTCATCTGCTTCCTGCTACTCAACTTCACATTAACTTTTGTTTTTTTTTTCTGATCTGAGTTTTTACTGAGGCAGGTGGGAAACATTTATTGTTCAGGATACTTCCTGACTGACTGAATATTTATGAAATTGTCGTATCTTAATATTTGCATTTATATCATTTGGAGAAACATGTCTTGAAGAAGTGGCCCAGAGACCAAATGGCCCCCTGTGGGGCTGCTGGTTATCGACACTCAGAAGTGCTCAGCTGGGCTTCTACTGGCAGGGAAGCCTGCTGCCGACACATCAAGAGGTCAGAGGGGTTGTGCCAACTCAACCAGACCAAGAGATTAAACAGAGATGTGACAATCAGTCCAGCTGAAGAAGGCTTTCGGCCTGTGAGGCCTAACAACCCTTTACAAAGCCTGAATCGTAAAAGAGGGGTGATGACTCTGGCCACTGGCCGCCCTCTGAGAACCTGTGCCTCAGTCTGACCGCAAGTTGCCTGTCAAAATGCTATTGGCTGAGAGCCAGTATCATCCCACAGGAAGTGACATCATCGGCCTCCACATATAAACTTCAGCGCGGAAAAGATTCTCTCTCTGTGTGGTTGTCTTCCCTTGGGTGGTTTCCAGCGTCTTCAGAAGATTCGACCTCTCCACTTCTCCACTTCGGACCTCGAGTGCAGTGCAGCGACGACAGAGTCTCCAGAAGGACAGCTCTCTCCCTCCTGTCCACTCGTCCAGAGAAGCCACCGTCGAGCCACGCAACCCGCGTGAACTGGTCCCTGGTGAAAGAAAGCTCAACAGCGTCTTCATCCTTCCCACCAGTAACTCCAGCAGACCCTGCAGGCTGCCCCGCCGCCGCTCTGCTGCCCTCCGAGTCGAGCCGAACCGCGCTCCGGAACATGGAAACCAAAATCCCTTACCGCTCCACCGGGTCAAGTAAGGATTCCTTTACTAGGCATTTTCTGGGCAGACAAATAGCTGAGTGTGTTCTATAATGTCTATGAGTGCTCTGTTGATGTGACGAAGTCCTGCAATTAGCAGAGATTACATAGAATTATACGTTATTTATTGACGTTAGTTATTAATAACCGTGACCTCTCAAGAAGGTGTTACCGGTTATTGACACTGCACGAGTGTGTCAACACACATTTTTGGGTTCACCTTTGTCTTTTCCTCTCTCTCTCTCTCTCTCTCTCTCTCTCTCTCTCTCTCGCTAAGCGCTCCGTTTAGTTATTAACATTCCACAAGTTCCACCTCCACAGTGCTAACTAGCAGCTAGCTAGCCTAAGCTAACTAGCCTAGCGATTAGCCCTGCTGCCACGCTAACTGGTTGCTAGGCAACCAGACTCCCCCCTCCCCTTTCTTACTCCCTCACTCTCACACACACACACACACACACACACACACACTTTATCACTTGTGTCTTTTGGTTAGATAACCGTTATACCAGCGTGTTGCTGATTGATGGATGCACTGTGTCAATAAACCCATTTTATTATCAGAGAGAAGTCGTAGTGTCTTTGTGTACCAACTTGTGGTCACGTGTCTCAGCAACAGCAGTGCTGTGATCTCCAACATCAGAGCCGTCCCAGGTGGTTGATGGTACAGGATATTGACTGTTAGTGGATCAACTCTGTTAGAGACTGGTAACTGTTACAAGTTTGGTCGTGGTTTAGTTTCCCTGAACTCATCAGGGTGGTGCCCCGAATAATTAATATTTAATATGAATTAGTCATTTATTTAATAATCAATAATTATATCCATAACTATCGATTATCATTATTTTGACCAGGTCGCTCTCCAGCGCACAACAGAGGTCATATGAACTCACTGATGGTGGTGAAGACGCTGGTGAAGCAGAAGTAGTCGACAGCATTGAGGGAGAGCAGGTGGAAGAGGAACTGCTCCTTCTCCTCCTCGCAGCGCAGGAAGGCGTAACGCTTGTACAACTTCCTGTAGACAGAAACACGATGATGAGATAAGGACTGGAGCGGGTCAGCCAGGTGGAGGGTCACCTGTCCGTCCATCACAGCCCACAGCTCCCATGTACGCCCTGCTTCCCATCACTTCACATGAACTTTGCTGCATCTGCTCCAGAAGATGTACCTGCTCTTACCAACCACCACCTGAAAGCAGGAGAGGAGGAGCATCGATCTGACGGAGGTAATTAGGATCCATCGGGCAGAAGCTGCTGAACTGTGAACCCAGAGATCAACTAGGCGCAGCAGAGCTGCTCTGAGTGACACATGACCACAGAGAATGAGCTGCAGGGAGGAGGGGTTTCAAGTGCGTGGTCACACTCATGCCATGACGGGTAGAACTGCAACTTTCTGTCACTCAGATCAACCTGGTGTGAGGTCTTGATTATGGTGTATTCATGCACATGAGCCTTTACTATAGTTGAGCTGTTGTTCGTGTCCAGTAACTTCCAGTGTCTGAGCTGAATTCTGGATCACCACGAGGTCCAGAAGAACTCAAGACTTAGTACTCACTCTACTAGTGAGTCACTGATCAACGAGTAAGAACAATCACTTGACAATGTGGGCTCAGGTTCACGCTGGCAACAACTCCTCTTTCATATAAAACTAGACTCGTGTGTGAGTGTCTCACTTGGTCAAAGCTTGTCGAGTCAGCAGCTGTTTGAGGTGCTGAGAGAGAAGCTTCTTCTCCAGGGACAGGCGGATCCAGGCCCTGGCCCGGCCCACCTCAGTCTTGATCGCTGACATACTCTGGATGTGCCTGCAGGGACACATGACGGAGCAGCTGACGGATGAGAGCCTTACATGGGCTTAGTGTGCTTTTACACTTGGATACACACGCTGTACAGCTGCAGTGTGCATATGCGTGTGTGTGTGTGTGTGAGTGTGTTGCTGCAGGCTGAATCCCTGACATCGGCAGCACGTACCGCATGTCTTGTATGACAGACACACATAAAGACGGCATCGCTACAGAACTGTCTGACTTCCTCCTCTCAGGAACATGTGACACTGTGAAGGACAAAGACCTGCTGTCTGTAATCGCAACACAATACACAACTAAGAAACTTTGTGAGTGTGTGTGTGTGTGTGTTACCTGGTGACTCTGCCTGCTGCTGTTCCAACTTCTCCTCACGGGCCTGGTAGTGCAGCAGGTGGGACCACAAGGCTGACTTCCCCTGAGACAATGTCAGGTTAGAGTGTGAGGACACACACACACGCACTGTTTATACATTTATACTGAGCACAGGGTGTGTGTGTGTGTGTGTGTGTGTGTGTGTGTGTGTGTGTGTGTGTGTGTGTGTGTGTGTGTGTGTGCACTGACCTGTTTGACCTGCAGCCCATGGCTCCAGATTCTCTCCAGCAGGTCACACAGGCTGGCCATCAGTGTGTTCTCCTCCAGGCCCGTGATATTAGCCTCTTCGTGGCCCAGCTCCACGGCCTCCTGGCCCATCTTCTCCACCAGCATACGCTTGGTCTGAACACACACACACACACACACACACTGCTCTTGCTTTGCTGTACACCTGATGAATGCTCAGACTAAGCTGTCCTGCTCACTGCCCGCCCCTCCTGCTGCTCTGGGGACTTCTGTCAACCTCAGGCTTCCTCTGACATGGGGGGAGGGTCATAATGCTTCCCATCCACCAGAGGAGGCGCTTGTGCAGAGACACACCCTCACCACACACACCCAACCCAGCTGGGGGCAGCATGGGGACTCAACTTTGCTGGACTCAAGTGCTTATTTGGACCTGGTCTCTGTCTCTAACAGAACCTTGTTGTGTCTCAGACTTATCAGCTTTTTTGAAACTTTGACTAAGAAAGAAGGTGTTGAGGCTCAGGCAGGAGGAGGCCCGGTCCCCAGCTGGCCCCTGACTAGGTTTCACAGCCCTGGTCACGTACTGCCCCTCACTGGTCTCACCTTTATGCGACACTCCTTCAGCAGCCCTTCCACAAACTTCCAGTTGGTCTGGGCGATGACAGCAGGAGACAGGTCCGACAGTTTGGGCTGGCGGAGGTTCTTCCCCGGGCCTCGCGCCTCCTGCATGTACCTCTGAGGATCACACCAAACCGGCTTGTTAGAGCGAGAACATGATCAGGCATGAACGCCACAGCGGGAACCTGCCGGCGCTGTCGCTAACCCACACAAAAACAGTTTCAAAATCAAGCTTCAAGAACAAAGTTGACTTTAAGCTTATTAATATGAGTTTCCAGAGCACAACTTTCTACGACTGAAGCAGCCGAGCACAGCATTCAAGGGTGTTTAGTCAAACGTGGATCAGCTGAGTGTCTGTGACCAGGATGGATCAGCACCACTGGAACCGCCATCGCTGCCAATGAGTCGTTATAGTCTGAGCAGGAGTGATGGCGCATATTCTGTCTGCTACATTTGAGCTGGTTGTTTTTTGTTGTCTGTGTGGAACTTCAGGGTTAATAATGTGAATCTGAGCCTCTACTGAAGGGTGGGGGTGGGGCCACAGCACAGGAACTCACTCCACATACCAGGGAGGATGCAGAGGCAGATTTTTTAGGCGGTTTGATAGGTGGGGGGGACACATTGTCCCACTCCCAAAATGCCATAGAGTTCTGCAGTGCCAGACAGCCCTCCACCTGTGGAGGGGGAGGAGACGCCCCGACACGACCGAGTGGTGCGAGACACACAAGGAGCAGACGGAGAGGACAGAAACACAAGAGAAGATGGAAAACGTGAAAGAAAACGATGACAAACAAGAAAACTGGACTCCAAATACAGAACAAACACAAATAAGCAGCCATGAAATGGGGGGAGAGGGTGGGGGGATCCGGGTCAGCCAGGACCGGAGCAGGTTCTCTACCTCTTTCAAGTCATTTTCCAGGTTCAGATGCTTGGTCTGCTGTCTGTGACGGTCCTTCCTCTGCTGGGCGACTGCCATCCTGTGAGACCACCTGCATGGAAGTCATCAAATCATCCGTCATCCTGCGGCGCTCTACACAAACACGCCTCCACATCATGTCACATGCTACACTTTCACACATCAGGCTGCAACAAAGGTCATTCAAGGTCATTTTCTTCCACTACATGAGGGTTGCTCTTCTTAATGATTTACTTTCAGCTAAAAGCAGCTCTTCATCACATGACGAGTGTGTGTGTGTGTGTGTGTGTGTGTGTGTGTGTGTGTGTGTGGGGACTCACTTGTTGTTGCTGGGACCCGTGTTGAGCACGTCAGCCTGCAGCTTGGGGAAGAACCCTTGCTGGTACTTGCCCTGGCCAATCTTCATGTCCAGCAGGTGAGGGTGGACGGCCGTGTGGTCCATCTTCATCAGACGCTGCTCGATGGCCTGAGCTGCAGGACAGAAGACTTTTACCGACACGGTCTCTTTTCAATCTAACACTCAAACTCTGATGACATGAAGCTAGCAAGTTATCACGCCACCATCTCCTCCACCACCCCCACCCCACCATTGAACTGATTGAGAAAATCGGAGTCACTGTCAGCACGAGCGTCTTGTGAGCCTGAGTGATGGAGTGTCAGCTGTGCAGGGGAGGAGAGATGAAACGCAATACGCTGTGGGGGAGGACAGACACACTCGACCTGCTTTCTCTTCCCCAGACAACCACATTCAAAAGCACCTGACCACACACGCCTCTCCCTGCTGGACATACCTGACTCTTTGAGGATGGAGCACCTCTGGTAGCTGGAGGACCGGAGGCTGGGGGCCCGGACATTGTAGAGACGGGCCCTTTCGATCCGTGAGTCAAAGACTCGGAGCAGCGGTTCCTTCTCCTCCCACTGGGACATGATCTTGTTGTCGATGAATGTGGCAAACATCTGCGTCTCGATGAAGTGGGAGAGGAAGGGCAGGTAGGGCTCCGGCTGGTCTGACAGGAACGAGGCCTGGACCAGAGCACAACAGGTGACATGAAGGAGGCAGGTGCCCTCAACTGATTCAGTCAACTGTCAACGTTCAGTAGGTCGGGAGGGGCGTGACTAACTTGTCAATCACCTGGGATTTAACCGTACGGTGCGAGGTCTGACTCAGCTGCCTGGTGATACAAGACAGCAGCACTGGAGTTTGCCGTAACATTCTGAACTAAAACAGCTGGAGCGGACTGTCCACACGACCACACTGCCTGTTACAGAGACCACCGCCACCCTGATGGTGGACGAGTTGACCACGGTTCACCTCTACCAACTCACACCTCCAGCATCGGTCACCTCAGTGGAGCTTGGAGGAACTGCAAAAAGACGCCAACTGCGACATCTCTGAGAGGACGGCTCTGCTGTCGCAGTGGCTTGATGATGTTGTTCACAATGTTTCTCACCAACCATAAGACCTTCATTACCTCAGACCTCCTTTCACTGGACCAAACCAAGCACTCTGGACACCGGCATGCCTCTAGGCTGTGTGTGCAGAACCTTTGCTTGCAGATCAATGATGTAGCTGATTATCCTCCCTTTATAGCCAGCTTTCCCTGACTGAGCCTTTGTCTCTACACATTTCTCTTGTATTCTGTCACCTTGTCAAAGTTGTGCATTTGCTCCCTGCTGGTGAGCCAGGCCTCCAGGTCAGGGGCACTCTGGATGACGAAGGCCTCATAGTCAGCAAACATGGTGGTGAAGCGGCTGGCAAACACTTCTCTCAGCTGGACATTCAGCTTGGCGTTCCTGACTTCCTCTTCCTCAGCTGCTGTCCAGGCCCCCTGGCCCTCACTGTTCGGACTCTTGACTCCGGCCCTCAGGGCTTCCACGCGGGCCACCGTGACCCCGGTGCGTTTGGTGAGGGCCTGCAATCTCTCCAGCGTGGCGTTCCTCTGCAGCAGCTGCAGCACAGCCAGCTCCTCTCCTGCTAAGTTGCCGTTACGACCATCGTCCTCTAGCTGCCCAAGGGTGCTGGTCTTGCGCACCCTACCAGGGGTCAAGGGGTTGCTGCTGGGACCGGAGCAGGTCTGAGGTGGTGCCCCTGCACTGGTAGAGATTCCAAAGCTGTGCAGCACCTCACTGAGCTCCTGGATGAACTCGGTCTTGTTGGGGAACTGAGGGAAGTCTTCTGGAAGCTCAATGTAGTGGTGGTCAATGTCCACGAAACACAGGTTGGCCTGAAACGGAAAGAAAGACAAATATCAAATCAGACAGAAGTACGGACTTCTACACGGTACATACACAAGGGTTCGGAGTCCCACACGGAGCGCTACAGCACAGGGATTCTTATCAACGCTTTTGATTGTTGTGTTATTTTTTCTACTGGCAGTCGAACGGTCGGTGAGTGTGTGACGAGCGTGGCAGCTTGTCAGAGGTCAAACTAAACCTCTGATTGTAACAGAGCTCTGACCCAGACTGAAACACAGACACAAACACTCTCAAGATCTGAGATGCGTGGTGTGAAACTGTCACACAACAGTACAAACGTGATGTCATCAGGTCAAACCTGAAACAGCAGTAATCACAGACGGTCATTGATGTTTGACGCAGAGCAGAAAGGTCAAGCTGTGCAATCATCATGAACAGAGCAGAAATAGAATGGTCCAGAAATTCCACTGTAGCTGTAGGGTTACGACTGGACAGTTGAATATTCATGCTCCTCCCATGCACAGGCAGTCCCCTCTGATTGATGGCACAGAAACATCCAGTGGTCAGCTAAGATAAAACAAGTGTCTGGCTGATGTCAGGCTGAGGAGCCCTGCCATTTAATCCAGTCATTGCTGACCCTTCACTCTCTGATAGGGTTGTCAAAATATCAATTTATCGATTAAATATCGATTTTGAAAAGTAAAAACGGTACTAAAGGACTTTTCAATAGTATCGATACTCCACCTGCCTCCTTGGCCGCCGCCAAAACACACACACACACACACACACACACACACACACACATACAATCAGACAGAGCGCTGCCCTGGGGGTGAGCCATGGTGCAGCAGCCCCTCCCTCGCTCCACGCGTGTCAGCTGCCATGAGATGGCGTCTGCAGGACCAACCAGTTTCAATAAATCAACAAAACAGCAGAAGTCCTGTTTGGAGATTCTTTGGATTCGAGTCGGATGAACCAGGAAAGCCGAAGGACAGCAGCAAGCCCACATGCAGGAGATGCAACAGAGCCGACAAAAGGAGCGAACACGACGAAGGTGGCGAAGCTCCTCCCAGACCGACACCGGACCTGAGCAGGTTTAGAGGTCCAGAGGCTGGTGACAGCAGAACTTGAAGTAGTGCTGTCTTGCTAGCGAGCGCTAGCTGAAGCTCATCGACGGTAGGGTACATATATTCAAACTTATTGAAATACTGCTAATGTGTAAAGAAGAACTTGTAAAAGTTCTCTACTTCAAGAACAAAGTTCTTTATTTTCCTTTAAATAAAAAACATTTTTGCACCAAATTCTGAGTGGTTGCTTGGTATCGAAAATCCAATCGAATATCCATATTTTTCAAAATATCGTATGGAAGTGTGAACTCCAGTATCGTGACAACACTACTCTCTGAGCCCCGGGGGGTGTCAAGAGACCCCCCACTCATTAGAATTCATTAGAAATTAATTTCTAACTGCTCCTCCAGTGTGAGCTCTGCACCCTTTGAGACTGTTACTTCAAAGAAGAACTGAGCAGAGACGGCCCCTGAGACGGCGCGAACCCAGGAGAACCCGCTGAGAATGAAGCAGAAATTAGTGCTCATCTGAAATGTAATAACAGTTCACTGGGATTACGACTGCTGGAAGCTGCTGGTGTCTTCGAGGGGACATTTGGACTGACCTCCTGAGGAAGCTCCAGTTTGGAGCGGTCAGTGCCCACCTTGGACTGCAGACCCATCAGGTAGGGGACAGGGGCATCCAGGAAGTGGAGGAGGGAGGCAGGCAGGATGGGAACGTAGACGTGCTGCCACTGGAAGGGAAACAGCAGGGTGGTGATGCTCTCGGCCACCGTCATCAAGCGCTGGTAGTCTGACACACACCCAGAGACAGAATCAGGGTTATATGTAGGAACAGTGTCACGTGTAGAACCATCAGCTCTCAGACCTCGTATATGAAAGACAGGACTTCTTGAGCACTTGAAATGATTTGGATCAAAACAGGTGATTTTCAGCAACTTCAGTTTCCAACCTTGTAATCTCAGATGTGAAATTTGAAAATAATCCCAAACTTTGAGAGCACTGCTAGGGTGTCCTTTCAATGAAAATATAATAAAACACAGAGAACGAGTTCACAATGCTGCCCAACAGACCAGAGAGGGACGAGGGCGCATCTGAGACTGTGTTCCGTCTCTTTAAACTCCCCTGGATGACACGTTACACACAGCCTGCTGCGCCACCGTGTGCCTGGAAAAAGGGAGGGAGGGAACGAGCAGATCAAGGCCAGCGGTTGCTTGAGTCCTTCGGCAGCAGATCGATCACAGGCGCTGCAGCAAAAGTCCCTCAAGAGCTGGAGGACAGAGAGGGAACGGAGGGAACACACCGTCTGCGTCGCCTCCGACACGTTCTTGGGTGTCATCGTCAGTCTTGTCAGGTCCGTGTGCACGTGTGCAGTCGGTGAACGTCCCCGTCAAAAAGCACAAGCGAAACCTGGGAGGAAGCAGCAGCTCTACTGCTTCACTGGAAAGTTTCTGACCCTCTTTGCTGTTTGGCAGGTTAATGAGGGCGGAGTTAACCAGTCAGACATGCAGCACCTGGCCAGTCAGTCCGCGTCCTTCTGAAGAAGAAGTCTTTATGGTCCGCAGCACTCGGGGACCGGGTCTAGATCTTCGACTGGCACCTTGGTCAGGAGCCTGACAGGAACCCATAACCCAACACACACGAGGGAACCCACACAGACAGGACCCGGACGCTTCTGCTTGTGCACGTCTGCGGCCCAGATCCCTGGAGCTGTGGTTCTGTTAGGACCGTGTTAGGTGTCTATCCTGAGAATGTGTTAAAGAACCACACCTGTAAACACACACACACTCACACAGACAGAGACACACACACACGTGCACACGCACACAGTAACACACTCAGTCATACACAGACACAGACACACACACACGAGGCAGCTTCTGCTGCTGTCAATCATGAAGGACAGCGTCAAACGTCAGTCAGCTGTTTGCCGCCACTCCTCTTCTACTGTACAGGAGGGAGGGATGAGGGTGGTGTTACACCGGCACGCCCGTCGTGCAGGTCAACAACAAACTAGCACGAGGACTCAGAGTCACTCATCAGTCTGTCAGCTTGAGGCCAATCACGCCGTCACACATTCATGATGTCATCCCTCAACTCCTGTTCAAGATATTGGTGTCATATTTCATGTGAAGTTTGAATTAAGGCACAGAGCCATGG
>NC_141323.1:7475000-7560000 GCF_037954235.1 Aulostomus chinensis | reverse complement strand
TTTTATTCTCGTTGGGGCCTGAGAGGAGAGACAGAGAAGAGGAGAGAGAGAGAAGAGGAGAGGCAGAGGAGAGGAGAGACAGAGGAGAGGCAGAGGAGAGGAGAGACAGAGGAGAGGAGAGACAGAGAAGAGGCAGAGGAGAGGCAGAGGAGAGGAGAGACAGAGGAGAGGCAGAGGAGAGGAGAGACAGAGGAGAGACAGAGGAGAGGCAGAGGAGAGGAGAGGAGAGACAGAGGAGGAGAGACAGTGGAGAGGAGAGGAGAGACAGGAGGAGAGAGAGAGAGAGGAGGAGAGACAGAGGAGAGGAGAGACAGAGGAGGAGAGAAAGAGGAGGAGAGACAGAGGAGAGGAGAGACAGAGGAGAGGAGAGGAGAGACAGAGGAGGAGAGACAGAGGAGAGGAGAAGAGAGACAGAGGAGGAGAGAGAGGAGAGGAGAGGAGAGACAGAGGAGGAGAGACAGAGGAGAGGAGAGGGGAGACAGAGGAGGAGAGACAGGAGGAGAGACAGAGGAGAGACAGAGCAGGAGAGACAGAGAGGAGAGGGGAGACAGAGGAGGAGAGAGAGGAGAGGATAGACAGAGGAGAGGAGAGACAGAGGAGAGGCAGAGGAGAGGAGAGACAGAGGAGAGGAGAGACAGAGGAGAGGCAGAGGAGAGGCAGAGGAGAGGAGAGACAGAGGAGAGGCAGAGGAGAGGAGAGGCAGAGGAGAGGAGAGACAGAGGAGAGGCAGAGGAGAGGCAGATGAGAGGAGAGACAGAGGAGAGGCAGAGGAGAGGAGAGACAGAGGAGAGACAGAGGAGAGGAGAGGAGAGGAGAGGAGAGACAGAGGAGAGGCAGAGGAGAGGAGAGACAGAGGAGAGGAGAGGCAGAGGAGAGGAGAGGAGAGACAGAGGAGAGGAGAGACAGAGGAGAGGCAGAGGAGAGGAGAGACAGAGGAGAGGAGAGACAGAGTAGAGGCAGAGGAGAGGAGAGACAGAGGAGAGGCAGAGGAGAGGAGAGACAGAGGAGAGACAGAGGAGAGGCAGAGGAGAGGAGAGGAGAGACAGAGGAGGAGAGACAGTGGAGAGGAGAGGAGAGACAGGAGGAGAGAGAGAGAGGAGAGACAGAGGAGAAGAGAGGAGAGACAAAGGAGAGGAGAGAGAGGAGAGGAGAGACAGAGGAGAGGAGAGACAGAGGAGGAGAGAAAGAGGAGGAGAGACAGACGAGAGGAGAGAGAGGAGAGGAGAGGAGAGACAGAGGAGGAGAGACAGAGGAGAGGAGAAGAGAGACAGAGGAGGAGAGACAGAGGAGAGGAGAGGGGAGACAGAGGAGGAGAGACAGGAGGAGAGACAGAGGAGAGACAGAGGAGAAGAGACAGAGGAGAGGGGAGACAGAGGAGGAGAGACAGAGGAGAGGAGAGGAGAGACAGAGGAGGAGAGAGAGAGAGAGGAGAGACAGAGGAGAGAGAAGAGAGGAGAGACAGGAGGAGAGACAAAGGAGAGGAGAGAGAGGAGAGGAGAGACAGAGGAGAGGAGAGAGAGGAGAGGAGAGGAGAGACAGAGGAGGAGAGACAGAGGAGAGGAGAGACAGAGGAGGAGAGAGAGGAGAGGATAGACAGAGGAGGAGAGAGAGGAGGAGAGAGAGGAGAGGATAGACAGAGGAGGAGAGACAGAGGAGAGGAGAGGAGAGACAGAGGAGAGGAGAGACAGAGGAGGAGAGACAGAGGAGAGGAGAGACAGAGGAGGGGAGAGGAGAGACAGAGGAGAGGAGAGAGAGGAGAGGAGAGACAGAGGAGAGGAGAGAGAGGAGAGGAGAGACAGAGGAGGAGAGACAGAGGAGAGGAGAGACAGAGGAGGAGAGAGAGGAGAGGATAGACAGAGGAGGAGAGAGAGGAGGAGAGAGAGGAGAGGATAGACAGAGGAGGAGAGACAGAGGAGAGGAGAGGAGAGACAGAGGAGAGGAGAGACAGAGGAGGAGAGACAGAGGAGAGGAGAGAGAGGAGAGGAGAGACAGAGGAGGAGAGACAAAGGAGAGGAGAGAGAGGAGAGGAGAGAGAGGAGAGGAGAGAGAGAGGAGAGACAGAGGAGGAGAGGATAGACAGAGGAGGAGAGACAGTGGAGAGGAGAGGAGAGACAGAGGAGGAGAGAGAGAGAGAGAGAGAGGAGAGACAGAGGAGAAGAGAGGAGAGACAAAGGAGAGGAGAGAGAGGAGAGGAGAGACAGAGGAGAGGAGAGAGAGGAGAGGAGAGACAGAGGAGGAGAGACAAAGGAGAGGAGAGAGAGGAGAGGAGAGGAGAGAGAGAGGAGAGACAGAGGAGAGGAGAGACGGAGGAGAGGAGAGACAGAGGAGAGGAGAGGAGAGACAGAGGAGGAGAGACAGAGGAGAGGAGTTCTTGTGGGATTATTTGAAGGAGTATTTGAAGGAGTATTTGAGAGAGTATTTGAGGGAGTATTTGAGGGGGTATTTGAGGGAGTATTTGAGGGAGTATTTGAGAGAGTATTTGAGGGAGTATTTGAGGGGGTATTTGAAGGAGTATTTGAAGGAGTACTTGAGGGAGTATTTGAGGGAGTATTTGAGGGGGGTATTTGAAGGAGTATTTGAAGGGGTATTTGAAGGAGTATTTGAGGGAGTATTTGAGAGAGTATTTGAGGGGGTATTTGAAGGAGTATTTGAAGGAGTATTTGAGGGGGTATTTGAGGGGGTATTTGAAGGAGTATTTCAAGGAGTACTTGAGGGAGTATTTGAGGGGGTATTTGAAGGAGTATTTGAAGGAGTAATTGAGGGAGTATTTGAGGGAGTATTTGAGGGAGATCTTGAGGGAGTATTTGAGGGAGTACTTGAGGGAGTATTTGAGGGGGTATTTGAAGGAGTATTTGAGGGAGTACTTGAGGGAGTATTTAAGGGAGTACTTGAGGGAGTATTTAAGGGAGTACTTGACAGCATTTGAGGGAGTACTTGAGGGAGCATTTGAGGGGGTATTTGAAGGAGTATTTGAAGGAGTACTTGAGGGAGTATTTGAGGGAGTATTTGAGGGAGATCTTGAGGGAGTATTTGAAGGAGTAATTGAGGGAGTATTTGAGGGAGTATTTGAGGGAGATCTTGAGGGAGTATTTGAGGGAGTACTTGAGGGAGTATTTGAGGGGGTATTTGAAGGAGTATTTGAGGGAGTACTTGAGGGAGTATTTAAGGGAGTACTTGACAGCATTTGAGGGAGTACTTGAGGGAGCATTTGAGGGGGTATTTGAAGGAGTATTTGAAGGAGTACTTGAGGGAGTATTTGAGGGAGTACTTGAGGGAGTATTTAAGGGAGTACTTGACAGCATTTGAGGGAGTACTTGAGGGAGTATTTGTCCCCAAAGCAGCTCTGATCTCACTGAGCTGCTGCAGCTGCATTCTTTGGTCATGACACAACCGTGGCAGCAGAGATGTCAGCTGACGGTCCCTGCTACCTCTAGGTCACATGACCACACCCCTCCACATCACAGCAGCAAGTGAATCACCGCCGCCAACAGGGACACATCTGTCAGGGTGAGGAGGAGCGCGGCAGCCGCTCAGGTGGTCAGGTGATTCCAAGGGTTTCATCACTGTGACTGAAGGAGAAAATAATGTTTCTATCAACATGTTAGAGAAATGGCGATTATCAGTGACCTTTACAGGCGTGTTGATGGCGGAGCCTGAATGCAGCCACATGATGATGTCGATGAGGAGTCTGGTAGGTCGATGACATCACAGCCAGTCCTGCTCAAACCACCAGCAGTGAAGTCCTCCATGTTTAGTTCACGTGTTCTCGGTCTTTAACTCTTGCTCTGATGTTTGATGATCACAGCTGATTTTTGCTTTGATCACAAAACTAAACGTAACCATCAGAGGAAAGATCACAGCCTCCTCTTTCATCTCGAGCTCATCTCCTCCTCCCCAGACTCACCCGCCTGTGGGAGGGCTGGTCGATACTTTTAACAAGATTGGTTTGGAAATATCACGACACGTCTGACTCTGTGTTTAAACCTCTGGATAAGAAGACGAGTTGACGCGTCAATCATGGAGGAGGGTGTTGAGTCATCAGGAGGTGAAAGGAGAACGAATCCTTCTCCTCCTGTTGAAACACGTGTGTTAGTTCCCACACGCTCAGTTGTGTTGCTTCACATCATGTTACAACAGAAGAAGACAATGATGAATTAATAAATTAATAACCAAAACCACAACACACACACACACACACACACACGTGCGCGTCCCTCCCTCTGCCCCCTCCCCCCAGGCATGTCAGAACTGATCCAGCTGGGCTCAGCTCCTCTCAGGCTCAGATCCGGTCAGGATCAGAGGAGGGTTCACAGAGACAGCGTCAGGGGGGTTGGTCAGGGGCCGCTCCTCAGCCTCGCCACCCCGCAAACTAACACGTGATGAATGACAACATTACAGGCCACTCCCATCTGTGCCTGTAACGTGACACCTCAGCTCATGGTGGATATTTGACCCCCCAGGATGTTTATGCTCACGCAGAGACGTGTGTCAGGCTTCCTTATCTCTGGGCAGCCTTATCACACGGGGTCAGAGGTCAGACCATGACCCGGAATTCAGCCAATGAAAGATCAAAGTTGACTTCACCTGCCAGCACACACACGCACAGACACGCAGACACACACACACACGACCAGCCAATAGAATCTTGTGACTGACAGTTTACAAGAGAACAGTCAAATGACAGAATACAAAAAAATTCTGGTTCTAAATCATCAGCAATAGCTTGTCTCAGGGAGCACCCTGGACCCAGGACCCAGGACCCAGGACCCAGGACCCAGGACCAGGACCAGGGACCTGGGTCCAGGGCCAGGACCAGCAACCAGGACCCAAGATTTTCTAAAAGTAATACTTTTTAAGGCGAATCAGTCGTTAATTTGGCCAAACCGAATCCAAGCCAAGGGCCATGTGATGCGGCTGGCGAGGCATCCTGATGTCTGCTGAGGGCTTCTGGGTAATATTCCACTGCTGCTCCTGATGTCAAACGTATTTGTTTATGAAGGAGGAGTTTATGAGGGCTAATCGCTCGTGGCTGCCAGCGCGTCTCACAGCGAGGTGACGGCCTGCCAGCAGAGTCCTGTAATCTGCCGGTGGAGGTCTTAGTTACCACCCAGTTATGTAAGGAGATTTACAGCATGCTTGCATCACTGGAGGCTGGCGGCACGTGACACTGGGGAGTCTCTCCAACATGACACCCAGCGCTCAGTGATAACTCCAATCTGAGTTCTCTGTTAACGGCTCCAGGTTTTACCCCCCAAGCCCTCCCGCAGTCCTGCAGAGATGAGGGCAGAACTGAGTGACACATACTGACACATATCAAACACAGCAGCCATTTGTCCCACAGCACCTGAACCTCTCATCACAGTTCTGATCCAACACCAGACTCAGACCCAGTATCTGCCTTCACTTGTGGTTTCAGTCTGTTGAAGGTGTTGCTACAAGCACTGCTTTTGGTGGCACTGTTCAAACGTCAGCAGTCTCATCTCAGATGAGAATCTGTGTTTCACAGTTTCTGGTGACCACAATCAACTGATTTACACGTCTGAATAAAACCTTCGTTCAAATGCTTGAAACCTGTTTGATGGTGTCAGAGATTGAAGTACAAATACTTGGGTACTGCATGTACCTTCATGTTAGCTTTACTTGGGGTAAACAGGGAAAACAGTAAGTGGTGACCTTTGCACCGAGGCAAGGTCACCTGCCAATGTGGCTTCAGGAGAACCCAAGTGCTGATATTTGCAGGGAGAACAGAAACTCAGTAACACACACAAGCAACAAGAGACTCACAAACCAGTCCATGGGCACTTTTTATTAACCGCATCAGTCTACCACGCATCTGCAGACCACCAGGTCCACAACCAGGACCAAGACTAGGACCAGGACCAGGTCCAGGTCTGCTCTGTGTCCTGTGTCTGACTCTCCTTGAGAAAGAGGACATATTGTGCAAAAAGGTCAGAGGTCAGTCTGAGGAGGGGCTGGAAAACAGCTGCTAATGCCCCCCCCCCCCACACACACACACACACACACAATAGTAAACTAGCTCCTGATTCATCTGAACACTTTTGTAAAGACGGATGAATGGACTAAAGGACTAACAGGGACATTTACTGAGGGTGGCCATGGACTACAGGTAGTACTGCATGTACTACTGTGGTGTTATCTGGCCTGTGTGTGTGTGTGTGTGTGTGTGTGTGTGTCTATCTGTCTCCCTGTGTGGGGACAGATGGTTGACGACAGAGGACAGACAGCTTAACTGCTCCAATCCTTTAGTGTCCTGCTGCAGCTTGAGGACGCTTCCCACTTGGCAGCCATCACACTGCAGACCCCTGGTCGCCCCCCGTCACCCCCATCGCCCCCATCGCCCCCGTCACCCCCATCGCCCCCGTCACCCCTGTCATGAGGAGCAACAATAGAGGCCATGGTGCTGGCTTTGGATGTAGGGACAGAGAGTAGAGGGCTGGAAGGACCTCCAGACTCCTGCTCCACCAGATTCCTGGACCTTCAGAGACCTGGTCCTCCAGACAAGTTCTCTCTGCAGTCCAACAGGGGCCAGGCTGGACCACAGGAAGTCAGATCAGAACAATGGCTGAGGGAAACACGTGTGTGGGGTGGGAGCAGCCTAAAATAACCAGAGGCAGGCGAGGGGGGGGTTGCTGATGGTGAACAGGCTCAAGTTTTACCACCCGTGGACGTGACTCGAGAACGCACGAACACGTCGTCCGTCCTCGCTGCCGGCCAGGATCTCCTCGATGGCTGGAAGACGAGGTTACAACAAAGGCTCTTGTTTTTTTTACCCTTGAAACTCGATGGCTTCCAGCCTCCCTCGTTAGTCAGTGGCCACTGTTTCTGTTGTGACCTCAAGCCTGCCGTTGTTCGTGCTGATTTGACTTGAGACTCCAGCCTCTCGTTTTACGTGATTGATGGTTGACGGCGTGAACCAACATTCCTTCGCCGAACAGACTGACGTACTGAGTGTTTAAGCTACACAGAACTTGAAAACTTGACTTTTTCAATCTTTCATTCTTTCCATTCAATTTTTTGTCTGATGCCTTTTAAATGCCAACGATGTAACGCTGAACACGTCAGCCACAACGCAATGACATCACATATCTTCAACCCAGCCCTCAGGCCCCCTCCAATGAAACCACCTCCACTGCACCTGTGGACGCTCCGGGTGGATCAGGACTCCTCGCTCCTCCTCCCTCCGTTTATCAGGGCTCATTTATTTTGTTCATGAGGTAGCAACATGCCAACCGACTGCTTCATGGCCGACTGACAGCTGAGCTGCAGGAACACGTCGATCCATAGGGACGCATAGTAGAGGGAACATCACATATCTGTTGAAATGCCTCTGATCAGACGTCAGACCCTGAGGAAGACTAGCTGAGGAAGACCACCCTGAGGAAGACTAGCTGAGGAAGACTAGCTGAGGAAGACCACCCTGAGGAAGACTAGCTGAGGAAGACCACCCTGAGGAAGACCACCCTGAGGAAGACCAACCTGAGGAAGACTAGCTGAGGAAGACCACCCTGAGGAAGACTAGCTGAGGAAGACCACCCTGAGGAAGACCACCCTGAGGAAGACTAGCTGAGGAAGACCACCCTGAGGAAGACCACCCTGAGGAAGACCAACCTGAGGAAGACTAGCTGAGGAAGACCACCCTGAGGAAGACTAGCTGAGGAAGACTAGCTGAGGAAGACCACCCTGAGGAAGACTAGCTGAGGAAGACTAGCTGAGGAAGACTAGCTGAGGAAGACTAGCTGAGGAAGACCACCCTGAGGAAGACCACCCTGAGGAAGACTAGCTGAGGAAGACCACCCTGAGGAAGACCACCCTGAGGAAGACTAGCTGAGGAAGACCACCCTGAGGAAGACCACCCTGAGGAAGACTAGCTGAGGAAGACCACCCTGAGGAAGACCACCCTGAGGAAGACCACCCTGAGGAAGACTAGCTGAGGAAGACCACCCTGAGGAAGACCACCCTGAGGAAGACCAACCTGAGGAAGACTAGCTGAGGAAGACCACCCTGAGGAAGACTAGCTGAGGAAGACCACCCTGAGGAAGACCACCCTGAGGAAGACTAGCTGAGGAAGACCACCCTGAGGAAGACCACCCTGAGGAAGACCACCCTGAGGAAGACTAGCTGAGGAAGACCACCCTGAGGAAGACCACCCTGAGGAAGACCACCCTGAGGAAGACCAACCTGAGGAAGACCACCCTGAGGAAGACTAGCTGAGGAAGACCACCCTGAGGAAGACCACCCTGTGGAAGACCAACCTGAGGAAGACCACCCTGAGGAAGACTAGCTGAGGAAGACTAGCTGAGGAAGACCACCCTGAGGAAGACCACCCTGAGGAAGACTAGCTGAGGAAGACCACCCTGAGGAAGACCAACCTGAGGAAGACTAGCTGAGGAAGACCACCCTGAGGAAGACTAGCTGAGGAAGACCACCCTGAGGAAGACCATCCTGAGGAAGACCACCCTGAGGAAGACTAGCTGAGGAAGACCACCCTGAGGAAGACTAGCTGAGGAAGACCACCCTGAGGAAGACCACCCTGAGGAAGACCACCCTCAGGAAGACTAGATGAGGAAGACTAGCTGAGGAAGACCACCCTGAGGAAGACTAGATGAGGAAGACCACCGTGAGGTTCTTATTCTGAAACCCAGTGAGTGTCTGGCAGGGGAAGCGAGCCTGCAGGGTCCAACTCCTCTGCTGCAGTTCTGATGACAGAGAAATAAAACCACTGCACCAGTGTGTGTGTGTGTGTGTGTCTTTTGGTTTGTGTGTGTGAGTGCCTGCCTGATTAATAAAGTCTCTCTGTCTCAGTTACTTCAAACTCGCTGAGCTGCAGGTGAACGTCCACATTAGAGCTTGACCTTTGACCTTTTCCTGTTCTGGACCCTCATGTTTTCTGATGCGAGCGTTCACCCGCGTCAGGAGCAAACGTCCTGGTTGGTGATTAACGCGGTTTGGTCTCGGTTCTGAAACTCCAGTTGATTATGGTTCTTTCAGAAGCTCCTGATCTGTGCGGGGGGGGGGGGGGGGGTTTACGCGCCGCGTGCAGCATGTCGAGGTCGGCCCGGTCACCTCGAGTCCGCCGCCAACACAACGACCACAACCAGTCGCTTCCCGGGCTCCTACCTGCCAAACCGTCCGGTTCCAGTCCAGTTTCGGTGTCGATCCCGCAAATCACGAAGTAGTGAGCAAAGCGGCAGGGCGCCGCGGCGCTGCAGGTCATCGCGGCGGCGGCGAGCAGCACCGCTCGTTCCTAGCGGCTCATCGCCGGTGGACAGACAGATGCCAGGAAACGATCCCCGCCGGTTGCTGACGTCACACAAAGAGCTTTGGTCATGTAGCGAAGTTGCGGCTGAACGGTTCGGTTCCACTTCGGTTCACTTACAGTTCCGTTCACGACAGGCAGAGACGGAAGCACCCGACTCACAAGCTCCGGTCCAAGGTCTGTCCCGGAGAGTCCTGCAGCCGGGACGCGCGCGCAATCACTCACTCACACGCACACGCACGCGAACGAGCACTCCGCAGGGACCGTCAGTAAAGTGCAACTCCCTCTTCTTCGGTTTCGTGGGGACAAAGGGGAGGCGGGGTTTGTTTCAGGGGACAAACAAACAAACAAACGACCTTAGAATGACGTCACACGAGTACATGTACATATATGTTGTTAGTTCCTAATACGCGTCACTCCAGCTGGAGCCGTTTTAGACCTGGTCCACCACAGGATCCCCCTCGCATGAGACAAGGGAACAAGATCCCACAGGAGGTTTCAGCTCCAGACTCCATCACCTGGACCCTCCACGAGCCCGCGTCAAATACAAACAGCACGTGAGAGAAAATGCAGGGATTAGTTTTAAAATCACCCAGAAAACCCCTCGGCTACTCCGACTGCCGGGCTGACATGTTCATGACGTCAGCATCGAATAAACGGCTTCTTCCGGATGTGTCCCTTAGTGACGTAACATCACCCTCTGTTGGTCAGTGGTAGGCACGTGCGGGTCAAACGTCAGTTGGTGCTCAAGTACCTGAAACATCCCGAACACTGAGCCCGCTGGTACCTGAGAAGTAGTACTAGTACCTTAGAGATACAGGTAGGATCTGAGAGTGTAGGAATTTTTCAACAGGTCATCATGAATCAGTCAGAAGGACCCACAGAGTCTCCACTGCCCTGTTCTACATCTGGAGAGAACTCCTTCTAGTTGGTTCAGTAGAATTTATTCAGACCAACAGGAAAGAATACAGAGCTCTGGAGATCGTCTCCCTGTCCTGGAGTCAGCACACGCAGACGCGTCGTCCCTGGCGTTGGGGCAGGAAGTCCCACGATCTCACTCTCTCTCCAGGTTCATGTGATACAAGGAGGTGCTGATGTGATCGCTTCTGCGTGCACGTGTGTATTTTTGATCTTCGTGTTATTTTGCAGAATCTTCTGTCTGACCGCGTGCCAGCACCATCTGTTCCCGTTGTGTACTTCTTGTTGCAGCTGTGAAGATCAAAGCCTCTCTTCTGATCCACCACCTTGCTCTGATCTACTTCTGACTCCCACCACTTCCTGCTACTGCAGCAATTCTGTGGACTCTGTTCTGACCTGATTAGCTTGAGGGAGTGACCCTAGCATGAGCTACACTCCTGCTAGTCCCTGTTGTGACCCTTCACTTGTGTCCTCTCTCATACAATCTGGTCTGTTTCACTGCCTTGTGTTTCCTGCACTCTAGTTTAAGCAAATACATGTATAAATGTAACTACAAGAGGTAGCACGAAGTACCTGAGAGATACAGGTAATACCTAAGAGATAGACGTAGTCCCTGAGCGATGACACGTAGTACCTAAGAGATTCACATAGGTACTACGTACTACCTCAGGTACTAAGACAGATGCAAGTAGTACCTGAGGTAGCACATTATACCTGAAAGAGATACATGGAGTACCTGAGGTAGCACGCACTACCTGAGTCACACTAGCTCCTCATTGCTGTACTACACAGTAGTAGTCTCAAGACAAGTAGTCTCTTCTGTCTCTCAGCAGGAGGCGCTACAGTCCAAAGCAGAGAGCAACAGGGGTCCAGATCCACGAGACTCCTGACCTCTCATTATCTCAGGTTAATAGTTGAACATCGACAGCTTACTGACAGGAAACTTGGGAAACCAACATGTTCACGCCATCGACACGCCTTTGGTGAGCCTGGCGGTGACATCACCAGATGTGAGCTGATGACCGGCATCAGCCCACATCTGGTCTCCTCTGTTGGTTCCAGTATGGCTGCTCCGTCATGTTGGGGTTGATGCGTGTTCACGATTCGTGCTCACACTTGGACGTGGTGGCGATGGTTGTGAGAGGCACAGGTGGTTGTGTTGCCGTCATTGGGCCTGCTGTGTTAACAGGAACTTCAGTACACAAAGTTAAAAATGACAAACAGTCACAGAATCAGATCTTTGGCTGCAGGGTTAGGGTTCAGGTTCTGGCAGCACCAGGGAAGAACAACTTGGTTTGCAACATCAATAAGAGTGAGATGTCACTGCTGTTTGTGTGGGCTGAGTGGGTTCAGGCCTGCCAGCATCTCAGTTCCCACATGGAACATTTGGGTCTCTTTGCTATCTGTCATACATTTGTGGGCAGGCGCTTCTTCATTGAAAATTCAGATTCAGGGGTAAAGTTGCAGAGGGTGGTTCGCTGCTGGGATGCAAACAGGCGTGGCCAACGTCAGTAGAAGGCCTGAACATCATTTCACCATCTCAAAGTAAAGCTAGCAGAAGTATTCTAATGAATCACTTCGGTTCTGCAAGCGGCCCAAGATGTGGACCATGATTGTGCCATGGAATCAAAGTACATGTGAGGCACTTGGAAACTGATGATACTTTTGTACAGTTTGATATTTCATTCTAAAAGAAGTAATGCCGACTCGCCCCTCAGGAATGAGAGCTCAGTACAAACACAATACGTCAACGTATCCATAACGAGGGAGAGAGAATGACACACAAATAAGATTTAAAATATATGAAGGAGGATATTTTGGATAGCATTCTGTTCATTCTGAGGAACCTGTAAAAAGAACACATTTCCACAACAAAACTGGAAACACAACATTACAATAAACAGCTGACACAACATCTGTACAGTATGTATATACACATATACAAAGCAAAACAGTTAAAATACAGAATACTCCATTTTAAAACAGAGGCACTCAGTAGCCTTCAGAGCCTGTTTCAGAAAGCCAGTGTCATTTACAGTCGTCGCTCCAGGGATGTGCAGATGTGTCCCTGGTAGCGTTTGGGAGAGGATCTACGTGTTCCCCCTCCTGCCACCTAAACCAGAAAAATGGCAAAGAACAAGAGGAAGAATTACAAATTCCATTCCAACCGTGAGAGATCGCACTGTCTTCAACAGTTGGGCAACAAGAAAAGAAAGATCAATGACACAAGTTATGTCCAGCACCACTGGCGTGCGCTCTGTGCTGGGCCACAAGACCCGGATCAGCCCTGATGAGGTGTGCCTGTGCTACCTGACTGTGTGGTTCTAGAAGCACACGTGCATGTGTTCAAGTTTGACTGAGACTATAATGACGAGGACTTGTTGGTCAAAGTACCGGCACAACTAAGGTGACTATTATCGGTGTCACTGGCAACAACAGGTTAGGTCGGCTCCAGTCAGCATGACATCACAACCATTGACAGGTGAGGCCAACAACAATCATCTTATGGGCCCCAAGACACACTGATGCATATGGGGGATGAAGGTGAGCCTGTGTTGTCTGGTCCACTGAAGACTTCTGCAGCACAAAGAGCTGAAAAACTTCTGCCGGTTCTGAATGGCAGGCGCCTGAACACACAGGTGCTGGTGGTTCTGAATGACAAGCGGCAGAACACACAGGTGCTGGTGGTTCTGAATGACAAGCGGCAGAACACACATGTACAAGGCTGTGTGGCCTCACACGGGTCTGAGTGCCCATGCTGACCCGTCCTGGTCAAATGAGCATGCAAGTATCAGAGCTGGACCACAGAGCAATGGAACAAGCCAATCTGCTCTGATGGATCAGGTTTTCCTTTACAGTGTGAGGAAGGGCAGGTTTGTGGGCGTGGCTTACTTGGGGACGAGATCACACCAGGATGCCTTAAGGGAAGAAGGTGAGCAGGTGACATCAGTGTGATACTTTGGGCTCTGTTCTGCTGGTGAACTGTGGTACCTGCCATTCCTACATGGACCACTGTTGCAGAGCAAGAACCCCCCCCCCATGGAAACTGTTTTCTGTAGTGGGTGTGGACTCCTTCTGCAGGATAATGCACCTGGCACAGTGCTATAAAGGTTCAGGAACGGTTTGATCAGAGTCCGGTGCTCTGCTGAAACCTTCATTTTCCAAAAAACCCTGAGTTGTCAACCTGTCTCAGGTTAAGCAGCGTCACAAACATCAGCACCAAAGTATGAAAAGTACACCCAACAGAAACTCCATGACTGCTGCAAGAGTTGTACTTCAGACTGGGCCCACACTCAAGGGAATGTCCAGAACTCCAACCGCGCATGGATCTATAATGGATTGTGAGGCTGTCATTTGAGTAACAAAAGGCTCAAAATGTCCAGTGTGTGCACTCGAATTATGGCTGTTCAACCAGACACTCGTGTGACCACAGAAAACACAAGTTCTGGTCAGTGCGGAGAAACAATTCAACTGAGTTAACGCATTATGCAAAACTGATGAACAGCACAGTTTGTGTAAAAATATCACCTTTAGTTGATTGCTTCTCTGACCACTTGTAGCCTTCACCAACAGAGTAACCTAGGGCAAGAGTCACTGTTAGCGTTCACATTATCAACATCAAAATTATGTTCCCACAATTGCATGGACTTTATTAAGACAATTAACATTTAACTTGAAAGACATTAAAAAAAAAAAACATACTTTGCTCCTTCGGGGCTTCCCGATTTTGGTCCCTTGTGCGTTGTTTGGCTTCACTCATGGCCCTCTTCATTAGGGGAGTCTGAGACTCATGGGAGTTCTGTCTCTGCCGAGGGGGCTTCTTACACTGCCTCTGCCCTGGCCTAGTTTCCCTCTGGGCATCACAATTTGGGGTTCTTGAGTCTTTCTCCATACCTGAGCTGTTTTTTCTGTCCCTCCTTGTTGGGACATAGCTATTACACCAGTCTTTGATCAGCTGTGTCTTTGTTGAAGACAATGATGGGGTTTTTGAAGAGACATAGGGATTAGGTAATTTTGAAGGGTTGCCCCTGGATTGAGACGATGGTACTTTGGCTGATGACAGACATCTGGAAATAGACGGTCTCTGTTTATGTTTACATGTGTGAGGAGTCGAGGAGATAGACATTGTCCCGTATTGAGAAGACCCTCTCAATGAACCTAAACTTTGTCTGGCTTCAGAAAGATGTCCACTTGTGGGATAGCTACACATAGAGTTGGATGGGTCTTCCTGACTTGGTTGCAGGTGCTGCTTAGAGACTATTTTGAGACTTTTTTTGTTGGTTTGACCTTCACTGAGACTTTTATTTGCAGGTTTTGGTTTGGACACAAATCTCCCTCTTTCATTTCTGTGCAAAGTAAGCTCGTCTATGTCGCTGGTTTCTGTAGGGGCCTTTGGAACCTCTGTTTCATCCACATCCTCCCTACGGACTGTGGAGTTGTGTGAAAATTTCAGGAACTTGGGTAAAGAAGACTGCTTCCTTGCCTTGATGTTCAGAACAGGATGAGAAACCAAACTACAGTCTGCAGCTTCTTTGACGACAGACTGAAGGTGCTTCTCTACTACATCTCCAGATCTGTTTGGTTGACGTTTTTTGCTGGTGGCTCCATTTAGAGGATGCAAAGTTTCAGTAGGCCTGTCTGGTGGGTCACTGCTGTCCTCTGATTCCGATGATATTCTCTTTTCCCTTTTTTTGCTAATATAGTCAAGTTTTACAACTTTGTCAGAATTAGCCGTAACTCTTCCTTTACTTGAGGTTGACCAGATGGTCTTGTGTTGATTATGTTTAGAACCAACTTTGGCTTCTTGTCCACTCTTTGGCTGCACTGATGAACCTGCTACCAACACTGCAGTTTGACACTGAATATCAACATTCTCAAGTGAAAGTCTCTTTTGTTGAACAAAAGCAGTGTTGCCAGTGTACGACAATCTCTGCCTCTTTGCCTTTTTGCGGTTTTGTTCAATGCCGTCACCTGAGTCAGAGTCCAGGCTTCGGATCTTTTTCCTGCCGATCTTGGGTTGCACAGTCTCAGAGTCACTGTCATCTTCAACAAGCTGCCAAGTTGATTCTCTGCTTTGAGACTGATAACTGCGTGCATCCTCCATTAGATTGTTGAAGTGCGACTCATGACCTTCTGGCTGGTGCTCTTGACTCGGTGAGCTTGCAGATGATGGTTTGTTTACTTGCAATGTTCCTTCAAAAGGTCCACATTGACTGACCACATTTTCAGGTGAATCTTCTGAAACACTGGGGGTATCACCAGTGTTCACTGATCCCAAAGAGGTAAGTCTCCTTCTTGCACCGTTCTTATAGGTTTGGTTGCTTTCATCCTCTGAGTCAGAAATAATGATTATGTTGTTAGTTTCCTGTTTTGAAGGACTTCGATCGATGATTTTTGGTTGCATGGGCTTGGAGACAGTCTTGTGTTTTAACAGCTGTTTGAGTTTTTGAATACAGGATGACGTCGGACTAATTAGTACATTTGGGACATTGTCACGTTTTCCACACACAGGATCATCATCATCATTCTCTGACGTCAGAGATGTGGACATCAACATTTTCCTTGAAACAGTCAAGAGGTTGTGTTCTGATGCAGGTGAATAATTACAACTGTCTTCAGTTTCACAACTGTCTTCAGTCTTGGAGCTAGACCTGCTTCTACTCTGAGGTAGATATGGCTCTTCCTCAGAGTTTACTTCACATTCTGGTGTGCTCATGCCTGATGCCACTACAAAAAGATCATCACATTGCACAGATTTTGCATTTTGAAAGCTCTGAAGAGTGTCAAAGACCTCCAAGGTGAATGAAGTTGGAGCCACCACTGGTTGTGGTTCTAACTCTAAGTTCGGACTCGAGGCACCTGGTCTTTCACTTTCTCTCGCTTCTTCATCTTCAAACAGGACTTCTTCAGGGCTGCCCTGGTATTCATCTGCCGGCTCATATCTAAGGGATGATATGCTTATAGGTATAACACTACAATTATCCATGTGATCACCATCTTTCTCTATATACGCCTGACTGTCACACAGAGGACATAGTTGACAATGAAATACATCATTAGTCTCAACTAAACACAAACAGCCACAATGCTGTGCGACATCATTTGTTCCTGGCTTTTGTGAGCGCTTCCTCGCTGGAATCCCTCCTTCATCTGAAGTCGTTTCTGTTGGTATTTCAGCCTGACCAAGTCTGAGGACCTCTTCACATCGTGACGGCTTATTACTGGGTTCAGGTAATACTGCAATTGAAGGCATCTCTAGCGCTGTATTCTCAGTTTGGGAGTTTTCATCCTCACTTATGTCTTCATATTGAGGTTCCTCACACTGGGTGGGGAGTTTCAAGGCCCAGGGTGGCACATCTTCAACATCAGAAATGTCTTCATATTGTGGAGCTTTTAAATTAAGCGGGAGAGCCGATTCCCCTTCCCATCTGTCAAGAGGGCTGTCTTCTTTCATTCGTAAAATGTCCAAACTACTTTGTGTATATGCAGGACCTGCTTCCTCCACAGCACCTTCACAAATTCTTTGTGCGCTCAACTGATCAGTTTGGTTTGTAGGCACAAGCACAGCATTCGGCTCTGGGAATGTTTCATTTGAGGAATTTGAGGTGCAACGTGCGATCACTTCCTCACAGGTCACACAGTCGAGTTGCTGATGAATGTTTTTGTGTGCATCTGTATTCACATAGTGAACTTCAGTGGGCGAAGTCTTACTTTGCGGATGCTGCACGATGACAGTCCCTGTGTCCCGTCCCACTCCCTCTGTATGCGTTAGCCATGTGTCTCCTTTATTCTTCTCTTGAATGAGGCTGAGATCCGAAGAAGCAACAGACTCTTGGTCTATTTCCTCTAAATCCTTCTCCAGACAAACAGACACAAACCCCTTTTGCAATGAGCTGCAGTTAATCATTAAACTGGGGTTCTTCTCAGTCAGTTTCTTCAGTGCCATTCCAGACGATGTGCTGACAACCACCGGATTCTCATATTCCTTCTTTGTGCAAATGGCAGCAACTTCCAACAGTTGTGGATATTCTGTGGATATAAAAAGAACATTACCTATATCCCCAATCCAATATTGCTACAGTACAACTTAAGAAAATGTTTCAATCTCTGACACAGTCGCAACATTGCCCTGAGTAGCAATCAGCTCCTTCACTGCAGTTAATGAATAACCATGAATAGCCAAACCACTCTAAATTCACATATACACATCACTAGACAAATCTTTGAGATTCTTACATTTTTTTCATGAACAATACACAACCTACAGGCCAACTCTTTTCAAGACGGTCCCTTCTTTCTATCACAGAGAGGAGCATACCTGTTGATTGGTTCTTTGATGCAGTACAATCAACCACCACTGAGCCTTCCTCTTCAATCGCTTGACTCTGCCTCTCCACACTGTTGCCAGAGGCTGGGAGAGTAGACTTCACCCTGTTTGACTCTGGCCTGACGCGGGCCGTCTGCAGTGAGACAATCCTCCCATTAGAGCGGAAACATGTCTCTGCATTGGGGTTTTCACATTCACCACATGACACAACGGAGTTGTTCTCAGATAAAACCCTCCTATAATATGCAACCTTTTTTGCAATAACGTTATGGATTTGTTCATCTAGTAGTGGTCCTGCTTCTGCGCCTGGAAAGCCCAAACCTGATAACAGTTGAGAAGACGAGACCTGCTGCTTGAGAGGGGTAGAATGTGGTCCTCCAGAATGATATTGGATTTGGGTTCCAGTCTTTCCACAATTTAAAGCAGCTAGCATATTTTCCCAAATCTTGGAGAGTCTCTCATGGGATAAAGGAGCACTAGCATTTAATGGAATGATGGTATGAGCTTTGTCTGATGGAGACAGGGTGGTGATCCAGGATTTGGAATCTGGAAGACTCTGTCCTGCTTGAAAGGCTGTCAGCAATGGGCAAGATCTCTGCTGGTCCCTCTGAGGCACAGAGGATCCCTGCTGTAGCATAAAGGTCTCAGAGAATCCAGTGCTCGCTGTGGCTACTTGTGCCTCCTGCTGGTGGAGGGCATCTGGAACATCCTGTTGGGAATGCGCAAAGCCTCCCTGCCACTGCACTTGACTGGAAGCTGTGGTACAAGATGCTGCTGCCATTGGGTTTTTCATTCCATTCGCAAGGCAAACCACTGGTTCAGGTGTGATGTTGTTGACCACTGACACTTCCATGCTGCTAGAAAGCAGGAAGGCCCCTCCTTTGCTATGAGGACATCCAGAGTGCATTGCAGGGAGCACAACCGTTCATGTGATGACTGCAGTTGATCAGTTCATGTCTGGAGAAACACAGGAAGAAGCAAAATTAGGCAGTGAACAGTTCCACGTTCAGTCAGACAGGTTGAGGGTTCTGGTCCGTGACCAAAATCATACTGTATGTGACTACTTTCTGTGAATATTTGAGGGAAATTTTCACATGGGTGCCTCAGCGAGTGCATTTTGAACTGTTGTGATGTCACTGCCACGGTTACAACATTCAGCCTTGTTTCAACGTCAGGACTCCAGACTCCTCTGATGTCTGCATGAGGAGACATGGAATTGACTTCTGTGGTTTTAAGTGGAACTGTCGTGTGATTCAGAGCACTGCTGAAACACAAGGGGGCGTGTTGGGGAGCCACAGTGCTGGTGCTGCCACAGAGCCATGGCCGGAGGTAACGGAGCGGAGATTGGGTGCTGCAGAAGTAAACTTCACTTGACTTGATAAAGTGATCCCTGAGGTCTGCTTAGCGGACGCAAACGTCTTCCAGCATCACTGTCACATGACCAAAGGGGTGGACCTTATCAGACTGGATTCTGGTTTGACCAGATCTAGCATCAGTTGCTTTTGTTACAGTTCCTGGATGTACATTCTGAATTTCTTATCTCGTATTTTGGCATCAGACTGTGGCCTATTAAATTTGACCACCTGAAGATGTATCAATTGATTTTTTTTTTTAAACATTGGAATCTGAATTTGTGAACTCTGAAAGATATTGAAGTTTAACTTAGAGGCAAAAAAATTGATACATAATTTCAGTGCAGAAATAGTCAGTGCTTGAAATTCAATGGCTTTCTATAAAAAAATTAAATGAAGAAAAAAATAAATTCGACGGAACAGATTCACCTCCATAATTCCGTCAACTCAAATGGCTCAACTCAGACACAGCAGCTTCAATGTGGGCTCTGAGCTCCTTGGTCAATTAACAAGAGAACTCCATGTTCTCCTACTCATGTGAGAGCTGATGAATACGGGGCAGCTACATTACTACCATTAAAGGTCTCGCGAGTGAAGGTTTAAACACCAGATTTTTGATGATGTTGAGCTGTCATAGACATTACTAAGCAAATCTAATCTACTCATCAGCTGGAGGGGATTTGAATTGTGCCTTTGGCCCAGTTTGAAACCACTCAATCAGCTGTGTCATCGTCCCTCAGGCTCCCAGGAGGTTTCATAAACCTCAGTTAACAAATTATGTTCCTGCACTCGTAATCTCAGCTCCTGTGTAGCTCCGTCTGATTACTCATGCATCATCTGATCATTCCAGGCACCCTGTCATCCAGTGATGGATCTACCGCACGTCTTTGGACATTCAGGTTTCCCTCCCTGTCGAGCAGGTGGAGAACCTCCCTCCCGGGCGAGCAGGAGTAGAACCTCCCTCCTTCTATGACCCTCCAACCAACAACCCTCCATGAACAAGCAGAGATGAAAACCTTCCTTTACCAGCAGTGAGGTGGAGCAGATCCAGGACCAGTGGGGATGGACATCTGCTCTGACATTCAACTTCTCAACGTTGAGAGGTAAATATGATGTGAGTTTATTTCACAATCACTCGGTTCCATTTTTCATGCTGCACGTGTCCATGCCAGCTGCAGCAGATGTTGCTGGACACAAGCAGCAGTCTAAGACCGAGGTAAAGCTTCTCCTGGCAGAGAAGTCGTTTCGTCCGGAAGTCCAGTTGCCTTCACCGAACGCTTAGAGTGCCACGACCTGGACGACTGAGAACCTTCACTCGCAGACGAGAGCAGCAGAACTAAAACTGCAGACGTAAACTCTCCAGAGGAAGCTCTGCTCCACTTGGAGCTGCTGGAGAGGAAAACATGTTGGTTCTGAATCTGGCTCCTCTTATTGTTAACTGGCCTGTTCGTACTGGGAGGACTTATGCTGGACCCAGTGAGAGTCCGTCAAGCCATGGAGCTGAAGCTGAACTGGTGGCAACACCAGCTGGACCGTCACTGCTGCAGCTACTTCAAGATAAGATATAAGGTAAGACATGAGATAAAATACAAGATAAACTGTCATTCGTCCCTCAGTGGGAAAACTGGCACTGTTACAACAGCAGAAAGAGAAATAGCAGCAACCATAATAAACTAAACTACAATCAACTACAAGTCACTGTCCTTGAAGACAAAACCTGGTTTAAATCGTGTGAGCAAGTGTGCTTCACCGTTACAACCGACGAGCTGGCGGGTCACAGTCTCCGGTCACTCACCGACTCTTCCCTCGTACTGAGGCTCACACAGTCAGGAACGTAACTTCCGAAGTTTCTTCAAGATGGCCGTTAGTTCTTTTTTGGAACGGAACAGTCTTCGAATGGGTGAGGAAGACGATCGTCTTCATGAACTGCTGCCCCGGTTATCGTCTCCTGCGGGAAGCCGAAACACTCCTCAGTTCCTGGAAAACTCCCAGAAACTACGCCGCCCTCCGCGCTCCTCCGCCCGCCTCAACTTCTGCTACTTGCTGCCGGCTACTTCTTCTTCCTCTTCTTCTTCGTGGCTACTTATAGCGGTAGCTAACCGCAGTATGGTGCATTACCGCTACCAACTGGTATGGAGAGCACATTGGGAATTACTTTCACGAAGTCTCAAATAAATGAACGTATAAACAAATACACATACAAAAATAACACACACACGTAATTACATTAAGAAATGACATACACATTTACACATTCTGATATTTTCAACATTTTCCTCTCCTTCTGCACCTCAGATTCACCAGACAAGCTGCAGATAACACATGATGGATCCCACCTGGTCCCACCTGGTCCTGAGCAGAGCTCATTAGCACCGCGCACACACACTCCTCCAGTTCAGAAACGAGTCAGTGGAAACACACAGCGATTCTAGCAGAGGTCACAAACCCCAGGTTCTTCCAAATAAGTGGGTTGAACACAAATGTCAGCAACCTCTCACCAGCTTTATTGACAATATTGTGCCCTGCTTAAAATATTTGCCTGAGTCATTTTTTTGCTATTTTTTTCAGGAAAAAAAATTGTCAAAAAAACATCATTAGGAGTTGATTTAAGCAAAAAAAAATTGTCAAAAAAACATCATTAGGAGTTGATTTAAGCAAAAAAAAATTGTCAAAAAATGACTTTGGCAATTATTTTAAGAAGGTGGCGATATGAAAGTCTTTCAGGAAAGACAGTGATGAGAATTTGTATGCGACGGCGCCCTGTGACTTACGTACCAGCCACACGCTCGGATCCAAGCTACACGTCAGCATGACACGCCATGGTTTAAAAGATGTTGCGACTTTGTAACGAAGAGAACTCAAGCGTTGTGATCCAGATTAATGAGAAGTGAGACCGATGTGCAAGCTGTATCAGAAAGAGTGTCCAGCAGCGGTACAGTGACCTTGTACAGCCTGCTTATCTCCGTGGGAACACGTGTTGCTGAGAGGGCGGCCCCAGCCTCTGCATAAAAAGAGGTCTGTCACACAAGAGCCGCCTCTCGTGGGCTCTCATGGCTGTAACTGCCCCTCCAGTACAAGGCTGCTGCCTCTGGAGTCTCACTGACAGACAAGGATAGGCTTTTAACAACAGTTTGCCTTTTACTGCCGACACCACAGCACGACAGTAGTACCGTAGGGTATGGAACGCTGCTGACGGCGAGGAGCTCCACCTGCTGCTCTGATGAGTCCACTAGCCAGTCATGTTGGACGGTACCGGGGGGGCTAACAGCACACGGGGTAGTTTATACTAGAACCACCTTGCAGAACCTCTGTTACTGGCAACAAAATTTCACCTTCAAACTGTGAGAAAATGAGCTTTTGATCATGTTCTGTTCATATGTCATCACCATATCAGGAGTTGATTGTGTATCAGTACATGACGTGATTGTTTGTATTAAGTTGTGCAGGCTGCTAGTTGCGCCCGAACTGTCAAGGCTGAATGACGAAAACAACAGGACACGACGACCTGACTGTGCAGGAGGCAGGAGTACTAATCAAGAAGTGTGATATGCATGAGTGTAAAATTACGTATGCAAAAAAGGTGTGGCTTCAAGCATATATTCACTGTCCGTTCATATCTTATTCAGACTCTCTGCTGCACTCTCAAAGTGCCTGTAGTGAAGGTCTCCAGATAGATCTGTGTCTGCTTTGTTGGGTGAAATAAAGTGTTGATTTGTCTAAAGCAGACGACTCCGGTTGATCTCTTCTCATCAACGGACAGGTGAAGTCGGCGAACTTCAACAATTTAGGGGCTCGTCCAGGATGAGAGTGAGATCTTAATTTGGCTGTTTTGACTGAGCACAAAAGACACCACGAACTCTGGTCGACCAACAGAAAAAGGTAAGCAGAAACCTGTTACAACAAATTCTGCACATTTGAGAATTTTACCAAATTAAGAGTTAACAGTGTCCTAGTGTTCAGTTCCAAATTATGGAGTCTATGGTGAAGAATGAAAAGAGTGAAAAAGAGTTGATATTGTCCTTGGTTTGGCAACCCCACTATTCTCTGACGAGGGAATAGGGCCTTGGGTCAGAGTCCTATAAGGTGCTGGGTTGGAGTCCCGGGGAATTCAGGACCCCCGAATTCTGCTACATATTTTATATTGTGTGGTCAAAGTGGACCAGGAAAGAAGGCAAGGCAGTTTTCTTTGTAGCCTGTTTGTAGGAGAGGAGAGGAGAGGAGAGGAGAGGAGGGGGGGAGAGGAGGGGAGGGGAGGGCTCCATGTAACCTGATGTGTCCCCCAGCAGTCTCAGCCTGTAGCAGCATAGCTATCAATGGTTCAGAGCTACCTGAACCAGTCCTGACTGAAGGCTCTGTCTTAAAGGAAGGTCATAAGCCTGGACTTAAAAGTAGTCAAGAGTGTCTGCCTCTCTGACCCATGGAGAGATGCTGGTTCCACAGTAGAGGAACCGGTACCTGAAGGCTCCACCTCCCAGTCTGTTTTAGAGATACTGGGAGTCACTAACAGACCTGCATTCTGGGAGCGGAGTGCTCTGGTGGGACAGGAGGGACTAATGAGGTCTTTCAGAGAGGATGGAGCTTCATCATTGAGAGCCTGATGAGTCAGCAGAAGGACTTTGAAGTGGATTCTAGATCCTACAGGAAGGAGAGAAGCTAAAGTGGAGAGATGTGTTCTCTCTTCTTAACTCCTGTCAGAACCCTGGCTGCAGCGTTCTGGACCAGCTGGAGACTCTTAGAGAGTTGTTGGGACATCCTGACAGGAGAGAGTTGCAGTGGTCCAGCCTAGAAGTGATGAATGCATGCACCAGTTTCTCAGCATCACTCTGGGAAAGGATGTTCCTAATCTTAGTGATACTGCAGGTGGAAGAAGGCGGTCCTGGTCACATGATTTATGTGGGAGCTGAAGGAAAGGTCATGGTCAAAAATGACTCCAAGGTTCCTTGCAGTTGTCCTCAGGGTCAGGGTGATGCCATCTAGAGTAGTGATCTGGTTAGAGAGGTGTCCCTGAGGGGTTTAGGTCCAAACATGATGACCTCAGTTTGATCTGAATTGAGCATTAAGAAGTTAGAGGACATCCAGGATTTGATGTCTTTCAGGCAGTCTAGCAGATTAGTAAACTGGCTTGTGTCGTCTGGCTCCATCGACCAGTAGAGTTGTGTGTCGTCCTCATAACAGTGGAAGTTGATCGAGTGCTTCTGGATTATGTCCCCTAATGGGAGCATGTAAAGAGGGAAGAGAATCGGTCCTAAAACTGAACCCTGTGGTCCACCATATGTAACTCTGCTATACTCTGAATGGTCATTATTAACATGAACAAACAAACCTGTCAGATAAGTAGGACTTAAACCATTTTAGGGCAGTTCCTTTAATCCCAATGTCATGGTCTAGTCTCTGTAGCAGGATGCTGTGGTCGATGGTGTCAAATGCAGCACTGAGGTCCAAAAAGACAGAGACGAGACCTCTGTCTGAAGCTGTAAGAAGATCATTAGCGACTCTGATCAGTGCTGGTTCAGTGCTATGGTGTTCCCTGAATCCAGACTGGAAGGCTTCAAAGAGCTCGTTGCTGTGCAGATGTTCATGTAGCTGCTCCAGGACAACCTTCTCAAGGATCTTGGAGATGTAGGGGAGGTTGGATATTGGCCTATAGTTGGCTAACACATCTGGGTCAAGAGAAGGTTTTTACGTAAAGGGTTGATGACAGCCACCTTAAAGGCCTGTGGCTCATAACCTGTGACTAAGGAAAGATTGATTTGATTTAATATAGACGTGTTGAAAGTCAAGAAAGATGAGAGGAAGGCACTTGGTAAGTTGTTGTGGGAAAAGGAGAAAGAAAACTGGGAAAAGAGGGATGAGGCTAAAAAGAAGGGTGACCAGGCAGAGTTACGGGAAAGGAAGAAGTGGAGGAAAGAAGAGAAAAGACACGAGGAAGCGAGAAGGGCGTGGTATGGTCTGGCTATGTTTTGTCAGGGAGTGGAACATGCAAATCGAGAGACCGTCCCCACCAAGGATGACCCGGAGCACCAGCAGGCCCCACCACCATATGAGAAAAGCGGGTGTCCACCAACCGCTCCACCAGCAGGACTCTATCCTGCGCTACAGGTCACCTCCGGCAGGTTCATCGTGGAGACTGCGAAGGCATCCACCGCCCCAACTTGTAAGGGAAATTCTCCCTGTAGATCAGTTGAGAGTTCCTAATTGTCTGAAGAATTCCATACTCGGTGTGATGAATCACGTCTCTTCAATACATGCAGCATGGAGAGAAGACTCTTGCTGAATGTTCTCTCTCAATCTTTACAATGTCCCAACCTTTATTCCATTCAACAACAAAGAAAAGGCAAATGGTTTCCACATCAAAGCAATGACTGTATGGGAAGTAGCACCTGTTTAGCATTTGCTTCTCAACTCTCCCCCTTCATCCTGTTTCCGTCACTGTCTGTCCTTTTGTTTCTCACCTTGGAGGGAGATGGCCACAGAAATGTATGCAATTCACAAAATGCTTCCTGAGATTAGTACTTCTGATCTATCGACTAATTTAATTCCTACAGACTGCATCTAGGGAGGCAAGTACAGTGCTCTAAGGCCAACCGACCCTGGCTGAAAAGGGAGAAGAGGACGCCAGAAGTGTAGGTTCTCAAGGCACAAATTCTGATCATGCAGAATATGAACTTCTTTTGGCAGACTAAGGAGAAGAGAGTGACGCATTCGATGACTGGGTACGTCGGGAAAAGATTAATGACCCATGAACACCATCCTTCTGGACCCGTGAGGTGATGGCAAAACGCCCTGGGAAAGGAAGACGAGTTGAAGTGATGGGCTCGCTTTCTGGCTATTGGAAGACGGAGGAAGGAGAAGCATTGGAAGACAGCGAGGAGAAGAAGGACCTCATAACACTCGACGAGATAGAGATCAGGAGTGAGGCATCAGGACCCGCTATCACAAAATCCAAAACACGGCCACCACATAGTACATCTAACGTGACACTGCGCGGACACAATACCCCTTGCTGCAAATGGGAGGGGGCAGAGGTGACAAATACAAACCTCTTGTATTAGGTTATGTGCAATCAATCGTTGATAAAATGCCTCCACCAGTGGAGGGAGGCGGACTCACTCACTCATTGTCTTCCACTTATTCCTTTCTATTAAAGGTTGCGGGGGGGTGGAGCCTATCCCAGCGTCAACGGGCGAGAGGCGGGGTTCACCCTGGACAGGTCGCCAGTCCATCGCAGGGCCAACATAGAGAGACGAACAACCATTCACACTCACATTCATACCTACGGTCAATTTAGAGAATCAATCGGCCTCGTCCCCAAATTGATGTCTTTGGACGGTGGGAGGAAGCCGGAGTACCAGAGAGAACCCACGCAGGCACGGGGAGAACATGGAGACTCACACAGTAAGATCCCGCGCCCAAGCTGGGACTCGAACCCGGAACCTTCTTGCTGTGAGGCCACAGCGCTAACAACTGCACCACCGTGCAGCCGGGAGGCGGACTCTGGTTGACTAAATTAGATATGTTAACCACTGGACAGAAACTGGCACTCGGTGATTTCAGAGCTGTAGCATCCCGCTGCATGTCCCGACATGACTTGAAAGACATTGAACTAGACGCTGACACTAGTGAAGACCCTGATGACGTGGCACTAACAATAGTCATAGACCCCTTAGGGCAAGCTATTAGGAGCAAATTTCCACTCCCTAACATGGCCGTCATTCCTAAACTAACCTGGAGCTCGTGCCAGCATCCTCGAGAATATCTAACTCAGTCTAAAGATGAGTGGACCAGAAACACCGGTTGCCACTCCGGAAAGGCTGGGGTTCAACAGGAATGGTTTCGCAAAGCTGTGTTGGATGGAGTGCCTGAATCGGTAAGAGAAAACATGATGAGTAACCCTGACTTACCAGGAAGTGATTCTAACATATGGGAAAAGCATCTTGTGCACCACCTGCAGAGAGCCAAAGATGAGGCGAACAAAGAAGAAAATTCAGTAAGAGATCTTCAAACACAATTACTGAAGCTGCAGCTGGGAGAGGCGAGACAAAAAGAAACTATGATGCATAAACAAATGATGTCTAGCAGTTTACAGAAAATGGCTGGGGAGCTGGACCAGAGACACCAGATCTGTTCCCAGTACCCCCATGGGCTCCCCAACCGAGGCTGCACAGTCCACCGAGGGGACCAGCCGCCCAATGGCGAGCTCAGAACTCATGGGGAGGATACAGGGGAGGACGTTGAGGTGGAAGGGACTGGGCGAGAGGTTGAGGAGGCCATGGGGGACTGCCTTGAGGACAGCAGGTGGGAGGTGAGTGCTACGTGTGTGGTCAACTTGGACACTGGGCAAGAGAATGTCCCATGCAGGGACCTGTGCCATGTGGGCACGGACGAAGTGGCCGACCACCCAGAGGAATGAGGGCCCCTGTTCCTCAGGCAGCACCGGTCCAGTGTGGACAATATCCCCTTACAGGAGGGGATGAGTGGGAGGAGCCCAGCACCTATCAACAACAGTGACACACCCCACAGAGAAACCCAGATGGAAGGCAGATCCTATGTTGTCTCTAAGGGTGTTGGATGATGACCTGCCATTTCTGGTCAACACGGGAGCCACACTCTCAACTTTAAACTCCGAACCACCCCAAGAAGTATGAATCAAGAAGTGTGATATGCATGAGTGGAAAATTACGTATGCAAAAAGGGCGCAGCTACAAGCATATATTCACTGTCTGTACAATCTTATTCAGACTCTCTCTTGCACTCTCACGGTGCATGTAGTGAGGTCTCCAGATAGATCTGTGTCTGCTTTGTATAAAACTCCCACACCTTCAAAAACTACACCACTGGATTCCTGACAAAAATCCCTACAAAAATATGGTATTACATTCCACTTTTGACCAACATATAGTGACCTATTCGCTTTTTGCACACTAAAAATGTCAAAGCCCTGCTCTGCTCTCCACTCTAACACAGATGGCCTCACACTGAGGCTTCTATATCCTTGTAGAATCTTGCTTAATTTCTTTGTTGTTTGAGCATTTTCCTGTTACGATTATGTATCTTTTTCTTTGATATGATGTGAATTATTTATTTTATTTATTAAGAAATGAGCTAATGGAAAGATGACGCTTAGGATCTGTGCAACTGAAGATGACCTGTTGGTTTCTATGTTTCTCTGCAAAACGTCAGGCAGGATTCGGAAGAGCGTCTCGGCTGAGACTATTAGAAACTGAAGAGGATATTTGCTCATGTTGCAGATGCGCTACACACACAGAATTAAGGATGCTTATGCACTGACTTTAAAATATATACAGTCGTATGAAAAAGTTAGGGCACCCTTGATCATTTTCAAGATTTTCCTTTATAAATCATTGGTTGCTCGGATCAGCAATTTCAGTTAAATATATCATATGGCAGACAAACACGGTGATATCTGAGAAGTGAAATGACGTTCATAGGATTTACAGAAAGTGTGCAATAATTACTTAAACAAAAGTAGGCAGGTGCATAAATTTGGGCACCCCAACAGAAAAATTCCATCAATATTTAGTAGATCCTCCTTTTGCAGAAGTAACAGCCTCCAAACGCTTCCTATAGCTTCCAATGAGGGTCTGGAGTCTGGTTGAAGGTACTTTTGACGATTCTTCTTCCAAAACATCTCCAGTTCAGGCAGGTTTGATGGTTTCATGGACAGCCCGCTTTAAATCACACCACAGATTTTCAATAAGGTTCAGGTCTGGGGACTGAGATGGCCATTCCAGAACGTTGGACTTGCTCCTCTGCATGAGTGCCTTAGTAGGATTTGAGCAGTGTTAAGGGTCGTTGCCTTGTTGAAGTATCCAGCCCCGGCGCACCTTCAACTTTGTCACTGATTCTTGAACATTGTTCGCAAGAATCTGCTGATACTGACTGGAATCCATGCGACCTTCAACATTAACAAGATTGCCAGTACCTGCACTGGCCACCGCTCCACAGCATGATGGAACCACCACCAAATTTTACTGTGGGTAACAAGTGTTTGTGTTGGAATGCTGTGTTCTTCTTCCGTCATGCATGCCGCCCCTTGTTATGTCCAAATAACTCCATTTTAGTTTCATCAGTCCACAGCACCTCATTCCAAAATGAAGCTGGCTTGTCCAGTTGTGCTTTAGCAGACCTCAAGCGACTCTGTTTGTGGTGTGTGCGTTGTGCAAAGTGCGCTGAGTAGTTGAACGACACACAGTGACACCATCTGCAGCAAGATCCTGTTGTAGGTCTTTGGCGCTGCTCTGTGGGTTGAGTTTGACTGTTCTCACCATCCTTCGCCTCAGCTTACCCGAGATTTCTCTTGGCCTGCCACGCCGGGCCTTAACTAGAAGTGTGCCTGTGGTCTTCCATCTCCTCACTATGTTCCTCACAGTGGAAACTGACAGCTGAAATCTCTGAGCTAGCTTTTTGTATCCGTCCCCTAAACCATGATGTTGAACAATCTTTGTTTTCAGGTGATTTGACAGTTGTTTTGAGGCTCCCATGCTGCCTCTCATCAGAGGAGAAGCAAAGAGGAGAACAACTTGCAACTGGCCACCTTAAATACCCTCTCTCATGGCTGGCTTCACCTGTACATGTAGGTCAAGGGTCAATGAGCTTACCAAACAAATTTTGTGTTCCAGTAATTAGTGCTAAAGGTATTCAAATCAATAAAACAACAAGGGTGCCCAAATTTATGCACCTGCCTACTTTTGTTTCAGTAATTATTGCACACTTTCTGTAAATCCTATAAACGTCATTTCACTTCTCAGATATCACTGTCTGCTATATGATATATTTAACTGAAATTGCTGATCCAAGCAACCAATGATTTATAAAGGAAAATCTTGAAAATGATCAGGGGTGCCCAAACTTTTTCATACGACCGTATATAAAGGTCAAACCACAGGTGCTGACATGATCAAGGTTTTGAAGTCGGAAACTTATTTTGTGGTTGACAGGCTGATGGTTGCCTATGTTGATTCTAGGAATTTGAACCAGCCGACCCCAGACTAGGCGCCCATCACGAGATTCTAAGAATTCCTGTACATGACATGTTCCTGTCCCCAATCTATATGCCCCCTCCCCTCGAAGATGAAGAAATGTATAAATATCTGACTGTTCCTTAGATTCATCAGAGAACTTCTGATGCTCTATGAGTATGCTGTAACTTCTCTCTCATGCATGAATAAAGTGTGTACGCTTTGGAAAAGAGACCACCGCCTCCTTTCTGTTCACTGCCCTGCCGGACGACCACCCCACGCCGGGCCACCCCACCACATCCAAAACTACAAGTCCCACAGATTTCATACTTATACTGTTGGATTTGGGACAAGTCCTGGACCCAGCTGTGGGCGCGAGGACGCTCAGGCCCTAACAATGCTGCTTGCAGCTTTAATTTCTTTTAATTTTGATGATTATAAATGACAACCGGAGTTTGCTTGTTCTCCCCGTGCCTGCGTGGGTTCTCTCCGGGTACTGCGGCTTCTTCCCACCATCCAAAAACATGCAATTGGGGACGAGGCTGATTGAATACTCTAAATTGACCGTAGGTGTGAATGTGTGTGTGAATGGTTGTTCGTCTCTCTATGTAGGTCCTGCGATGGACTGGCGACCTCTCCAGGGTGAACCCTGCCTCTCGCCCGTTGACGCTGGGATAGGCTCCACCCCCCCCACGACCCTTAATGTAGGAATAAGCGGAAGATGACGATGGATGGATGGATAACTGACAACCAATGAAAACCTAAAATTCAGTATCTCAGAACATTAGAATATTGTGAAAAGGTTCAGTCTTGAATACACCTGGTACCACACTCTAATCAGCTAATTAACTCCAAACACCTGCAAAGGCCTTTAAAAGGTCTCTCAGTCTGGTTCTGTAGGGGGGGGGGGGGGACTGCTGACGTGACTGTTCTCCAAAAGACCACCATTGACACCTTGACCAAGGAGGGAAGACACAGAAGGTCATTGTTAAAGAGGCTGGCTGCTCTCTGAGCTCAGTGTCCAAGCACATTGATAGAGAGGCGAAGGGAAGGAAAAGATGTGGTAGAAACAAGTGTTCAAGCAATGGGGATAACGCACCCTGGAGAGGGTTGGGAAACAAAACCCATTCAAAAATGTGGGGGAGCTTCACTAAGAGTGGACTTACAGAAGATTCGATCGGAACCTCAACCGGTCACCAAGTGACAAAAATGTAAGAATAGACCAGAGAAAGAGATGATTCTCAAAGTCTCACAAGTTCTACAACACAGACAGAAGTTGCCCATGTCCCATCAACCCGTCTTTATAGCCAAAGAGGCGTGCATTTCGACACCTGGTGCGTGTGTGTGTGTGTATTTGGATATGTGTGTGTATGGGTGAGTGTGTCTTTGAATATGCGTGTACTTTAATGAGTGTGAGTCTCGGTCACTCTGACCAGAACATTGCAAGACACTCTCCCAACCCTTAAGAGATGGAATGTCTGGAACTGGTGTATGTGCGTGCGTGTCTTGGCTACTGACATAGTTTTGGTGCAACGAACTTCCCGGAACATTACACTCCTCTCTGTGATATTAACACCATCTCGATAACATTTCCAAACATGGGAGTAATTCTCGGGACATCGATATCTTCTCAATAACAACTCCAAACAGGGAGATGATGATGTTGTAATATTCCTTGGTGTTTGCCAAAACCTGACCTTTCCCTGTGTGGGTTCTCTCTGGTACTCCAGCTTCCTCCACAGTCCAAAGACATCAAGAGGGACCAGGTTAATCCAGACTCTAAATTGACCGTAGGCGTGGCTGGGAGAGCCAATGGTTGTCTGTCTCTATGTGTTGGCCCTGCCATGGACTGGTGACCTGTCCAGGGGGAACCCCACCTCTCGCCAGTTGCTCACTCCACCCCCCCCCCCCCCCCGGAACCCTAAATAGGAATAAGCGGAAGACAACGGATGGATCAATGGACTATTTTACTGTTTCAACAGCGTTTTTGGGGTTTTCAAATGTTTTTGGTGTTTCATTTTCATAGTTTCACAGTTTGAGAACATGACATAAGACTGTCAATTAAACAGTGACAGAGGGTGTTTTGGGTGCTACGTAGTACTGTTCCACCTGGGATGGTTTGGCTTGTTTTGATGAACGAGAGCTGGCAGTGGGAGGTTCGGCAGTCTTTTACGCACCAGTTGATTGGTTCTGGGTTGTTGGTCGGTGGGCGACACATCTGTCCAATGCTGTGTCCAAATTGCCAAGTACCAACCTACGTCCTCCTACTACGACCTACCCCTACAGCCTCCTCCTACAACCTAAACACGGCGGCACCATTCAGACACCCTAGAAGATTGGTGGTGAAGCACGACCTCTGCTGGCAGAGCACAGACACTGCAAATAGGTAGACAGCACCAACGAAAGCCCCACCTGCTGGCCTGACTGTCGTACTGCACTCCACTTTGAACGCACCTTTCACTCATTTTCTATTATTAAACACATTAATGCACCTGTAAAGATGTGTTCACACCAAACGCGACGAGGTGTGAACACACCTTTAGTCATCAACAACGACTATCAATGTTGGTGTTCATCAGAATGGGAGACTCTTGGTGGCGCAAACTTGGCTTGCGCAGCCACAAGTTTTTAGGGAACAAAGAAGAAGTCCGCGGTGCATTGTGGGCCATAGGTTGCTCCGTAGGATGCACCTGAACCGACCTACAATGTGGGCGTGTTCAGGCTGGAATTTAGGTTGAGAAGTAGGTCGCTACTCGCGCCAGTTGTGGTTTGGGACAGCCTATGACCTGCTCTGAGACCTACGATCAGACCTACTTGGCCATTCGGACGCAGCACATGTGATCCCTCTTCCTGCTAACTGATTTAACCAGGAAGTGGTTATCAGGAAGTTCCTCACAAATACATCTGTGCTCTGATGGCAGGGATCTCATATGAGCTGAGACGATGGCCGGAGAGAATATCCTGTCACCTGCTGCTAGCTAGTAGCACATCTTCAACCCTTGCAGTCCAGCCCACTTGCTAGCGTATCCCTGAGGGCCTGGCACAGACACCTGCTGTGCACCACATAGCCAAACAACAGGGCCACTCTGGCTTTGCCCCAATCAGCAGCCTCTCTTCGGTGTGCTCCATCATCGCTCGCTCTCTCCACACCTGCCACTCACACTCAAGTGCTGTTTTGCTCGATGAGTTGAGCGATTGATTTTTGTTGTTTTCACTGGAACGGACATTAACTTCTTGATAAAATGTGTACATATCAGATGTATTTCATCTGGCTGCTTCCCAGAAAACAGATGTTGCTGACATCACACCTGTTCGACTTCAGTTTCCCTCCCCCTGAGCTGTAAACGCCATTTCATAACAAACGTGACGCATGAGGGAGAAGAAAAGCGACCAGTACAGCGTGCCTGTGACCACAGCAATGAAAGAATCCTAGATACACACACCAATAAATCCTCTGGTCAGGTGTTGAGCGGCAGGGGGGAGCCCATCGGCAGAGACATTGTTGAAGCCCAGGATGACCTGTAGGAACCTGAACTAGCTGCGACTTACTGATGTACAGGAGGACGAACAGAGACGCTGCTGTCTATCACAAACTCACACAAACATGTTTACATCCACCTCATCAAAGTACCCTGACGCAGAATCATGGGTGGACATCACTTTTCGATGGAGTATTTTTTTCCTTCACTGTAAGAACCTAATTAAAAAAACACTGCTAGACCTGCTGGCCTTCTCAAGGTGTCCCTCGCTGCTTCTACTGCTCTCTGGTGACTCCTAGGGCTGGACGTGTCAGTCACACAGCTGTTTGTACACCAATCACCAGGACCACACACCCTCCACCGAGGGTTGTCTAGACTTTGATTGGAGACTGTTTCCTAAACGCGGCTTTGGATGAAACTCCAACATGCAGAGACTTGAACTTGCATTCAGGTCTTCAAACACCACCATCTTCCATAGGATGGACATTCCAAGTACAAATACAGCCTCAGTGGATGGGCAACACCGCGACCACTCACCACGAACGTTCTCATCCATTACAATCACTACGAGAAGCGTGAGCGCCACCCTGTGCCCAGGTTGCAAACAGCGGCACCTGCTCAGAGCCTTCATGGAACTCAGTGAGGAATTATGTCAGTGCGCACAGAAAGGCAATAAAAATGAAAAATGACATGATAGTTAAGCCAAGTGTGGGTTTATTTCTTCTCACTTCTATACTCGCGTTTTGATGAAATCGAAAAAAAATGTATGTGCTTTTCTGTGGGGGAGATTTCAACAGTTGTTGGAATTGAACTAAAAGTTGTTGGTAGAAAGAGGACATGATGTCACTCTGCACTTGAAAACTGGAACAGGCCGGCGCGTTGAGATGATCATACTATCTGAGTGACGGGGCAGTCATCGGGCTGGTCCAGGAACAGCGTCTGAAATATGTGGTTGTAGAAGGAGGGGTGGTAGAGGCAGGCCCGGGCGCAGTCAGGGCTGAAGTTCAACTCCAGGATCTGAGGCTGCATGAGCCGCTCACCTGTCCCAGGATCAGAGGGATCATGAACAACAATCAGTATATTTAGATTTACATACACACGCTTTTGGGACCTCATCAAAATCATAAGATGACAAACTGCAAGCACTTCAGGCCTGAGAGTTTAGGCAACAATTACCAGAACAATGAAATGAAAGGGTGCTTGTGGAAGAGAAATACTCGCCATTCTCCCCTCGCCTCCACTTCAGCATCAGGTCCACAGCATAGATGGCCCGCGAGGACACATAGGCACAGATGCCATACGGAGCTGGGCGGGATGTCGCCGCCTGGAAGAGCTCTCTGAATGCTTTAAACACTTCTGCCTGTGAGAGGGAGAAGATGTGAGGTGAAACATATAACAAGGACCTGCAGCTGAAGACCCCCCCCCCCCCCAAGCATTTGTTTGGACCTCGAAGGGCACCAGAGACAGGAGTGGAGCTGCTGAGTGATGGTGGCTGCACCACGAGTCAGTGCCGGAGTTGCTCATTGGCTGCTCCTCCTTCAACACGAGGAGCAGGAGAGCCTTAGATGCGCCTGAGTGATCAGGACACTCCCACACGGAGAAGCAACAGAGGAACCCAGACTCAGACCAGAGGAAACCAACACAGGCACGTGGCTGCTGACAACACACCGACCTCCTTTACATTCTATGAACTACAAGAAGGTTTTAGCCTGAAACACTGAACATGGAGGTGCAAGACGACCAGGACATCAGTAGCTCAACGTCTGGCTGAGCCTCCATTATCAGGTACCAGTGACGGAGGTGAGGGATTAAAAAGACATGTTTTAAACTTTATGAACTCAAGCCCCTCCCCCATGTGATCATGAGGAGGACAGGACGAGTGTGGATGTGGTGGATGAAGGATGTCCCAAAGTCAGCCAGGAAACCTCAAGGAAACAACCACATCAACACACACAGTTTAAAGTTTGGACGTACTTCCACCTCCTTCCACGGGTGCTGCGGGTACTGCTCCTCAAACATGGGGATGAACTCATCATAGTGCACCTGGAGACACAGAGGCATCACTGCAGGGAGCCATCATGGATGTGAGCTAGCACCACACACACGCTAATCTGAGTGCACCTCTGTGACCTTACTTACTAGACTTTATGTAAAAACACAACATCTATTTATATCACTCACCTTCTTACTGTGGAACTCAGTCAAAACATCCCAGCCATCAATGGCAAAATAGAACGAATTATTCTGTTCTAGATGATTCTTCCCAGTGGAACAACACAGAAGCGGCTGGTAGCTGGGAGTGGATGTCCTGGCACTGATCTCCCATGTTTCCATCCAGCACATTTGATAGTAATAGTATAATAACAGTATATGAGGGGATCCTGAGAGAATGCCCACTAACCTGCACCTTCATAGAAGGTCCTCAGACTGAGTTGAACACAGTTGTTCCATCAAAGACCACAAGGAGTGCAGTTAAACTGTTATGCTAAAAAAAGCGTAGCTCAACGACAGCCAGAGAGCGCCACCGTGAGACTGCCGGCGCTCCTACAGCTCAGGCAGTGATGAGCAACCAGGCTCACCCCCCCACAAACATCACTAACATGATGTTTGTTCTAACAGGGTAACTTCCTGGAACGGCTGTGTGCCGCCTATCTGCCCCTGACGGTTCCTCCTACTACACCTGTGTCAGGTGATGCATAACCTTGCTGACTGTCAGAAGAGCGCCACTGAAACCAGTCGGCAGAGGAAACGATTGACTGAGTGAGGCTGACAGCAAAAACAATAACATCAACAACAAATAAAGATAACAAGAAGCATGAGCACAGACGTTTAGAGAAGGTGAAGAAGAACAAAGTACCTGCTTGAGCTGTACCCCCTCAGCGTAGTTCATGACAGTGAAGTGCTTCTGATAGTCGTCGAGGTGGTCCAGGGAGAACGGTCTAAAGACGCCGTGCAGGAGCAACACACACACGGTCAGGAGACTCAGCACTGCTACCTCACTGGGGCCAGAACGTCCACGTTACAAGGCCAAGCAGTACAATACATGACCAGGGGAGAGTCTCACAGAGCTGGCCCTCCCCTTTGGTCACATTTAGATGGGACTGATATCAATGTATGACATCATAGAACGGGCCACTTACTGCCTCTACAGGGGTCAAGAGGTCATGTGCCTCCTGAGGTCTCATCAATATCTGAGACGTTAGCAGCCACTGTCCTCAGACAGCAGGTGTAGCAGAGACACAGCACCTGTAGCATGTCAGGACCAGCCTGGTGACACTCCTACATGAGTGATACCTGTTGGCGAAGCGCAGCCAGAAGACATCGTAGGCGTAGAGACGCAGTGGCTGCACCGAACGCAACATCAGCATGTAGCGGATGTCAAACTTGACCAGTCCCACTTCCTCCCTGTGGAACAGCACTGGGTCTTCTATGTATTTACACACCACCTGCGTGGTGCGAGCACACACACACACACACACACACACACACACACACACACACACACACACAATATTAGGCAAAATGCCTCTGTTGAACAAAAGTAGCCTCCAACTTCCAAAATTCACCTGAAGTCCATCTCAGGTCAGAACCACAACTGACCAGGTGGTTGTTCTGACACATTCATACGTGCTTTGATGATGATGATGATGATGATGGTCAGCACATGTACAACATACATTAGTTTCACAGGCCCACTGTCAGCTATCACATTGGCCACCTAGCCGCTAATTCGCCTGTCTTTTTTGCAGCTTGGCCTGAGGTCTCAGAGAGATTGCGGCAAATCGGGGGTCAGTTTTGGCCCGGCAATTTTCCTCCTTCAAGGGTTCACTTATTGCCGTCTCCTCTGCTATGTGAGTCCAAGCCGTTAATGTGGCGGCTTGGTGTGAGGTGGGCGTAGATGTTGATGATGATGCAAACTCATAAACATAAGGCTCGCCAGTTCTCCCGCATCAAACACCTCTGAGAATGTTGACCCCGCCGCTGCTGGCAGCCGCAGCGGTGAACTGCTGTTTTGAAACTTACAGATCGTCACAGGCTGAATATTCTCCTGACGTTTATGTTGTACATCATTGTTCACGTTCAACTCCATGCTATACGTGGTTACACCCACACAAGTGGCGGCATTTTTGGATAGAGGAATATTACTCCCCCATTTCACACAGACAAGATGGCAAATTCCTGGCTCTACCGGGCCGCAAATTTGGCGCATTCTGTGTCTGAAAAGGACTCCAGTGTGACACCATTTCCACCATAAAAAATATCAGCAATGAGCAGCAGCTGTGATGGTGGCCCCTGTGGTGCTGGAGGGAGCCCTACGGCCAATGCTCCAGTATCAATGGTATTACTGGTATGTGGTGGGCTTGATATAGACACCGTACCCGGGCGTCTCTAAGGAAGTGTGCCGGTACCTTCGGTGTACTCTCCCTCTGCCGGATGATGTAGGTCAGGTTATTGGTGATGTGAGTGTCTAGACTGCGGGCCAAATTCCAGGGCTTGCAAATCCAGTGGTTATCCTCTCCCCTGGAACACGGAGACAGAAATGTTTGGAGAATCTGCTAAACTCAGGGGCTCTGCTTCTAATGAGATCAGAGCACAAACATCAGAAATACCTTTCCGTTCTCTGCTGGTAACGTCGGATGAAGTGTGGCAGCTCCGTCTGGAGGTTAAAGGTCTCTGGCATCCAGTCAGGTGCTGTGCCCAGGTTGACTCTGCGGGCCACGGCGGCGAGGCAGTCCTTCACAGTGAGGATACTCTCACAGGGGAACTGGTTCAGCATGACACGTGGTCGCTCCACGCTCAGCGTCCTGTCAGAGACCAGCATTAGTATGAAACGAGAGTTACCAATATAACTGCGGTTCTATGAATCCCGAATGACCACCAGAGGGCGGTACTTCAAGCACTGAATATTCTCTTCACGCATCTGCAATCCGAGTATATATACCAACAAACTCACCTCGGACCCTCAAGTGACCCGAGAGAGGCAAAATCTTCCGTTGTCATAAGGGGTTCTGTTCCTACAGAGTCTTCTCGCGGCAACACAAGGATTCTGATTGACAAAACGCTCTGGCGGTCATTCAGGATTCATAGAACCGCTGTTACATTCGTAACTCTCATTCTATTTCATCCCTGCAGACTGCCAGAGGGCGGTGCTTAAAGCACTGAATGAACAATACCAGCAGAGTCATGAGGAATCCCAGGTACATACTTCACTGAACGGAGGATGGGGAGTGGCTACGTTCACAGGCAGGCAGGAGGTACTAACGGCTAGAGCGTGTAACTTGCCAACACACTTCGCTGAGAATCACCAGCAGAAAAGCAGTCTTTCGTGAAACACACTTGAGCCCTGCCTGCTCCAAGGGCTTAAAGGGGGGTTGGCACAAAGCGTCTAGCACCACAGGCAGGTCCCATGCTGGAGCTCGTGGGACTCTCAGGGGGCGTAGCCTATGAGCCCCCCTCAGGAAGAGTGACACCAGGCTATTACTTCACACTGTGCCACTATCAACCTTGCTGTGTTGACAGGATATTGCCGCTAAATACACCTTTAGCGTGGAGGCAGACGGCCGGCCCCGGAGCCTCAATCCTTAGCCCCCTGACCCCTAGGGGTACGGTGGGCAGGGTTCAGTGGCAGGCAGAGTCTGGGTCGAGGGCCTGGGTGCTGAGATTGCCTGGGGGGCACGTGAGCAGCACCCCGAAAATCCCCAGTCTGCCTCTGCATGAAGCGCTGAGGACCATAACCGCCAGTAGAACGAGACTGCACTGATGGACAGGCTTGCATGGCAGCCAGGAGGCCCCAGACCTGCTGGGGTGAGGAATGCTCCTATTGAGACCTGAAAGCTGCTGGCTGGTCTCCCGAGCTCGAACAGCTTGCTCAAGTGCCTTGAGAGCAGCCGAGCCGATTATCTCCCCTGGCACCACCCGAACGCTGTGGAGGGTCCTCCTACACACCTCCGTCAGGGGGGACTGTGCGAGCCATACTTGGCAGCAAGTCTGAACCAGAAAAGACATCATCCGCCCAAGTCCCTATCTGCAGATACGCATCGCAAAAGCCAATGATGGAAACCTCAGCCCCCCCTTCCTGCATGGAAGTGGAGAGCGCAAACATAGGGTGAGCCAAGGAGTTGCCAATACGGCCGGCGCATTCTCCAGCATTGTAAGCCCTCGTAAGAAGATCGTCCGTGATCCGACATTGAGGTCGAGGGCACCTTCCAGCCACCCGCAGCGCCTCATCGGGAGACACAATGAGGGATGCGACAGCAGGCTCAATAGCAGGCATGCAGTCCAGGCCAGTTCCTGCAGCATCATGCATGGCTGCCAGGGTTCAGCCATCAGCTGAGAGACGTGAAATAGACCCAGTATCTCTCCAACAAGCGTGTAACTCCCTCTAATATCCCTGTGAGGGGGTAACAGTGAAAGCGGTAGGGGCTCATCTGCGCCTAAGGAAGGCCCTCTCAGATACCGCAGCCGGCTGAAGCAGTATGTCCAGCTTCAGGTGCTCCACGGCCCTACACAGAATGGCCTGCATGGAGCTATCACCTGCCTCTCTCAAGGAGATCTGAGCCGAAGACAGGGAGCCAGAGTCTGAGGCCTGAGAGGCCCTGTGCCCCTCATCGTCTTGGAAATGAGAGGCTGAGGCTGCCAGAGAGAGAACCTCATCTTCTGGATCCAACACAAGCATCGGTGGAGTGGATTCCTTTGCGGCCTCCAAAAGAGGATCAGAATGACCAGCTTGCAAAAGGGACCTCATCTCAGCCAACTCCACAGACAGTCGATTCACCTCAGAAGAAAGCCTGTGTCCTGATTTCACCTTCTTCCTAGAGGGTGCAGCAACAGCAGCAGACTCAACCCTGCGTTTTGAACACGTAGAGCGAGCTGGAGGCAGCTGACTTGAGGAAGGGGGATGGCCCCCATCTACCACCTGAGCCAATCTAGCAGCCCTCAGCACATGCGGCATGTAGCTGCAATTCATGCATGGACTGTCAGACATCGCCTCCCTCAGATGATCAAGACCGAGACATGCCGGGCAGAGGTCATGACCATCATCGGCCTGCAGAGGTGCCCCACAGCCAACACAATAATGGCAACCATCCATAGCAGCAAATGGTATTTAGCAGGGAAATACTTCAACTGAGGGAAGGGGCGCAACACCGCCTAGTCAGGAGGGATCGGAGTGCTGGGCGGAAGATTAGCGCCAACAGCCCTCAGGTCAGCCTGTAACAGAAGGTATTTGGCGTACACAAGGGCGAATAAAACTCCCGTCAGCAAAGTGTGAACACAAACACTGACGCAGGAGTACACCATCCGCTGGGAGAGGGGGCGAGAACGCTGCCTTCACCAGCAGAGGTTCCAGACAATCAAGAGAATCTAAAAAATATCAGCCCACCGCGCGAACGCTCCGGCAGGAATTAAATGAGAAATCAAGCAACGTTATCAGTCCCGGCGGAAGCAATCAGAGTTAACACAAAACAAGCCACCACAAAACCAGGAGCGGGGAGCACAAGGCTACCATCACCATCAGTGACCGCAACTTACACAGCCGTAAGTAAAGATGCTTTAGCGAACACCGCCGCAAATCCAAACAAGCAAATCAAAGCTAACAAAGACAACAGTCCTCAGGGGGAGGGAGTGTGGACGTTACCTAAACCGACAACCGCTGACACACAGTAAGCAAGTTATTAATTACCATGAGGCAAACAAACCAAAAACGACAGCTGTCGCAGTCCTTGGAGAGCAAACTTCGCTGCTCCGACCAACACGGTCAAAGGGCGTCCAGTGACGGTGCCGACAAATGTGGACCGATGAAATCAGGGTCTTAAAGTTTAGAATAGAGTTTAGCCAAAATGCTACCTGATGCATACAGACTGCATGTGAGAAGAAAAAAGGAACAGAACCCCTGATGACACCGGAAGATATTGCCTCTCCTGGGTCACAGGTGACATTGTTGGCATACATACTCAGATTGCGCATGCGCGAAGGGAATATTCAGTGCTTTAAGCACCGCCCTTTGCAGGGATGCAATAGAACAGGCTTATTGTTGCTCTACAAGTGAGTCGATCCAAACGTCCCGCTGGACCTGCATTGGCACACATGTGGGTGGAATGTTCCCCCTGCAGCGGCGGCTGTCAGGGAGGGGGCGGACACTGAAGAAAGCAACCAGGAGCCTGTTGGGAAGCGCCAATTCAGTAGTTTAACAGGTAAAAATAACGAGTCACTAACCTGAACCACTGACCAGTAACCAGGCGGTAAATCAGTACCATATTCAGAGGCACCAGAGCTTCAGAGAACACTTCTTAATTAATTTTACCAAATAAAGTCATGACTTACCAGGATGTGTTCATCCCACAAGACTAAACTGACCCGGCCCATGTTGTGACGATCTGAGTCGTGACTTAATCCAGGTGACCTGATCACAATGCCAGTCTACGTGCGTTTGTGTGTCACGTATTATCAGCACAAAGATCGAAGGAAATTAGTTTCTACAAACACTCACTCATCCTCAGAGGGGTCTTTACATCAAAGTGTGTGTGTGTGTGTGTGTGTGGACGGACATCAGGATGACCCTGTCCTGCACAGCTGGCCTGCTGCTGCTCCGTTCAGGTGCACTCAACATCGTTGCAGCCAAACAAATCCATCACTGAAACACTGTGGTCTCTGAACACACGTGCATTTCCTGTCTGATGTTAGCTGGTTAGCTGGCATCCTCCATTTCAGCTCTCTTGTACCTCAGCTTCATAATTTGTCTTTGGGGTCAACAGCTGGTCTGCCCCCAGGGCCTCAGCCTGGGTTGGGGGTGAACTTGTGGTGCCTTTCATAGTTGTAAGTTTGTTGTTCGAACACTCACTGACAGTGAAGCTGACGCTCACGGCGCCTGTGTCGTCCTGATGCATAGCTGTGTTAGACCGCGTGAAGATCACATCTGTGCAGGACGGTCTAGTTCGATGCTACTGGGTAGCGCCTGACATCACCAGTATGACTGTTTATTGGGGGGGGCTCAGATGTCCTGGGGGAGCCGACTCGACCTCGTCTCACAGCCAAACTCCTACCTCTGGGGTAGATGCGTCTCCGAGTCCTGCCTGGTCTACAAAATCCCACCAGATTCTCACCAGGGTTCAGACTTCTAACAGACCAGTACCTTCAATGTGTGTGGGAAGTCAAGACGCAGCAAAATGCAACGTCAATACCTGGCAGCTAGAGAACTCACTCAGTACATATACCGTATACATAGAGTACTCACTCATACATATACCGTATACATAGAGTACTCACTCATACATATACCGTATACATAGAGTACTCACTCATACATATACCGTATACATAGAGTACTCACTCAGTACATATACCGTATACATAAAGTACTCACTCAGTACATCAGAGCATCATCTAGCGGTGGGGTTTCTGACCTGTAATCTTTGATGTGGTTGTAGCTCCAGATGACGTCAGCCTCCTCCTCCTCCTCCGTCAGCTGGAAGCAGGGATGCGACAGGTTGTCTGTCACTTGTGACATCTCACAGTAAACCCTGGAACCAGACACACAGCTGAGGACACCGTCACAGCTCCAGCCCCAAGGCTGCTTCTCCTCCAGCACCAGTAAAACTGGGTTTGGTGGCCTTTGTTTGTTTGTTAGTCAGCAGGATTACAGGTAAAAGTACAGAGTCCTCCACAGGTGTCACCGCACAACAAGAACCTCCTCACGTGGCTGATACATTTCAACCCCTGTTTACTGCAAAGGAAACAGCTGTTGGACTAAAGATTAGTACCCTACATGCACTTCATAAAAGTACCAACTCACTTCAGGATCTGGTCCTCGGCCACAGCGTCAGCCTGGATTTCAGCGGGCAGCTGCTCCCTGTTCTCCTGAGCAATCGCCTACACCAGGAGAGAGGTCTGGTCACACAGGGGGTGACCGGAGGTCAGCGGAGGTGAACAGAGGTCGGGGGGGGGGGGTCAACAGAGGTGAACAGAGGTCGGGGGGGGGGTCAACAGAGGTGAACAGAGATCGGGAGGGGGGTCAACAGAAGTGAACAGAGGTCAGGGGGGTCGACAGAGGTGAACTAAGGTCAGGGGGGTCAACAGAGGTGAACTAAGGTCAGGGGGGTCAACAGAGGTGAACAGAGGTCAGGGGGGTCAACAGAGGTGAACAGAGGTCAGGGGGGTCAACAGAGGTGAACAGAGGTCAGGGGGGTCAACAGAGGTGCAGAAACACTATGAGGGAAATCTTGGGGTAAACATCCATTTCACCAAGCCGTCCCTCAGACTTCTCAATCATGTCACTCGTGCATCTCAAGATGTGAACGAGTGAAGCTAACAGAATCACAGCGTTGAATGCATGTCTACGTTGGCGTGTGAACATCAGGTGAAGATCCAAGAGTTCTCAGATGCTCACGCAAGGTTTCTTTGTCACAGATTTGGTCTCAGACGTGTGAAACACCAGATCATCCCTCCACCTGACAGCTGTGTATCCCCCTCAGATCAAGAGTCTTTGGCCCGGTCACACCTGAACTAGCACCCCAGTCCTGAAGCTGCGCCGGAGCTGTTGGGACTGGAGTGTCTCTATTTCCCTGACTGGCTACGAAGAGAACAGAAATCATCAGAAAACCCAACAGGAGCGACTGCGGTTGTCTGCTAACGCAAAGCTGCCGTGGGCTTGAGCAGAGGTAACTTGTGTTTCACCTCGTAGTAGGAATCTGGAGGCTCGGACGTGGCAGCGCCAACCTCTCCTAGATCAGCAGGAACCCATGGAAGCAGACGGCACCGCCTCACCAAAGCATTTGTCTCCCCATAGGCATAATCACGGGTCACTTCATCTGAGGGAAAAAACCAGATTGGAATTTTGATCAGTGAAGCTTTTTGTGGAAGAAGAAGAAGAAGAAGAAGAAGAAGAAGAAGAAGAAGAAGAAGCAGAAGCAGAAGCAGAAGAAGAAGAAGAAGACGAAGAAGAAGAAGAAGAAGAACGGCAGCGTACAAGTTCATCTGCTCTATCTGATGCTCAGTCAACTTTTCTTCCAGTGGCGAAACATTTGAGGAAAAATCTTCTTCCAATTTCAGTTAGTGTCATTCTGCCTGAAACTCTCCCGTTAACATCGACAGGACATCTGACATGGTCTTGGTCCTGGACCTCATCTGTTCTGACGCTCTCACCTCCCTTCTGCAAGTCCTGCAGAGGCCAGAGGAGAGTGTAGGCCAGCTGGTCCTGGACACAGAAGAAGGGGGCCATGCAGCAGCTGGGCTGGTCTGAGTGCTGCACCTGAGAGCCAAACTCATCCATGATGTACCACACGGGCAGCTTCTCCTCTGCAGACTGAATATCACAGCAACATGTGACAGATCAGACAGGTCAGGGACAAGAACATCACTGTGCTAGCGTTGAGAGCAGCTTCAGAGAGACCGCTGGACTACAAACACACCTCATACCTGACATGCTAACATCCTGCTGGACTACAAAAACAACTCATCACTGACATGCTAACCTCCTGCTGGACTACAAAAACAACTCATACCTGACATGCTAACATCCTGCTGGACTACAAAAACAACTCATCACTGACATGCTAACCTCCTGCTGGACTACAAAAACAACTCATCCCTGACATGCTAACCTCCTGCTGTACTACAAAAACAACTCATCCCTGACATGCTAACCTCCTGCTGGACTACAAACACACCTCATACCTGACATGCTAACATCCTCCTGGACTACAAAAACAACTCATCCCTGACATGCTAACCTCCTGCTGGACTACAAAAACAACTCATCCCTGACATGCTAACCTCCTGCTGAACTACAAAAACAACTCATCCCTGACATGCTAACCTCCTGCTGGACTACAAACACACCTCATACCTGACATGCTAACATCCTGCTGGACCACAAAAACAACTCATCCCTGACATGCTAACCTCCTGCTGGACTACAAAAACAACTCATCCCTGACATGCTAACCTCCTGCTGGACTACAAAAACAACTCATCCCTGACAGACTAACCTCCTGCTGGACTACAAACACACCTCATCCCTGACATGCTAACCTCCTGCTGGACTACAAACACACCTCATCCCTGACATGCTAACCTCCTGCTGGACTACAAAAACAACTCATCCCTGACATGCTAACCTCTTGCTGTACTACAAAAACAACTCATCCCTGACATGCTAACCTCCTGCTGGACTACAAACACACCTCATACCTGACATGCTAACATCCTGCTGGACTACAAAAACAACTCATCCCTGACATGCTAACCTCCTGCTGGACTACAAACACACCTCATACCTGACATGCTAACATCCTCCTGGACTACAAAAACAACTCATCCCTGACATGCTAACCTCCTGCTGGACTACAAAAACAACTCATCCCTGACATGCTAACCTCCTGCTGAACTACAAAAACAACTCATCCCTGACATGCTAACCTCCTGCTGGACTACAAACACACCTCATACCTGACATGCTAACATCCTGCTGGACTACAAAAACAACTCATCCCTGACATGCTAACCTCCTGCTGGACTACAAAAACAACTCATCCCTGACATGCTAACCTCCTGCTGGACTACAAAAACAACTCATCCCTGACAGACTAACCTCCTGCTGGACTACAAACACACCTCATCCCTGACATGCTAACCTCCTGCTGGACTACAAACACACCTCATACCTGACATGCTAACATCCTGCTGGACTACAAAAACAACTCATCCCTGACATGCTAACCTCCTGCTGGACTACAAAAACAACTCATCCCTGACATGCTAGCCTCCTGCTGGACTACAAAAACAACTCATACCTGACATGCTAACATCCTGCTGGACTACAAAAACAACTCATCCCTGACATGCTAACCTCCTGCTGGACTACAAAAAACAACTCATCCCTGACATGCTAACCTCCTGCTGGACTACAAACACACCTCATATCTGACATGCTAACATCCTGCTGGACTACAAAAACAACTCATCCCTGACATGCTAACCTCCTGCTGGACTACAAACACACCTCATACCTGACATGCTAACCTCCTGCTGGACTACAAAAACAACTCATCCCTGACATGCTAACCTCCTGCTGGACTACAAAAACAACTCATCCCTGATAGACTAACCTCCTGCTGGACTACAAAAACAACTCATCCCTGACATGCTAACATCCTGCTGGACTACACAAACAACTCATACCTGACATGCTAACATCCTGCTGGACTACAAAAACAACTCATCCCTGACATGCTAGCCTCCTGCTGGACTACAAACACACCTCATCCCTGACATGCTAACCTCCTGCTGGACTACAAAAACAACTCATCCCTGACATGCCAACTTCCTGTTGGAGAACATCAGCTGACGAGTCTTCTTCAATGTGGCTCAGGACACATTTGCGTTCACACGACTAACACAGAGGCCACACACTTATGAGACTGTTCTGACTCCATCTTCCACCTACCCCCTGAGAGAGGTGATACGTCTGGTTGTAGCGCCACATGTGCTCCATCACCAGCTCCACTGTGTCAGGGTCAGGGGCCTCGCCGTGGAAGTCCAACCCTATGAGGGCGGCCATTCTGGGCAGCAGGCCAGGGACCTGCTCCAGCTGCTGGCGGGCGTGATCTACACGGTAGGTCCAGGCGTGATCCACCAGGAAAACACTGCACATACACACATTCATCCACTTTGCTTTCAGGAATCTTTCACCTTGGTGACTTTTGTGCTGGGAAGCTGCTTCAGAGGAAGGAGACCAGATGGTGCTGACCCCACCATGTCTGTTGGATTGCTGGCAGTTAGCAATGACTGTTGGTCTGTGGTGCCCCCTTGTGATAACTGGAGAGCATTACACCTCTTGGTGGCAAGAGAAAATGCTCTGTTGACCTGAGGTTAAGTGGAGTCTATCTGATGATCTTCCAGGAGACCCTCCAATAAATGAGGAAAAGTTTAATTTCTCGCCTTTTTTCACTCAAACGCATCATCTGGCCCCTGTTTGTCCACTTCAAGTGAATGTGCTAGAAAAGGCTGATTAGCAACTTAGCAAACAAAATTACATAAAAAAAACAAACCTATTTACTGGTAACAGCTGATGCTGGCACCAGATTCACTTCTCTGCGTCTAACTGTCAGATTCAGGTCTGGAGGCTCCGGGCTCCTCCAGGGTTGACTGTTTAGTCGCTGATGCGTCTGAGGGCCTGAAAGTGATGAGCAGATTTCTTGGGTCCTCACCTGGTGGGCTCGGAGGCCTGCAGCCCGCCCTCCCGGGTCACCACCACTCTGCTGCTGATCAGAGCTCCGCCTTCCTCCTCGTTTTCTTTGTTCTCCTCATCGCTGTAATGCTGTCGGACCTGCAAGACTCCGAAAACTTCCCCGGCATCATAAACCTGTGACACAGAAAAGGAACATGGAGGAGTTCTGCATGAGAAGGCGACCACAACGGATCCGCCCCTCAGCAGAGCCGGCGGGTCCGGAGCAGTCAGAAGTTCAAGACCGGCTCGTATAAAACTAGCAAGTATTTGTTTGCAGTTTTTCCTTCATGGTTTACCTGATTCTTATTGATGCAGTACTGCTGATAGCTAGCTAGCTGGCGCTCACAGGTCAGACTCCTGCTGCTCTTTGAGGAGCAATGACATCTGACTCATGTTGACGGGAGGCAGGAGGGAGCCGATGAAGGAACCCACGTGGAACATCTTTATGTTGGAAGATGACGTAAATGCAACGCCGCCGCTGAAGCCACGGCCACGCCTCATTTACAGGTGTGCGGGGCTGACGGGCAGGCCTACAAGTGAGGTGGATTCAGGGGTCCAGGAAAGCCCAGCATCATGAGGAAGACCCGGGGGCAGAGGTCGTGTGTTCGGACATTTTGGCCCCGCCCTGCCTGGAAATACCTGCACCGCCCCTCAGGCTTGCAGCAGTCGGAGTCCAGATTTTATACCTTGCTGGATGGACTACGTCCTGTTGCTACGCTAACATGGACCTGCGACGGTGTCTCACCTGTCTCCGTCCAGGTGTGTCACAATGTGCATAGAAAACCTCGAAGTACTTCAAAGCAGTACTTCTACGCAGAACCTGTGCCACCGACCTGGTTGGAGATCTTGCGCTGCAGGCTCCTCCAGTAGGTCCGGGGGACCCCCGAGGAGCTCAGGGACCCGGCGTGGACGGACACGAAGACTCGGAACTCGTCGTCATCGTCATCTTCAGTCGATTGCGCGTCGTTTGTTGACATCGTAACCGCAGGTGAAACTCACGTGGCGCACCGGCGCGCTGCTGCAGCTGGATCACCGACCCCGGAACTACTGGCGTGACAGCCGAACCCGCGGTGCATTGTGGGAATTTAAAGGAACCGTATGATGAGTCATAATAACGGTAAACTACTTCTTCAACAGCAAAGCAAATGATCTCAAATAAAGCTCAGGTCATCCACCTGTCCGGACCGGGGGGCTGCTTTTATTTAACGCAAATTTCAAGAACGACAAGCATTTCAAGCATTTATGATTACAAAGGTTCTCGTTTCAGAGCTGAGCGCAGTCGTCCATCAGAAACAGAACCAGAAGAACAGCAGGTTCTCTGTCGTCCATCCCAATCAAACAGAACCAGAAGAACAGCAGGTTCTCTGTCGTCCATCCCAATCAAACAGAACCAGAAGAACAGCAGGTTCTCTGTCGTCCATCCCAATCAAACAGAACCAGAAGAACAGCAGGTTCTCTCAGGAGCTGATACTCAACATTCCCGCCGAGCTTACGTTTGTGTAGAAAACATTTGGCAAACAGAATCAAGTTATTCATGTTAAATTCTAGTTTCTTTCCTCCACTACGAAAGCAAATCTAACGCTGCTGTAGGTCGGGGGGGGGGCATCCATATTATTATAGAATACCCAGTTTTTGAGGTCTGCCAGAACCAATCAGACGTTCTGAGGGAACATCAGGTGGTGGAGGGTTCCTACTTCTGTATCACCAAAAGCACATTCATTGCTGTCCAGGTCAAAGTGAAGTCTTAGCGCCCGCCCACTCTTTTAAAAGGCGCCTCTTTGGCTTGAGGGGATGGGAAAGCTTGAGAACCCACATCTGGCTCCTGGCAGCGGGGGGCTCTCTCTGGCGTTGTATTGATTTTTGAAAGCCCATGGAACCGTGTCAGCCACAGCCCAGGGTGTTAAATTCATGAATGACATCATCAGAATAACTTCTGTCTATCAGTCTGTCTCTGATGGTGACGTGTCTGTGACGTGGAGGAGGCCCTCGTCGCTCGGACCGGTACTGGACAGGTTGAGCAGAGATCCTGGGGGAGCCTCCAGACCTGAATCTGATCATCGGATGCAGAGACGTGAATCTGGCGCGATGAGCAGATGGGAGCAAGTCCAGTGGAAACATCATTCACACCTGTATCCCAGAAATGTTCCAGGATATTTCAGGAAACAAGTCATGCTGTATGTGAAAAGACAACTGAGCAGTAATACTCAGAGTATGTGTACTTCTGTGTACTACTATCCATCTGAAGATGAGCAGCTTTAGCCACCACACAGACGAAGACAGAACGTCAGGAGTGCATGGTTGACCATCGCCAACACCACTGACAACATCATCTGGACACGTTTGTAGCTTTGGGGAATGTTAATGACTCTTATGAGAACTGGTTCCGTATGAATACATCTTTATTATATTTGGGCCTCCTTTTACACTTTTGGATGTGACTGCTGTGGACTCCAGACATCTGGGTCTGGATTGGAGGCTCCTCCCCCAGGAGGAGGTTCTGTATACATGTGCAGGGAAAAGACCTGAGGACGGTTACATTGGTGCATCTGTCTGTAACCCAACAGTGCCCAGCGACATCGGCTCTGACGACGATGATGGTGATGCCGGTCCCGACCAGCTGCATGTCTTCATTGCCTCCATCACTCCAGAAGCTGCCCTTCATCTTCCATCAAAGGCAGACGTAGGTGCAGGAACTGGGCTCGGCCTCTGGATGGTTTCACATTTACATCTTCAGAAAACAGTCTTTGGCGTTGGTCCACACCTGCACTCCCTGCACACAAGACAGAAGAGAGATGGAGGAGCGGTGGGCGTGGCGGGGGAGGAGTCCTGCCTTGCTGAGCTGCTCTACCTTCTTACACATGCTGATCTGAATGAGAGCGTAGCTGATGAGGGCCTCCCGCAGGTCTTTGACATACTGCTCCCTGAAGCGCTGCATGTCCACCCAGGCCTTATCAACGTACTCCCTGCAGAAGACACACCCGGACAGACGTGTCAGCACCAGCGCCGTCGGTAAACTCCTCATGTCTCGCACCCAATGCCAGAGTTGATGAAGGTCCAGAACTCACTCGCACTCGACCGTTTTCTCCTTGACGACGTCTTCCCCCTCAGCTATCAGCTCCTCCAGCTGTTTCAGCCTGGCCTCCCTCTGCTCAGGAGCCTCCTGGCCAAACAGCTTGTTGGTCATGCCTTTGAAGGAGAACGTCCGCACAATCTGAGGAGGTGAGCGCGGATGACTAGAGGTGCCACGAACCTGAAACACTGAACCGAACCTATTCCAGATCATGTATTAGCTGGTGAAAATTACAGACCAGAGATCAGTTCTTCTTCTCTGTTCTAAAACAGTAGCTACACAGGGAGTGAGGTAAAAACCCATCAAAAGCTGGGACATAAAGCCATGTTGGAGAGCAGAGTACCCCTGAGGCCAGCTCCTCGCGCTGCTGCTTCCTGGAGAGAAGGTCCTGGCACGCCGTCTCCAGCTCGTACTGGGTCAGCTCATGCTTCCTGCACACGGCTCTGCCAACACGCCACAGACCACAGAACCTCAGGTTACACGTTATTGTACACTGTTACAAAGTCACTGTGCAGACGTCAGCAAGAGGCGTGCCTGACACTTCGTGATTGGTAAGAGTGATTCAGTAACGTCCTCTCTCACTGACACTGATCAGAAACTAAAGAGCCTAAAGAAGAACTGAAGACGCGTCTTGGCTAAGAGGAGGAACATCTTCAAGGACACTGAAACAGTCCAGTTGACTAGGACACAGACCTGAAGAGGAACCAGGACCTGGAGCACTGAGAAGCTTCACTTCCTGAAGAGGAAGTTCGGGACTCGCCAAACCTCATAACAGCGTACACACGTGAAAAGTCATGAAATTACTAACAGTTCCATGATGAATGAGTGCAAATATTTCTATCAGTCTGGCTGTTCATGGTTTGTCCAGTGTGTTTGGACATGGACGCCACCAGTGAAGAGCGAGGTCGCGCCCCATCTTACCTCAGGGCTTCAGCATAGAAGAGATACTCTTTCAGCTGGTCTGCGTAGTGCTCCTCCTCCTCTAAGATGTCATCGATGGAAGCGGCATATCTGCAGGTGTGAAAAGGCTCCTATGAGCATTTACACCAGAGTCACCGTTGATTCCAACATCAGCTGATTCCTCATCAAAACTCCTGCCAATCAAACACATTAAAGGCTGTCAACAATGCCTCAGACTATCAGACCAGACAGGAGAGTCCTGGGCTGCAGGCGTCTTCGGAGGGGACTCCACTCAGTGAGGGCTCAGGACTTCCACAAGTCTGTAATATGACCTCATAACCACCAGAGACACTCACCCGTCCATATGATGACCGGCGCTCTGCAGTCCATCTCCCATCTCTTTCTCGATGGCGCTCCACTCACTGTGGTCAACACACAAGTTGATTAATATAGACGAAACTCACGTTGAGTGTTAGGTGGACATGCGGGGAACAGGATCTCTGCAGAAGAACGTGTTAGGCCCAGTGTCCTCGTGGCTGGCGAGTCAGGGTCATGAGAGAAGGACTAGCTGGTCCAGCTCCAGCCTCAACCTTTGGGGTTAACCCACTTTATCCAGCAGCTTAACAGGAAGTCGGCAGCACTGACGGCTGCTACCAGACCACCGCGCCACCGGCTGCTCAGCACAGTCGGAGCACTATGGTCTTGACTTCAACACACACGATGTTGGATGACGGCAACAGAACACACTCATCATCACTCCAGCTCTACATTAGCGTCCACACACCTGAAGACTCTTCCATAGTTTCCATGGATCTTGTAGACGCCGTAGAGTCGATCAGCAACCCTCTAGAGGAGATGGAGAGAGTCACAACCTCAGTGACCTCCTGACAAACTCTCACTGAAGAGCAGCTGCTCAGGTCACACATCAATGACATCACTAGCTAGCTAGCTGATGCCTGAAATCAAATGAAAAGATGATGTCACACGGGGGCTATCAATTGAAATGTGACCTATGGTGGCGACGCCCAGGCTCTGCTCACATCCACTCATGTATTGCTGCTGTAGCAGTAGTGAGGAGCAGCATGCAAGCTAGGCTAGTGAGGAGCACCATGCATGCTAGGCAAGCGAGGAGCAGCACGCAAGGCTAGCGAGGAGCAGCGTACTAGGCTAGTGAGGAGCAGTATGCATGCTAGGCTAGCGAGGAGCAGCACGCTAGGCTAGTGAGGAGCAGCATGCATGCTAGGCAAGCGAGGAGCAGCATGCTAGGCTAGTGAGGAGCAGCATGCTAGGCTAGTGAGGAGCACCATACATGCTAGGCAAGCGAGGAGCAGCACGCAAGGCTAGCGAGGAGCAGCGTACTAGGCTAGTGAGGAGCAGTATGCACGCTAGGCTAGTGAGGAGCAGCATGCATGCTAGGCAAGCAAGGAGCAGCATGCTAGGCAAGTGAGGAGCAGCATGCAAGGCTAGCGAGGACCAGCACGCTAGGCTAGCGAGGAGCAGCATACTAGGCTAGTGAGGAGCAGCATGCATGCTAGGCAAGTGAGGAGCAGCACGCTAGGCTAGTGAGGGACAGCACGCTAGGCAAGTGAGGAGCAGCACGCTAGGCTAGTGAGGAGCAGTACGCATGCTAGGCTAGTGAGGAGCAGCACGCTAGGCTAGTGAGGAACAGCACACTAGGCAAGTGAGGAGCAGCACGCTAGGCCAGTGAGGAGCAGTATGCATGCTAGGCTAGTGAGGAGCAGCACGCTATACTAGTGAGGAGCAGTATGCATGCTAGGCTAGTGAGGAGCAGCACGCTAGGCTAGTGAAGAGCAGCATGCAAGCTAGGCTAGCGAGGAGCAGCATGCTAGGCTAGTGAGGAGCAGCATGCATGCTAGGCAAGTGAGGAGCAGCAGCATGCTAGGCTAGTGAGGAGCAGCATGCATGCTAGGCAAGTGAGGAGCAGCAGCATGCTAGGCTAGTGAGGAGCAGCATGCATGCTAGGCTAGTGAGGAGCAGCACGCTAGGCAAGTGAGGAGCAGCACGCTAGGCTAGCGAGGAGCAGCACGCTAGGCTAGTGAGGAGCAGCACGCCAGGCTAGTGTGGAGCAGCATGCATGCTAGGTTAGTGAAGAGCAGCATGCATGCTAGGCTAGTGAGGAGCAGCATGCATGCTAGGCTAGTGAGGAGCAGCATGCATGCTAGGTTAGTGAAGAGCAGCATGCTAGGCTAGTGAGGAGCAGCACGCCAGGCTAGTGTGGAGCAGCATGCATGCTAGGTTAGTGAAGAGCAGCATGCATGCTAGGCTAGTGAGGAGCAGCACGCCAGGCTAGTGTGGAGCAGCATGCATGCTAGGTTAGTGAAGAGCAGCATGCATGCTAGGCTAGTGAGGAGCAGCATGCATGCTAGGTTAGTGAGGAGGAGCATGCTAATACCTCTGTTCAACTTTCACATTGCAGATCCAAATTTGTATCGAACTAATATTATTGTGTGCAGTAAGGTGGGTATCACAATGCAGTACAATTCCTCTCAAACAGAGATATACTTCTGATGCTGTAAAAATGCTGTCAGGGGAACCTCCAATGAGCTGAAACATCAAACTACGGAGCAGAAACAGACCCGTTCTGCTGAGCAGCTCCGTTTTCTCCTGGTATGAAAGCAGAGCTGAAAACTACAACCTAAGATCTGCAACTCAGTGGTCTCGTTTGATTGGTTTGAACCACCTGGAGGGAGGAACAACTTCACTCCTCATGAAAGTTACACACAACTGGAGACACTGAGCTGAACAAAAGCACATGGACCCAGTAATGGTGTGTGTCTGTGAGTGCGCGCACAGTGTGAGACTTACTACACGTGCCCGCAGCAGCTGAGACGTGTGGGACTGCAGCTCGTCACTGTAGCGTTTCATCTCCATGAAGCGCCTGAATAAGACAAGTGGAAAGAATGGAGAGATTGAGGAGGACAGTTGATGGAGGGAGAGAAGCTCCGTGTGGTGCTTTGTAGGGTGTGTGACGTGTTTTCAGATGTGTCATGTGATTTGTTCCATCTGCAGGTGGGCCTGGAAGTCTACTTCCGCTGGAGAACAACTATGCTGGAGCCTCCAAGTGAACTCAGGCAGGCGTGCTGCTGCAGGGCCGTGATGTCACGTGTGGCCCTCACATCTTCTGTCTGCCGAGGTTCTACACTGCGTTCAGATGCTGGAGAAGCCAATCAGGTTCTGTCAGCCCGGTTATTTCAAACACTTGAAGTTAATTTTCATTCATTCATAAAGTTCATTTATCCACAAGCATCAAACTAATGCTGAATGACAACCGGGGCTCCTGTCATCAGCATCATCACGAGTCGCCATGTGGCTGATTCACTGAACGAGCATCCAGCTGCTGGGCAGCCCTGGCTGAGGTCAGTGGGACGTGTCCAGTGTGCCAGGGGACCATGGAGGAGGACCAGCCAGTCCTGACCGGGTTTGTAACTGCACTCACTTGTCTGGGTTTCGGACCCTGAAGGTGGCGCTGAGCGCCCGCAGCCTGGAGTCTGCCTGCAGGTGGGGGACACGATGACAGTGAGAGGCGTTTGTGTCGGAGTAACAAGGTCAGACCTGCAGCCATGACAGTACCTTTGCCTGAAATCCTGTGTCGTACACCACCTCCTTCCAGCCATGTTCCTGCCACACGTGCACGCACACGCGCGCGCACACACACACACACACACACACACACACACACAGAGGAATGAAGGACAGCTGAAGAACCAGCCACTGATCCGTGACGTGAACTGTCGCGCCGAGCCGGAGCTGTGTACCTCTGTCAGGAAGTGGTAAAGGATCTTGTCATCAGAGAGAACAGGATGTGATGCCACACGCAGCAGGAAGTTCTCCAAACCCACCCTGCGGCGCTCAACAAAGTCTGGATCCATGTTGTCTGCTGACAGCTTGTGCCACACAAACTCTGCCTGTGTGAAGAGGGTTTCAGCTCCATCAGAAAGAGCCAGACCTCCACCTTGGAACTGCTTTACGTGGAGGCACAAGGAAGGAGAGGCTGAACTCACCCTCTTCTCAGGCAAAGGAGGCACCACCACGTACGGGTAGCTGACGATGAGGTAGTTGCGCAGCAGCTCAAACTCACTGTACCTCCTCCACAGGGTGTCGGGGGCGCCGCCGCGACCTTCAGCCAGCGCATCCATCGGCCTGAAAGCATCGAGATGGTCCCTGAGCAAGGTCGCGACCTTAGTGTCGCTGTCTGAAACGTTATCAATTGGAGGTTGTGGGTGGAATGAGCCAGTAGAGCCAGACAGCACTTCCTGGAGACGAAACCCTGGGAAGGAGCACCTGCTCAGCCCTCAGGCCCCGCCTCTAAAGGTCTCCATGTGTTTGCTTTATCAGATATTTATGGCAGGCTGACGGCACCTGGGCGGTCTGCTGCTCGTTTACCTCTCCATGGAAACTTGTATGATTTTATTTGCTGTACAGCCATCACCTGTAATAAGTGGCTATCGCAACTTTAACTACAGTACTTCCGGTCATGTGACTAACCGCGTTTCCAGCAGGTAGACAGTGAACGTCTCCAGCATGTTCACAGCGTTTTTCCCGCTCCTCTTCTCCGCCTCAGCGACGCAGATCTCCAGCCTGCGTGCCAAAATCGAGCCGCCAGCCAGCGCCTGAGAAACCCGCGCATCCATGCACACACACGCACGCACACACACACACGCGCAGACCAGTCAATCATCATCTGCTCCACGGCCTCGCCCCGTCATCACTAACGTTAGCTGTCAGAGTGCTGTAAGCAAGGGGTGGACGGTGGTTCTGGTCGTGACGTCACCGTGTTGGTGAAGCTGCTGCTCCGCGGGGCTGCGATCTGGTCCGCGGTCCCGTCAGTCACCGCCGAATCTTCCATCCCATCATCCGCCATCCTCCCGTTGCTGTGCTGAGACAGGACGCATGCGCACAGCGTCGCATCAGCTAGCAGGTGTGACGGGGCTCACCGCGGTCCGAGGCCCCGGATTCCGCCTCACTCGTCACACGCGCGAGGAGACTGTCACGGTTTCACCCAGCTGCTGTCAAACGGCCTCCAGATGTTACCCACAAGTCCCTGCGTCATCAGCGGTCCGCGGCCTGCAGTGACCCCTCGCGGCAGGCAAACGTACTTCGTGGTTACACCCTGTAATGTGACGTATGTCATGACATTTATAGTAACGGCCAGTATCCGTCACATCCGACTGTCCTGTCAAGCACGACTCAGATGCGTTCACACCTTCTCACTCTCACTTTCTTTATTGACATGTGCAGAAACCCACAACCACACAACCAGCACACCCACAGAGGGGACACGGCGCCACAGGCGCCCTGGTGCCACTTCAGGCTGGGGACAGGGTGCTGGTCTTGGTTCCTGACCCTGGACTTGCTGCAGGTACTTAAAAGCCAAATGGGGATCACAGCAACAGTCAGCAGACACGAGGAGGACAACATCAATGCCACTGGTTTGATACTGAGTCAAACACTGGAGAAGTTCCACGTTTGACCAGTTGACACCAGCTGGTCCTGAGTGGAACTCCCAGCACCTCCAGTCGCTCCATCAGAGCTGCTGTCGTTCCCACAAACCTCAGCGAATTTCCATCGGATGAAGGCGTCAGGAGTGGCGAGGGGGCTGAGGGGCCGAGCGTCACATGGACCCGAATGTTGAGGTTCTGGGATGCTAACCGGAGCGGCACTGGTTCTGCTGACAGGTTTCAGCCGTTTTCATACTCGTGCTGGCACACAAACTCACAGGTTGACGCCGCTGAGTTCGGCAGCACGGAGACACCAGGCAGAGGCGTCCTCTTCATGCTTCCTGTCATCCAGAATGTTCTGCTGCCCCCCCTTTATGTTTGCACCTCTGTTGATGACCTCCAGCGTCTCACACACACAAACATCACATGATTACATGAACACCAGTTTGATTAGGAGCCACGAACCAGTTGCACCAATTAAGAGCTTCGACTTGAATGAGTGACGAGACAGTAAACACACAACAAGGCACTTCCAGCGCTGCACGTGAGGACGCCTGACAAAGCTGGTGGAGCTCCTCCAGAGCGCTCCTGGAAACAGGACACGCACCCGGAGTGCTCAGAGCCACGCAGCGTGTCCGTAAACATTTACACACTGTCTCATTGTTCGCTCGTCACGCCATTAGTGAGTCAGAGCTGTCCGCCGCTGTGTGGCTCATCCGGAGAGCCCACGAAGAAACAGACTTGCTGTGGAGAGGAGGGGGTGACGTGAGGATGGAGGTGGGGTGGGGAGGAAGAGGAGGTAGACATGGGGATCTCCCAGTAGTTGCCATGGAGATCGAGAGAGGAGAGAGTAGGAAGCCTGTCTCTCTCCATGGCTGTGTCCAGCTCTGCAGTTAGTGGCGGCTCGCTCAAGCACTTCCTCAGTGACTGTTCACTACAGAGTGACACACACACACATCAGAGTTGGTAGTTGTGTTGTTAACAGGTTGTGTGTTGTGTGCTGGACTGACTCTAACCTCATAGAGTCGGCTGATGCTCCTTTCCAGGCTTGACGGTAAACGTCACCTGCCACCCCAAACAGCCAGCGCACGTCAGCAGGCACCTCTGGGATCCACTCCACCAACCTAGAGCAGAGCACACATGACGCCAGGCTCAGGAGGATCAGCGCAAGCGGCGCTCCAGTGCAGACGCAGACATGACCAGAGCAACGCTCACCTCTGAGCCACTGAGTAGGCCGACTGAACAGGAAGCGTGTACGGCATCAGCATGTAGGAGGCCACTCTGACCGGCAGCGTCTCCGACACTGTGGCATACAGGCCAGGTTTGTCTTTGCAGGCCTCGCAAAACACTGTCCCCACACACACACACACACACACACACACACACACACACACACACAATGACACCATTACTGACAGACATCAAGCAGCTTGGGAGCCAGTGGCCGTCTAATCCTGATCATTCCTGATCACTCCTCATCATTCCTGATCCTTCCTGATCACTTCTGATCATTCCTGATCACTCCTCATCATTCCTGATCACTTCTGATCCTTCCTGATCACTCCTCATCATTCCTGATCCTTCCTGATCACTTCTGATCATTCCTGATCACTCCTCATCATTCCTGATCACTTCTGATCATTCCTGATCACTCCTCATCATTCCTGATCACTTCTGATCCTTCCTGATCACTTCTGATCCTTCCTGATCACTCCTCATCATTCCTGATCCTTCCTGATCACTTCTGATCATTCCTGATCACTCCTCATCATTCCTGATCACTTCTGATCATTCCTGATCACTTCTGATCCTTCCTGATCACTTCTGATCCTTCCTGATCACTCCTCATCATTCCTGATCCTTCCTGATCACTTCTGATCATTCCTGATCACTCCTCATCATTCCTGATCACTCCTCATCATTCCTGATCACTTCTGATCCTTCCTGATCACTTCTGATCATTCCTGATCACTCCTCATCATTCCTGATCACTTCTGATCCTTCCTGATCACTCCTCATCATTCCTGATCCTTCCTGATCACTTCTGATCATTCCTGATCACTCCTCATCATTCCTGATCACTTCTGATCATTCCTGATCACTCCTGATGGCGGGTGGAACCTCAGTGGTAGAGAATGGGCCAAAATCCGAGCGCTGAACCCCCCACTGAGTCGGACTGATGATAGTAACTGATCTGATTCCAGACTCCATTCTCCTCCACAACCCACAATGCTTTCAGATCCCTCATAGGTTCAACTTTGCCTGCTGTAGCGTTAAATGCAGTAACTCAGGTGACGCTGACCTTTGCTCTCTGACCCCACACCCTGAGCGTGACAGCAGTGTTTCGCCTCAGCCAATTATATGGTTCTTTAGCACCACCAAATGGAAGCAGATGCCCACTGCAGTCAGGGGCATGCTGGCTGAGACCTGCAGTAACCGTAGCAACAACACACCTTTCTTGATGGGTGTGGGGAGCGCGATCTGTTCATCCAGCCACCAGTGGCGTTTACGCAGCAGGCGAAGCCTCCGCAACACCCAGTCTTTGGTGGTCTCTGTGTGCTTGCAGCAGCAGTTGGAGGGGGGCTCTGGCAGGCTGGGCCCGGAGGTGGGACGGTCCAGCATCAGCAGGTCTGACCAGGTAGAACATGACATCAGCAACATAATCAAGGAGGACCGGGTTAGCTGGTCTCCCAGTCTCCATGGTAACAAGAATACTTACTGTTGTCTTCCAGGAAGCGAAGAGCATCCATGTAACCACTCTGACACATCTCAGCCAGGACCTGCACAGTTGAGGAGACACAGGACAGCTGAGGTACCGTTCTGCTCTCCCTGCTGTGTCCCAACACAGTTTTACTGGTTCACCTCTCATGTCATGTTCTGGTGAATGTTCTAAAAGGCCTGCGCCAGGATCAGGTTCAGGACCAGGAGCTCTGGGAGCCAGCGCTGCCTGGAACTTGAATTCAGTTTTCACTTCCTTCTCTTCAGTTTTATTTGTAGTTTCAAACATTCCGAGTGTGCTCTCAGCAGGCCTGGTTCCACTGACGTTTACTGCATGAATACTCACAATATACTTACTGTGTGTACTTCTCAAAGGTACTGATGAAATCCTCCATCAGAAACCCCTGATGAATGAAGGCGTGCGTCCTCCTGCTAATTCACTGTGTTGAGTTTGAATATTTGAGAATCAATTCAGTTGTGGAGAATCAGAATAGCGATGGGGAGGTTTGTTCCACGAGGCACCAGCTGTTAGAACGGCACCGTTTCAGATTGGTCAGCAGGCACGTCTGCCAGGATGTAGAAATAATCTGCTGGGATTGATACACGGGTCACTGTGATGCCTCCCAGTCACGCCACTGTCACAGGCGACTGAGCTGAACTCACACGGAACAGATGGGAGCCCGAGAGCTGGTGTCACCTGCAGGGCACTAGATGTCTGTTCTCTCCAGACATCAGAACCACATCCAGAGAGATGGAGACGTTTTAGAACTAAGCAGTGTAAAACACCAGTCCTGTACTTTTGACGAGTGAATATGATCAGAGGAACATGACGCAAACAGTCAGAGGAGGAAGATGAACGAGCGCAGAACCTAGAAGACAACAGACAACTGGTTCTGTTCTCCAGTCCAAGTGTTTGTGGATTAATGGTCGCACGACTGGATTCAGAAGACCTGGGTTGTACCGGATGACCTGGAGGGTTGGTAAACGGAGGTTTTTGGACAGTTTAGCTGTTGTTTGTTGTTTTAATCTTAAAGTTAAGAGTAGTATTTCCTCCCGGCTGAGGTGGAGCTTCATCAACTTCCTCTCTCTATGCTCAGTTTGGTGCGTCACAGCTCTGACACCAGCAGAGGTGCTGCCAGCCAAGCCGACCAGGTCCAGTAGGATCTGATGACCCGACCGTGTTTCAGCGCTGGTAGTGAGGAGTTAACAGTCTTCATGTGAAGTAACTGCTGCCCTGGAATTTGGTCGGAGCACACATGCCTCTGTCACACAGACGTGGACACAGTTACGTAATCCCAGATGGCGTGTCACACGTGAGGAGCCACGGGAATGTAACAGCAACAATGTCAAAGGTCACAATCATCCCTGGGACTAGCAAAGAGAAACTAAATAGTGAAACCAGGCAGTGGAGGAGGACCGTTGGCGGCAGCTCGATATTCACATGCATGTTCATGGGAGACGGTGAGAATGTCTCAATCAAATCCCTCCACAGTAGTTTGACCTCGGTATTTCCAGTTCATTGGCATCTTCTTCACCTCCTCTAATGTTTGTGACCTCCACCCTTCATGTCCTACGCTCTCCTACTGTTCTAACCCTGGGTCCCATTCATTGTTCTCTAGTTCTGGATGTCCTGGTCACCCAGCAGCTGCTGGAGCTAAACGTGTGTTCCTACCTTGGGTTCTGGAGGGAACAGGGCCCTGCTCAGGCGGTACATGTTGCCCAGGTTCATCTGAATGCTGGTGTTGGTGAAGCGCAGCTCATGGAAGCTGGTGGAATTGTCTCGGGGACAAATGTCCGTCTCCCCAGAGAACGGAGAGATGGTGATTGTGTTCTTCAGCTCGGAGTGAGGCAGGTTGTCACTGATCCCACCATCCACGTAACGCTACATATAGAAGAGTGAGAGGAAAAATGCAAGGACTGATAGTCACTCTGGTAGCAGGTACACACCCAAATTCACACGTACAACTCTGATACTGTCACTGTGTGTTTTGGTATTTCCCTTCTAAAATGTCCCCACGTGCCCGAAGCTGACGTCCACATCCATCTGCTAGCTGCACCCTCAATACCACGAGAGACTGAGTGGACGCAGTCGTATCAGATCAGGGTGCAGAGTCTGTATTTGTACTTGTATTGGAGGGATTTACAGTACTGCTATCAGAGCAGCTGGAGCTTCAACGTTTTATGAACTACACACACAGGAAAATACTCAACCAATCATTCAACATTTGTAGTAGTACATTTGTTGAAGGGGTCACACCTGGCTTAGAGCACCAGGTGTGATGACACTGACCAAGAAAACACTCTCTCTCTCTCCATGTCACACACACACACACACACACACACACACACACACACACACACACACACACACACACACATATGTGTGTGTGTATGACATAGATGACCTACTGACACTCAAAGCAGATTCTTCTGTTCTTGTGTGAGGGAGGAAATGTTCTATCAGGGTAAACAGAACATCAGGGGATGAAACAGTTGTTTTTTCCTCATTTTTCATTTTAAAAGCTTAAAAATGGCACTGAGGGAATTAATCTTGTGTTTTAATGCTCGCGTGAAGCCCTGCCAGGGGGAGCGGATGCTCCCAGCAGCCACCACGAACAGAGTGCAGCGTGTGTTCGGGAACAGACAGGAATATAGGTCAGTGAGTGAAGGGAGGTCAAGATCCTCAGCCGTGGAACCAATTCAAGGATCCATAATTAAATACGTTCCGTACATTCTTCCATGCCCTGGAACGCTCTGTTCCACATAGAGGGATGTAGCAGTTCATAGCAGTCTTTACAGAAAACAAAAGGGGGTCTGGTTGAAGATCTGGACTCAGGACTGTTTCCACCTGCCTCTGACGTGAGGGACCAGTACACTGGTCTGATTCTCCAGCTACGGTTCTGATGGTCCATGCTCATATTGGCCTGCAAATCCAGAGCAGCTGAAGTTTTCCCAATGTTTTGGGAAATAAAGAGAAATGTTTGGCTTTCAAATTCACGTTGTGTCTTTTCAGGATGACCAGATGTACCCTGTGAGCCTGTTTTTACAGAGTTCAGCAAATATCAGCGACAAATCCTATCGTAGGCATCTGGAAACAGCGACATCACACCGTTCAGGTAGTCCACAGATGCCACGCCTTCAGTGAGACGTACCTTCGTGAGTGACAGTGGGCCGAGAGCCAGGCAGACTGGGAACTCTGTGTTCCCTGTGGTGGTTCCACCCTGAACTCTGCCACCAAGACGAGTCAGAGTCCAGCGAAACCAGGAGGTCCAGATAAGAGGTTTGTGACGTGTCTACAAGGGACTGGAGCGCCTGCGTCTTATCTGCGCCTGGTGTCCCTGTGTCTAGGAGGAGCTGGAGATGTGAGGACTCTGGCGTCACACATTTCTATCTGTGAGGAGGTTACATGATGTGTTTGTGTGCTGGCAGCATTACACAACAGGCCGCTGTGGAACAAGCATGAAGAAGTCTGGTCCCTTTGACAATGCACGTCTTTCTTCAACGTTATGAAAGAATTCAGGCTTCAAACTGATGGGATATTCAGAATGAACTCAAAAACAACCCACTTTTGTTTTAGCTGTCATGTTTCAAGAAAAAGGTTTTAGACTTCTTCCATGCACACAGAAGAGGGTGACCACCGGCTCCTCATCGTGAGAGGAGAAATCCTCATGTTCTGATCAGCAGAATCTACGAAGAGCAGCGACGCTCAGACGAGGACGAGCCACTGTCACCTACTGACCCCGGAAGGAGGGGGCCCTGCCAGCAGCAGCTGGGCCCGCTGGGTCTGTCAATCCCATCAGAACTTTTGTTCTGGTTCTTCCATCATTTAGCAACCATAAAGTTTTTGGGTTTCATTGCACAAAAGTGGAGCACACCAGGAACCTTGCAGTCCTAATGAGAGGTTCTGGGGCGGCCTCCCTCTGCTCCGCCTCTTCTTCGCCAGTTCAGTAAACCGTCAGGTTCATTTGTGTCAGCGTCGTTGGAGCCTTGTGATGTGTGGTCACCATGTTGACAGTTCTCTTAGTGAGGAGCCATGAACACACTGACCCCTTATAAATGCAATGAACTAAACTAAAACATTTTTCAGTTTCCTGAGGTCACATGACTGCACGTCTCTCACTGAGTGGCCCTAGGAGGGAACAACCACACATCCCAGTGAGGGAGGGTTGATGGTGGGGACTTACCACTCCTCTGAAGGAAGGAGGAATCAGACCACAGTAGATGGGAATGAAACAGCTACAGATCAGCGCCTGCAGACAGAACACGTTATTAGAACAGAGGTTCTCCTGTCCGGACGCAACGCGAATCAAATGTTCAGCTCATGTTGCTTATGGATATTCGCCCTCTTCGTGCAAAACAGAGGAGAGAAGCAGCGGCTGATCTAGCAGCAATGTTTGTTGCCAACATCGACCGCAACTGAATATCAGAAGGGATGCCTTGTACCCCTGGAAATCCCCAAAGCACTGACAAGCAGATGCTGGCGTGTGGGCCGCCGTGACATCACAGCTGCCCTCTGCAGTCCTGCTTCCAGCTGACAATCGCTGGTTCTTATTTGCATGTTTTTTTGATGGAGATCAGATCAGCTGGCGAGTTGTTGCCCAAATTAAATGACGATTCCTGATCAAATAACGATGACAGGAATGCAGCCCCGAACATCGCCCCCCTCCACCCCCCACCGGGTTTGGGTTCCACACCTGAATGAGTTCCTCTCGGGTGCTGAAGTCTGACACCAGCTGGTTCTCCCCATCAGACACTCTGGTCAGAGACACACACAGACGCTTGGAGGCCAGGACGTGAGCATCAGGGGGCAGGTCCTGGTCCAGGCCCACCCTCAGGACCTTGACCAGGTTGAAGGTGGGGTGAAGGGGCCCCAGGTTCCTCTTCCTGGCCTCTTTTGCCACCTTGATCACATCTTCGCAGCACTTGGCTGGAAAGAGACAAAGGTGAGATGCTGAGAAGTGTGTGCGAGTGGTGCTGCAGCTCCCGTGGGGTCTCTGGCTCTCGTCTCCTGCACAGATGGTCGATGGACCACGGACACAAACACACCAGATGCCAGAGTTCAATGACCCCCAGTGACCCGCCAGGCCCGGAGGCCCGTCACACCCGTCTCCTGATAGCAGCCAGGTCGTTGTTTATTCAGGGAAAAACAGAGCAAGCGTGTTTTCATGTAAAGCTGATCATGTGGCGAGCCAGGTCGTGGCCGGCGCCCCCCACCTGCTCCCGCCAGGGTGTGTGTGTGTGTGTATGTACATATGTGTATATAAATCAGTGTTGTCACAATACTGGAGTTCACACTTCCATACGATATTTTGAAAAATATGGATATTCGATTGGATTTTCGATACCAAGCAACCACTCAGAATTTGGTGCAAAAATGTTTTTTATTTAAAGGAAAATAAAGAACTTTGTTCTTGAAGTAGAGAACTTTTACAAGTTCTTCTTTACACATTAACAGTATTTCAATAAGTTTGAATATATGTACCCTACCGTCGATGAGCTTCAGCTAGCGCTCGCTAGCAAGACAGCACTACTTCAAGTTCTGCTGTCACCAGCCTCTGGACCTCTAAACCTGCTCAGGTCCGGTGTCGGTCTGGGAGGAGCTTCGCCACCTTCGTCGTGTTCGCTCCTTTTGTCGGCTCTGTTGCATCTCCTGCATGTGGGCTTGCTGCTGTCCTTCGGCTTTCCTGGTTCATCCGACTCGAATCCAAAGAATCTCCAAACAGGACTTCTGCTGTTTTGTTGATTTATTGAAACTGGTTGGTCCTGCAGACGCCATCTCATGGCAGCTGACACGCGTGGAGCGAGGGAGGGGCTGCTGCACCATGGCTCACCCCCAGGGCAGCGCTCTGTCTGATTGTATGTGTGTGTGTGTGTGTGTGTGTGTGTGTGTGTGTGTGTGTGTGTGTGTGTGTTGGCTGCGGCCAAGGAGGCAGGTGGAGTATCGATACTATTGAAAAGTCCTTTAGTACCGTTTTTACTTTTCAAAATCAATATTTAATCGATATTTTGACAATCTTTGTGTGTGTGTGTATATATATATATATATACACACACATACATACACATGTGTGTATTTATATATGTATTATATATAATATACTATTTAATCATACATTATTTTTACATTTTTAAATACTTCTGTCAAAATAAGTAACAATACTCTAACTTTTACTTGAACTCAAGTAAACATATGACTTGAATACCCTCAGTAGAGTGGACTAATATAGTATCTATTCCTTGACTCAAGTACTTTTGTTGTGTACTTTGCTCTGATTTCTGATTGGAGGAATTCTAGTTTTTACAACGGTCCCCTGCCGGGCTACAAAAATTATCTTATTGTTAATATTTTGACAGATTTTAGGTTAGATTGGTGATGTAAGTGCAATGTTAAGTTTCTATTCTCATTAATAAATCCATTTAAATATTGACAGTCTGATTGTTTAGTCCATAACAGAAAAAGTGTTACAGCTCTAGTCCTGTGGTACAACTCTAGTCCTGTAGTACAACTCTAGTCCTGTGGTACAACTCTAGTCCTGTAGTACAACTCTAGTCCTGTGGTACAACTCTAGTCCTGTAGTACAACTCTAGTCCTGTGGTGCAGCTCTACTCCTGTAGTACAACTCTAGTCCTGTGGTGCAGCTCTACTCCTGTAGTACAACTCTAGTCCTGTAGTACAACTCTAGTCCTGTGGTACAACTCTAGTCCTGTGGTACAACTCTAGTCCTGTGGTGAAGCTCTAGTCACATTTTACAGCTCTAGTCACACGTTACAACTCTAGTCCTGTGGTACAACTCTAGTCCTGTGGTACAGCTCTACTCCTGTAGTACAACTCTAGTCCTGTAGTACAACTCTTGTCCTGTGGTACAGCTCTACTCCTGTAGTACAACTCTAATCCTGGAGTACAACTCTAGTCCTGTGGTACAGCTCTACTCCTGTAGTACAGCTCTAGTCCTGTAGTACAACTCTAGTCCTGTGGTACAACTCTAGTCCTGTGGTACAACTCTAGTCCTGTGGTACAGCTCTAGTCCTGTAGTACAACTCTAGTCCTGTGGTGAAGCTCTAGTCACATATTACAGCTCTAGTCACACGTTACAGCTCCAGTCCTGTGGTACAACTCTAGTCCTGTGGTGCAGCTCTAGTCACATGTTACAGCTCTACTCACATATTACAGCTCTAGTCATACGTTACAGCTCTAGTCCTGTGGTGCAGCTCTAGTCACATGTTACAGCTCTAGTCACAAGTTACAGCTCTAGTCCTGTGGTGCAGCTCTAGTCCTGTGGTGCAGCTCTAGTCACATTACAGCTCAAGTCCTGTGGTACAACTCTAGTCCTGTGGTGCAGCTCTAGTCACATGTTACAGCTCTAGTCACAAGTTGCAGCTCTAGTCCTGTGGTGCAGCTCTAGTCACATTACAGCTCTAGTCCTGTGGTACAGCTCTACTCACATGTTACAGCTCTAGTCCTGTGGTACAGCTCCAGTCACATGTTACAGCTCTAGTCCTGTGGTGCAGCTCCAGTCACATGTTACAGCTCTACTCACATGTTACAGCTCTACTCACATGTTACAGCTCTAGTCACATGTTACAGCTCTACTCACATATTACAGCTCTAGTCATACGTTACAGCTCTAGTCCTGTGGTGCAGCTCTATTCACATGTTACAGCTCTAGTCACATATTACAGCTCTAGTCCTGTGGTACAACTCTAGTCCTGTGGTGCAGCTCTAGTTACATGTTACAGTTCTACTCACATGTTACAGCTCTACTCACATGTTACAGCTCTAGTCACATATTACAGCTCTAGTCATACGTTACAGCTCTAGTCCTGTGGTGCAGCTCTACTCACATGTTACAGCTCTAGTCCTGTGGTACAACTCTAGTCCTGTGGTGCAGCTCTCGTCACATGTTACAGCTCTAGAGACATGTTACAGCTCTAGTCCTGTGGTACAGCTCTACTCACATGTTACAGCTCTAGTCCTGTGGTAAAACTCTAGTCCTGTGGTGCAGCTCCAGTCACATGTTACAGCTCTACTCACATATTACAGCTCTAGTCATACGTTACAGCTCTAGTCCTGTGGTGCAGCTCTAGTCACATGTTACAGCTCTAGTCACAAGTTACAGCTCTAGTCCTGTGGTGCAGCTCTAGTCCTGTGGTGCAGCTCTAGTCACATTACAGCTCAAGTCCTGTGGTACAACTCTAGTCCTGTGGTGCAGCTCTAGTCACATGTTACAGCTCTAGTCACAAGTTGCAGCTCTAGTCCTGTGGTGCAGCTCTAGTCACATTACAGCTCTAGTCCTGTGGTACAGCTCTACTCACATGTTACAGCTCTAGTCCTGTGGTAAAACTCTAGTCCTGTGGTACAGCTCCAGTCACATGTTACAGCTCTAGTCCTGTGGTGCAGCTCCAGTCACATGTTACAGCTCTACTCACATGTTACAGCTCTACTCACATGTTACAGCTCTAGTCACATGTTACAGCTCTACTCACATATTACAGCTCTAGTCATACGTTACAGCTCTAGTCCTGTGGTGCAGCTCTATTCACATGTTACAGCTCTAGTCACATATTACAGCTCTAGTCCTGTGGTACAACTCTAGTCCTGTGGTGCAGCTCTAGTTACATGTTACAGTTCTACTCACATGTTACAGCTCTACTCACATGTTACAGCTCTAGTCACATATTACAGCTCTAGTCATACGTTACAGCTCTAGTCCTGTGGTGCAGCTCTACTCACATGTTACAGCTCTAGTCCTGTGGTACAACTCTAGTCCTGTGGTGCAGCTCTCGTCACATGTTACAGCTCTAGAGACATGTTACAGCTCTAGTCCTGTGGTGCAGCTCTACTCACATGTTACAGCTCTAGTCCTGTGGTACAACTCTAGTCCTGTGGTGCACCTCCAGTCACATGTTACAGCTCTAGTCCTGTGGTACAACTCTAGTCCTGTGGTGAAGCTCTACTCACATGTTACAGCTCCAGTCACATGTTACAGCTCTAGTCACATATTACAGCTCTAGTCATACATTTCAGCTCCAGTCCTGTGGTACAACTCTAGTCCTGTGGTACAACTCTAGTCCTGTGGTGCAACTTTAGTCACATGTTACAGCTCTAGTCCTGTGGTACAACTCTAGTCCTGTGGTGCAGCTCTAGTCACATGTTACAGCTCTAGTCCTGTGGTAAAACTCTAGTCCTGTGGTGCAGCTCTACTCACATGTTACAGCTCTAGTCCTGTGCTACAACTCTAGTCCTGTGGTGCAGCTCTAGTCACATGTTACAGCTCCAGTCACATGTTACAGCTCTAGTCACATATTACAGCTCTAGTCATACGTTTCAGCTCTAGTCCTGTGGTGCAGCTCTAGTCACATGTTACAGCACTAGAGACATGTTACAGCTCTAGTCCTGTGGTGCAGCTCTAGTCCTGTGGTGCACCTCCAGTCACATGTCACAGCTCTAGTCACATATTACAGCTCTAGTCATACGTTTCAGCTCCAGTCCTGTGGTACAACTCTAGTCCTGTGGTACAACTCTAGTCCTGTGGTGCAGCTCTAGTCACATGTTACAGCTCGATTTACGTTACAGCTCTACTTACATGTTACAGCTCTAGTCACATATTACAGCTCTAGTCATACGTTTCAGCTCTACTCACATGTTACAGCTCTAGTCCTGTGGTACAACTCTAGTCCTGTGGTGCAACTCGAGTCCTGTGGTACAGCTCTAGTCCTGTGGTGCAGCTCCAGTCACATGTTACAGCTCTACTCACATGTTACAGCTCTACTCACATGTTACAGCTCTAGTCACATGTTACAGCTCTACTCACATATTACAGCTCTAGTCATACGTTACAGCTCTAGTCCTGTGGTGCAGCTCTATTCACATGTTACAGCTCTATTCACATGTTACAGCTCTAGTCACATATTACAGCTCTAGTCCTGTGGTACAACTCTAGTCCTGTGGTGCAGCTCTAGTCACATGTTACAGCTCTACTCACATGTTACAGCTCTACTCACATGTTACAGCTCTAGTCACATATTACAGCTCTAGTCATACGTTACAGCTCTAGTCCTGTGGTGCAGCTCTATTCACATGTTACAGCTCTAGTCACATATTACAGCTCTAGTCCTGTGGTACAACTCTAGTCCTGTGGTGCAGCTCTAGTCACATGTTACAGTTCTACTCACATGTTACAGCTCTACTCACATGTTACAGCTCTAGTCACATATTACAACTCTAGTCCTGTGGTGCACCTCCAGTCACATGTTACAGCTCTAGTCCTGTGGTACAACTCTAGTCCTGTGGTGCAGCTCTAGTCACATGTTACAGCTCCAGTCACATGTTACAGCTCTAGTCACATATTACAGCTCTAGTCATACGTTTCAGCTCCAGTCCTGTGGTACAACTCTAGTCCTGTGGTACAACTCTAGTCCTGTGGTGCAACTCTAGTCACATGTTACAGCTCTAGTCCTGTGGTACAACTCTAGTCCTGTGGTGCAGCTCTAGTCACATGTTACAGCTCTAGTCCTGTGGTAAAACTCTAGTCCTGTGGTGCAGCTCTACTCACATGTTACAGCTCTACTCCTGTGGTACAACTCTAGTCCTGTGGTGCAGCTCTAGTCACATGTTACAGCTCCAGTCACATGTTACAGCTCTAGTCACATATTACAGCTCTAGTCATACGTTTCAGCTCTAGTCCTGTGGTACAACTCTAGTCCTGTGGTGCAGCTCCAGTCACATGTTACAGCTCTAGTCCTGTGGTACAACTCTAGTCCTGTGGTGCAGCTCTAGTCACATGTTACAGCTCCAGTCACATGTTACAGCTCTAGTCACATATTACAGCTCTAGTCATACGTTTCAGCTCCAGTCCTGTGGTACAACTCTAGTCCTGTGGTACAACTCTAGTCCTGTGGTGCAGCTCTACTTACATGTTACAGCTCTATTCACATGTTCCAGCTCTAGAGACATGTTACAACTCTAGTCCTGTGGTACAACTCTAGTCCTGTGGTACAACTCTAGTCCTGTGGTGCAGCTCTAGTCACATGTTACAGCTCGATTTACGTTACAGCTCTACTTACATGTTACAGCTCTATTCACATGTTACAGCTCTAGTCACATGTTACAGCTCTATTCACATGTTACAGCTTTATTCACATGTTACAGCTCTAGTCACATGTTACAGCTCTAGTCACATGTTACAGCTCTATTCACATGTTACAGCTTTATTCACATGTTACAGCTCTAGTCACATGTTACAGCTCTATTCACATGTTACAGTTCTATTCACATGTTACAGCTCTACTCACATGTTACAGCTCTAGTCACATATTACAGCTCTAGTCCTGTGGAACAACTCTGGTCCTGTGGTGCAGTTCTTGCACGAATGATAACGTAACAAACGGGGTCACGAGGGCAGCCTGATACACGGTGATGGGTGTGTGTGTGCGTGTGTGTGTGTGTGTGTGGGGGGGGGGGGGCAGGACAGACAGTAATGTAGCGGTACCAAAGGTTTCGGGCTACTGGGTCTTACTGATAGACGCCTGGCTGGCGAGCATGGAGGCGGTGAGGGCCCCCGCCGAGGCCCCGTACAGCTTGGTGGCCCCTCGGACCAGGAACGGCGCCTTCTCCAGCAGACAGCTGGCGACTCCGATGTGGTAAATCCCCAGAAAGCCGCATCCTGCAAAGGAAAGGTTCCAGCCGCCGTTCAGGTCGAACATGGCGGGGAATCCCTCGACTGCAGAACCGGGACAGAACGCGATGTTCCCGACAGCTGTGGGAACTCCTCGAGAGAACCGGAGTACTGACTGTCAACAAGTGAACCAGCATATCTATATGAGGGACGGAGGGAGGGAGGGGTGATGCCTTCACGTGCTGTCGGAAGTATTACAATTTGTGAGTCCTCAGTACACGGGAGTGCGTAACACGGGGAGCAATGATACAGAATTATGGTGGAACTACAGAACAGTTCTCAGGCAGTTATACAAAACGAGAACATTCAGAGAAGCCCCACTGAGGTTGTGACGTGATCATGCTCGCGTGAGCCTGCTCTCTGACGACAGCCGCAGGACCCGTGGACCACGTGACCCAAACGACTCGCCTCGGCACGTTCAGTTTCCCGAGGAACATTGAAGGCAACACAAGCGTGATTGGTGTCTTTCGCGTATTTTAATCCCACTTTTCCGGAGAGCCAATCAACAGCAAGTAGGATGTACGACATACCGTGCCGTCAAAATGAGGAACCGACAAACCCTTCCGCCCGCCCAGTTGTACTGTGATTGGTCAAGCAGGTACTTCTTTATCTGAATATTTCTATGGCGAGCCTCACCTGAGTGCTCCGAGTCTGCGCAGTGGAGGCCACCTGGATTCCACACCAGGCTGTAGTTTGACTCTTGAATGTTTCACTGGCATCACAGTGACGTCACATTCAAACGAGCTGCAGGGGGGGGGGGCGCAGAGGCCTCGGCCAGGGCTACTGTGGCGTGACGTCATCACTGTTTCTGTGCTGACTGAGCGCGGTTGGATCGCTCTGCCTGCGTGCTCGCCTCCTCGAGGCCGGAGAGCGGTCCTGATGCTGGGAGCCGTGCGCGCGCATGACATCACTTCTCTCCCGCCCGCCCGCCGCGTGCAGCAGCATCCACCGCAAGGCTCAGCACCCGCAGCGCCGTCCCGTCCCCGTCACTGTCCTCCTCTCCGCAGCGGGTGGTTCCGTGATGGCCGAGAGCGAGGCGGACACGCCGAGCACGCCGGTGGAGTTCGAGAGCAAATACTTCGAGTTCGACGGCGTCCGGCTGCCGCCCTTCTGCAGGGGGAAGATGGAGGAGATCGCCGACTTCTCCCTCCGCGGCAGCGACATCTGGATCGTCACCTACCCAAAGTCAGGTAAAGACGTCATCAGATGATGAATGACCTCGCTGTCCGCAGTCTTTGTCCGCCCAAGCTGCTGCCGGGGTTTCCACTTACCTGGCGCGGTCCGGGTGACGTCACAGTTATCTAACAGCAGGCCTGCGGAGCTCTGAGCCGCACGTGCCAGGTGCCAACACAGCGAGGAACGCGACCCAGATTGGGGGTGGTGACGTGCGCCACTGCTGCAGCCCAGCCGCCACGCACCCCTGCCGCCACGCACCCCTGCCGCCACGCACCCCTGCATGTGCTGCCGCAGCAGACACACGTCTGTTAGTCATGTGACCTGTCCGCTGGCGCTGCGTCTCAGCACGTCAGTAGGGCAGGAGTCAAGATTTATGGGTCATTATATGCTGATTGTTATTGTTTCACCTTGCGAGAGAGAGTGTGTGTGTGTGTGTGTGTGTGTGTGAGAGAGAGAGAGAGAGAGTGAGAGAGGCCCCATCACAGGGGTGTTTCACTGTCCTCTGGAGAAACATTTTGTGAGATTCAGTCACAAAACTTTTCATGTGAGCTCAAGATGGAGGCTTCATTCTGAACATGGGTGTGGTCCCGGGCCCTGGAACTCCTGCAGACCCACATTTGTTGCAGGTCTCAGAACCACATCTCTTTTTAGTTGAGATGGCACTTAAAGCTGAGCTGGACGGTGTTGTTTGAGCCATCAGGGGCGAGTTGAGGTTCTCACCTTTAATGTTCCGAGTCTCAAACCAGAACCAACGTGCACAAGAACCCTTAGAAGAGATCCTAGTTCATATGTCTCTCCTGATGTTTACATTCACATATTTCCCTATGATACTTTAACTCACAGTATGTGGTTTTATGTATATGTCTACTCTCTCTTGAAGATAAAGACTTAGCTCATCTTTGTGTATAGAAAAGTGTTTTGATGAAGATGTCACTAAAGTTCAGTTTAAGCTGAGGGTTCAGTTTGTGAGTGATGTCACTGAACTGGGGACCAAAGTTACGTTCAGCTGCTGAACCCTGATCATGTTAGCCAAGGTTTGACTTCACAAAGACATCAGATGTGGAACCAGAGCCTCACACCCCTCAGTGCTGTGCTGGATCTATAAATGGTCTAGATCGTTAGAGGATCTTGATCTATAAATGGTCTAGATCGTTAGAGGATCTTGATCTAAAAATGGTCTAGATCTTTAGAGGATCTGGATCTATAAATGGTCTAGACCTTGAGAGGTTCTGGATCTATTAATGGTCTAGATCTTTAGAGGATCTGGATCTATAAATGGTCTAGACCTTGAGAGGTTCTGGATCTATTAATGGTCTAGATCTTTAGAGGATCTGGATCTATAAATGGTCTAGACCTTGAGAGGTTCTGGATCTATTAATGGTCTAGATCTTTAGAGGATCTGGATCTATAAATGGTCTACATCTTTAGATGATCTGGATCTATAAATGGTCTAGATCTTTAGAGGCTCTGGATCTATAAATGATCTACATCTTTAGAGGATCCTGATCTAGATCTTTAGAGGATCTGGATCTATAAATGGTCTAGATCTTTTGAGGATCTGGATCTATAAATGATCTACATCTTTAGAGGATCTTGATCTACATCTTTAGAGGATCTGGATCTATAAATGGTCTAGATCTTTTGAGGATCTGGATCTATAAATGATCTACATCTTTAGAGGATCTTGATCTACATCTTTAGAGGATCTGGATCTATAAATGTTCTAGATCTTTAGAGGCTCTGGATCTATAAATGATCTAGATCTTTAGAGGATCTGGATCTATAAATGGTCTAGATCTTTAGAGGCTCTGGATCTATAAATGATCTACAGCTTAGAGGATCTTGATCTACATCTTTAGAGGATCTGGATCAATAAATGGTCTAGATCTTTAGAGGCTCTGGATCTATAAATGATCTACATCTTTAGAGGATCTGGATCTATAAATGATCTACATCTTTGGAGGATCTGGATCTATAAATGATCTACAGCTTCGAGGATCTTAATCTACATCTTTACAGGATCTGGATCTATAAATGATCTACAGTTTAGAGGATCTTGATCTACATCTTTAGAGGATCTGGATCTATAAATGGTCTAGATCTTTAGAGGCTCTGGATCTATAAATGGTCTAGATCTTTAGAGGATCTGGATCTATAAATGGTCTAGATCTTTAGAGGCTCTGGATCTATAAATGGTCTAGATCTTTAGAGGATCTGGATCTATAAATGATCTACATCTTTAGAGGCTCTGGATCTATAAATGATCTACAGCTTAGAGGATCTTGATCTACATCTTTAGAGGCTCTGGATCTATAAATGATCTACAGCTTAGAGGATCTTGATCTACATCTTTAGAGGATCTGGATCTATAAATGGTCTAGAAAATTCATGGTGATATCTCTTAGCCAAGTCAGCGGTTGTGTTTCAGTTCAAGTGCATCACAGCGACTTGCGCTGTGTTCTCTGACTTGGTTCTACCTCTCTGAGTGTTCTGTGTCCTGGCAGGCACCAGTCTCCTCCAGGAGCTTGTGTATCTGGTGAGTCAAGGAGCAGACCCAGACGAGATCGGCCTCATGAACATTGATGAACAGCTGCCCGTCTTAGAGTACCCACAACCAGGCCTGGACATCATACAGGTAACACCACTGGAAAGAGGTTAGCATCCCTCCTGGACTCCTGCTTCTACTCTCACTTCCTCCCTGTAATTGCAGGATTGTAGATGATGGAGGACGATCAGTGGCCCTCAGTTCATTTGGCCCCTGGGGGCAAGGAAACACTCAGCCTCCAAAGGGTTTTGTTGACCTTTTGCCAATGAGCTGATATCTCATTAGCTTTAGAGACACTGGCCCACATGTGCCTGAACATGCTAACACACGAGTGTGCTTGGTATTCACGCTCATATTTAATATTTTATAGCAACATAAAGGGTTATTTGTCATGATTAAAAAATGCAATTACTGTAACAGATAAGTTTCTCTGAGAAAATTCCTTGAAGAAATCTATCACATTTTCCAGTAAATGGCAATGTAGATTATTGTCATGTGGCTTTTTCAGATGCTAAAATAATCTGGCAGTAGGATTTATGAGTGAGTGACCAGATTAAAGTCAAGCCTTTGTGTTTCCACAGGAGTTAACGTCTCCTCGTCTGATCAAGAGCCATCTTCCATACCGCTTCCTACCCACAGCCATGCACAACGGAGAAGCCAAGGTCAGCCCCGTCACTCACCCACCGCGCTGATTCTAGTTCTGGCTGACTGATGAAATCCAGATTTCCAGCTGCTAATTGTGTGTTGATGAACGGTAACAGTAGGGGTGCCACCAGCAGACACCTGCACGTCTGGCTGGATGAAGACGACCCGGATCAGACCAGGCAACGGCCTGGAGAGTTTAATTGAGAGAGAGTTTATCTGGACAGTGTAGCTGCTGTTAACGTCAGTCTCCGTTAGCTTCAAGCTAAATATATGTGACTGGTTCTTCCTGCATACTGGAGTCACTAAGAGGTGATGCAGGAGGGAAGAACATCTTAGAGTTCTACCAGTACATCTCACCAACAATCCTGCCATCGGCAGATCCAGTTAGTCACTTGTATTCTGCAGTCAAGCATCAGAATATATCAGCATCCAAAGTTTAATGGGTTGTGCATCCCCATCACGACCTGGTCGCTGTCGGTTCACTGTGGTTGTCCTGCAGGTGATCTACATGGCTCGCAACCCCAAGGACCTGGTGGTGTCCTACTACCAGTTCCACCGCTCTCTCAGGACCATGAGCTACCGGGGAACATTCCAGGAGTTCTGCCGCCGCTTCATGAATGATAAATGTAAATATGGAGGTTACTGAAGGACCAACATTTGAAGTTCCATCTGGTTCAGTTCTTTGAATCCCTCTTGTTCTGTTTGCTGACCAGTGTTAGTTCTTACAGCCCTGTTCCTATCTCCTTCTCTGTTCTAGTGGGATATGGATCCTGGTTTGAACATGTTCAGGAATTCTGGGAACATCGCATGGACTCAAATATTCTCTTCTTGAAATATGAAGACATGTACAAGGTAACACCTGTGCTCCCTTGACCTGTTACCTTTCTATTGCTCCTGCTCCCAACCCAGGAGTGTTTCTGCTGTCAGTTAGATAAGACAAGTAGGTCTCCAGGTGTGTGTGTGTGTGTGTGTGTGTGTTGGTTGAATAGAAGTTGGTTGAATTTTCATTCGTACACATTATGCTCCAACACCTGAGACATGACCAGGCCACCTCACCTGTGGCAGGACGCCATCTTAGTTGGGCCAGAAGTGACTATACACTTAGACTCGTACACATCATCCGGGAACTGTAAGATCTGGGGTAGTGGTCTCACACACATGTATACGCACACTCACACACAAACAAACACACACACTCACTCACACAGGCTTTTGTAAACAGGCTTGTGTCAATAATCCAGGGCTGTAGACTGATAACATCGATGTTACCTCGTTCCAGGAGGACGTATGCCCCCTTTAGAACCCATAGAACTGTACACCTTGTTCTCACCACTGATATGTCGGTCAGGTTCTCTCACCTTCATGCTAAACAGATTGTGTGAGTTCAGAACTGATAGTTCTCTGGGCAGCACTGGGTGCAGGGAGGCTGTTTCCTCCGTTCCACTCTGCTCTCCTCTCCAGGATCTGGGCACGTTGGTGGAGCAGCTCGCCCGCTTCCTGGGGGTTTCTTGTGACAAGGCTCAGCGTGAAGGCATGGTGGAGAGCTGCAACCAGCTCATCGAACAGTGCAGCAACTCAGAGGCGCTGTCCGTCTGCAGGGGTGAGTAGAGGAGGAGAGGAAAAACAGGGCTCAGTCCAGCCACTCGCTCCGTTGGCTCCAGTAGTACTGGGACAGTGACACCCGGACGTCACACCCCCAAGCAGCAGAGCTCTCCCACCCACCATATCTAAAGCAGTCTTTATCCCATTGAATGACTCGTCTTCAACCATGAGACCTAAGTCTGGTTCAACATGGCCGCCGTGTGAATGTGGTCTATTGGTGGATCAGACCCATAACTTGAAGCCTGATAACAGGTGTTTCAGGGTGAAGGGGAGTCAGGAATGTGCAAAGCAGGGCCTCATCTGTCAGGGGGAACAAAGGCCTTCCTCAGTCTGTGCATGTGGACATGACATCACTGGTGGTTAGGGCTGTAAAAGGCTGGAGACTACGGCACCAGCAGCACTGACACGAAGGAGCCGTCAGAGTCCAGTTCAGTCCCAGATAGCTGAGACCGCACCAGTGAGTCAGGGCATGGTTCCTCACATGGCTGTAGCACCCTTGTGTGGCCACATAGTGCAACTGCACCACAGCTCTGATTCAGTGTTCTAAGTTTCCTTAAGAAGTCTTTTACTTTAGTCATGATTATTTCCTGATTTTGTGTACTTTCTTATTTTTAATTCACCATCAATGTCTTGGTTGTGATGTTCATTTATGGTTTTTGTCATCAGTTTTCTTGTTTCCATCTGATTTTGTTTCTTTTAGCGCATGGAAGTCTGGTGTGTGGTCTGCTATAGTCAGTCTGATCTGTTTCTCTCACGCCACAGCAGGTGAGTCATCCCTGCACCAGGCGGCATTCATCCACAATATCAGATAAGATGAAGATTAAAAAGTTTAAATAAACCCTTTAGAATCAGAACGCCAGCGGTGGCAGCGGTGAGTGAATGTCCCTCTCAGAGCGTCTAATTACCAGTTGTGGTCTGAATGCTCAGCAGGTTTGGTTTTTGTCTTTTTCTAACATCTGTGTTTCGTCTTCGGTGTGTAAGAGTCAGTGGTGGAACCTGGGGGGACATGCCAAGCCCATGTTTCCTGCCCAGTTCTATGACCTGTCCAGTATGAAGCAGACGTCCTCTGCGATAAAAGGTAACTGCTCTTTCCCTGTGACCCTGGTCCCTGCAGGTCGTGTGGGTCTGTGGAAGGACGTCTTCACAGTGTCTATGAACGACAAGTTCGATGCCATGTACAGACAGAAGATGGGCAAGTCTGACCTGACCTTTGACTTCTGCCTGTGAGGAAGGCCTGACCCCACCCACTCTCACCAATCTACTTGAGTACAGTCGACAAGTGCACGCCTCCTGCCAAACCCCATGCTCCTATCCAATCTGTTGAATGGTGCAATGAAAGCAGGATTATCCTGCAAGACTTTTCCCAGAATGCAATCTGTCTCAAGGCCAAAGTCATGGACAGCCCCACCTTGTGGACTGCTCCAAATTAATCAAGATTTGTTGACAGTTAACTGATACTTAAAGGACCAGTGTGTAGCATCTAGCGCGAACCCCCTCCCCCCAGCACGTAGAACACTTTACAGTTGCCTGCACATTCAATCCTGCATACATTTGACAAAATGTGGATTCTTGTATACAAAATGGTGACCCAGTGCTACCAAACCAAAATGATTCGAAGGATTCCAACGAGGACAGTCACCTCCAATCCTTCTCATTTAGTCAATGAAATAACTGTCCTGAGATCTCCAGAGACAAACATGGCTGGAGCAGAATGCTCGCTCCCAGCTGGTCTCCATCATGGTGGACGCTGGAGAAGAGGAGCCGCTCTCTGTCCAAAGAGCTCATTCTTGAAGTTTCAGCTGATTCCACATTCAACCAAGTCTGTTTCCATGCTGGTTTCGGTCCTGAATTCTACACACTGGACCTTTATAACCAACCTTCCTCAGCCTCGGCATCCACAGTACATGTGAGTACTGACCAAGGTCTGACTGATACTTTGAAGCTGAAGTATGAGTCAGTATTTGGGCTAATATTGACAATACTGTGATATGGCCTCATTCAAACTGGGATTCAGGCTACGTGTAGATATTTGTTACTGAAACAGACTGAAAAGCTCCCATCGACAGGCCCACGTGTCCGGCCAGTCCCAGTTTTTGGTTCTTTCTCTCAGCCTCAGGTGAAGTTGCTCTGTCCAGTACTGGTAAAACACTAAAGGCCTGCCTATACTAGACAAGAACCAGTAAACCAGTAGGACGTGCTGACCCGCATCTTCAGGCGAACTGGGAGGCAGGATGTTGTTTGGAGATGAGCAGCATGAAGGTTTGGGACAGTTTCCTCGAATTCTTGCTTGGTTTTGCACATTAACACAGAAATAGGAAAGAAGCTGATGTGGAAGTGAAAAAGCAAGATGTGTTTAGTTTCTCTTCCCCTTCATGAGGTCATAACACGGGCAGAAATCTGTTGCTCACGGCCGACCCGGTTCCCCCTCAGACAATTGTGGGGAGGAGTGTATAACGATGCCTGCCTGGCTGTGCTGTGCACAGAGAGGCAGGTGCTCCCCCACAAAAGGAGCCTATTTTTGACACATAAATCACCAGACATCACATATTCCACTAAAACACAGTTCTTTAATGGAGACCAAAAAGCGTCTCAGATCAGCTCTGTAAACAACAGTACCTCCAAAGAAACGACTGCAAACTCAGCAGTGATCTCGAAGTAAACAAAACTTAAATTCAATGATATTTTTACCTTGAAGGCACAGGAGGCAATCATTCTGACATGTCTCTGTGAACGAAGGAAGAGAGTAACGATCGTGGCGTCAGAACCTCCACAGAGGAGGTAGAATCCATCAGCCAACCAGAGTCACATCTCCCCTCCCAGAGGAGGACTGGTCCTGGTTCCTCTTCAGTTCTGTGTGGTGGTCAACTGGACAGGTTCCGGTTCTCCTCTCATCAACAGGGTTCTTCAGGTCTTGTCTCCAGTGGGGAGCTGCAGGCCTTTATTACTCTGTGGAAATGCAACCTTCTACAGGGTCATTAGGTCACGTGAGACTCCTCGACCCACCTGGTATCTGTGGGGCTCATTAGGGGTCCAGGTGTGGATGGGCGTTGAGTTCCCAGTTGAGTTGAGTTGCTCAGGACAGTGTTGCAGGTGGAGGACAGGAAGCGATGAGGCCTCCTCCTCTGCACAGGGACCTTGATGACTTCTCTCTGTCTCCTCTGGTCCAGATCTGGACCTGCTGTCCTCAGAGGAACATCCCCTCTCCACCAGATGTAGTGGAACCGCAGAATCTACCACGACACAAACGGAAGGCCCAGCCGAGGTGAGCCAGCAGCTCAGCTCCAGACTTTGCCTTCCCCCTACACCACGAGGAGAACAGGAACTTCTGAGGAAAGCAGGTCCAGATTTGGACCAGAGGAGACAGAGAGAAGTCATCAAGGTCCCTGTGCAGAGGAGGAGGCCTCATCGCTTCCTGTCCTCCACCTGCAACACTGTCCTGAGCAACTCAACTCAACTGGGAACTCAACGCCCATCCACACCTGGACCCCTAATGAGCCCCACAGATACCAGGTGGGTCGAGGAGTCTCACGTGACCTAATGACCCTGTAGAAGGTTGCATTTCCACAGAGTAATAAAGGCCTGCAGCTCCCCACTGGAGACAAGACCTGAAGAACCCTGTTGATGAGAGGAGAACCGGAACCTGTCCAGTTGACCACCACACAGAACTGAAGAGTGGTGTACAGAGGGTTGACAACTATCTGTTGATGTCATAAAAATATGTTTTAAAAGCATCAAATTGTATTTTGCCACGTGCACAGCAGCGTGCAGTCCCATGTGATGCTGCAGTTATGCTCGCTTAGTCTTGCCTTCTGTGGAAGTGACCTCAGCGTCCTCGTGCTGAAGCGAAGGTCACTGAACATTCTGATCCAGATAACTGTGACAGTTACTTCAGGGAAGTAGATGACGATCGAATTGACCAGCCCATGAAATCCAAAGGGAGAAAATGAAGCAGCTCTAAAGCTTCATTCAGATGAGACCTTGTGGTGTCAGAGTTGATGAGCGTGAGCCCTGCCACACAAACCACATTCACGTTTGAAGTCCTGCAAATAAAACACTCCTGTTGTCAGAACCAGGGACCAGAACAGACCTTCGTGGCAAGCGTATTTTCAGGGGAAGAACACTCACATAAGCTTTTAAGAAAATTACATTCATGTCCTTGTTCTTGCACAAACCACACCCACGTGTTCTCCCTCCCGTGTGCTCAGGACGTGTCCAGGTGACACCTCCATGCAGGAACCTGCCTGCTCAAACATCAAAGTTCCCCTTCACGACTGTCTCAAGGGGGGTGAGAAGACTCACACATAGATGCTGGATGTGTGGTATTACTGCAATGCCAAAGAGAGCGACAAGGCCGCACCTCCTCTTCTGCTTGAGTGTGTGTCTTAAGTACATCACATCAGCAGCTTTGCTCCATGCTACCATGAGACAGCCGTCCTCAGAAACCCGTCAGTGTTCAGCTGTGTGATTCGTGAGTGTAGTGCAGTGGAGCTTTGCAATGTCACATCCTGTACAATAAAGTGGCAGTGTGGAATCCCTGTTCTATGTCTGTCAGCTCTCTCAGCTAACCGGCTAACACTGCTAACCGTGATCCAAGGAGCCTCCTCCACCTACAACCCTCCACAGTTCAACAGGGACACTGACTCAAGAGTTACGTCCCCCAACTGCATCCTGATAGACAGCCTCACACCAGAAGCAGCAGACAGGTTTCACTTCCATCACACACTCAGCAAACATGAGGGTTAAATCCCCGTCAACAGCCCAGTGACAGTTAAAGCAAAACCACTTTACTCTCAAATGAGCATCATGAGCTCACAAAGATGTTTTCCCTCCAGGATGCAGAAAGAGCCAGCCACGTAGTCACCTGTGTGAACTTGAGGAGCAAAATGCACCTTTAGGTTGAAGTATCTAGAATATTGCAATATTTAACAGCAGTACCCAGACACTCTGGCCCAGAAGCAGTCTTTATACAAGGGATTGTCGACAGTGACCAGTGTCTCAGCACATCTGACTAGCTTCATGCTGTAGCTACACATAGCATTAGCACCCTGAGCCCCAGAGCCATACAGGTGGATCCTCCTCACGAATGAACCTGGGGTGGTACATTGGCACCTCCCTATTCCGAGCTCTAGTAGGTAGACTTCTCCAGGACACTTCTTCATCCTGTCCTTAGAGAGTGAGTGGGATGTAGATGGTGCAGAAGAAGAAGAGGTGAGTCCCAGGTGAGAGCAGTGCTGCCGCCATGTTGAGCTGTCAATGGGAGGAAATGGAGAATGTAGCACATCTCTGGTGTTTTAGGTCAGAACTTACGTGAAACTCCTACGCAGTGAGGAAACACTCCCTGCAGCCGTGTTACTGGGGCCCTCCATGAGCAGGTAGCATACAGGAAATGACATGATGGCCCCACGTTCAGCCGCTGCCAGCACGCAGTCCGGCAGCCATGTTCTAGACTGAGGAACTGAGCGATGCACTGGTCTCGTACATGGACACTTGTGAGGAACACATCTTGTGGAATATGAGAACAAAGAGGGATGTACCTCTTCAGTTGCCCTCTCCTTCACTTCCTCCTGACGAACTTCTGCTGATGACCTGTGACATCACTGGTGAACAAAGACTGCAGTCTAACCACGGAGCCCCCCCCCCCCCCCCGTTTATGGTAGTCACACGCCGTTCCTCCCTCACTCAGCATGCTAATGGAGTGTAAAGGGTGATGTCAGAGGGAAGAGTCAGCTGATTTAACTTCTGGTGAGCTGCTGGCGAGGCAGTGATCCTGTGTTCTGGGGACAGCAGAGCTCATTCACAGGTAGCAGCTAGCAGTGTGGCTAACAGTGTAGCCTGAGCTCGCCAGACACAACATAGCAGGACTGTGTGGTCACCCAGCTGACAGCGAGCTCCCACCATCATGTTTGTCTGTTACTAGAATAACTTCACATGGGCTAAGATCAAGTAAGCAGTCTAAAGCACAGCAAGATGGAGGCGCGGCTCCAAGGATCAGTTCTGGCTGAGACCTCCTGGACCAATAAGCTGCTGGCGCTCAGCTGCAAGTCTTCAGAATAGAAAAGATGTGATGCCCCGCGCTGAGTCAGGCTTCTGTGATGAGGACACACGAGCAGCATTTTCAGCATGGACGCACACGGGCGTAAAAATGGCACGCACTTGTTTCTAGATGCTGCGCAGAACCACATCAGAAGTACATTTGTCACTAAACTCCCCATGTTAGAGTTTTCTGCCCCACATGAACAGAGGTGGAAGGAAACCAGGTGGATTGTTGGTCACGAGTGTTGGTTCACTCTCACCAGGGGAAACATCAGGTTCACAATGCAGGAGAGGAGGAGAAGAAGGGAGGAGAGGAGAGGAAAATAATCCCAGTAACCAGCATTTCCCTGTTGTATGACAGCAGCACCAGTCTCTAGAATCAGTCTACCTGAACCATCTCCTCCCCCACTGGTCTCCACTGGTCCCGAGTGGTCCTCACTGGTCTCCAGTCCAGCAGAACATCTCCTGCTCTCTACCAGACACTCGTGAATGTCTTTATCAACAGCTCACTCTCGTCACACCACCCGTCTTCTGGCCCTCGATTCTTTTAATGCTTCTTTCTTCCTTCTGTCACTTTGTTTACAGCTCCAGCGCTCCTGTGTCTGGGTTTTGATACATCACGTAGGCATCATTGTATTTTACATGCTTGGCTTGCTGATTTATTAATAAAGCTGTGTCTTCAAGCGCCGATCTGATGGTTGTCTCCTTTCAGCCCTCCAGTCCTGGTGCCTGCCACCACACGAGCAGGGCGTTTGTGTTTGGCCTCCACGACATTTTCACTACAATGCTAATACTATTACTACCACGATGACCACCACCACCAGCACTACTACTACTATTACTACTGTGAATCCTTGAAACAATAGAATCAATACACAATCAATACGAATTTTATGGCGAGTGTGTGTGTGTGTGTGTGTGTGTGTGTGTGTGAGAGAGGCCCAGCACATGAAGGATCTCTGTAAATGAACCCAGTGTACCATTGATCATCATCAGCTAAATCTGCCATCAAGTGGATCAGAGCACGTTTGGATACTGAAGAGTGATCTGGTTGATCAAACTGGATCCTGCAGGGGAAGTCGGGTCTCCAGGAACACGTTGATGTCCACATCTAAGCTCCTCGATTGTTTGTTTTTGAGTCAAAATTTGGAGCTGTGATGCCGCTGTTGCTACTGTCAACTGTTGAGGTCATGAGGAGCAGAGCCAGCAGGGGGCAGCGGTGGCACCAACCCCCCCCCCCCCCCCCGCTCCTGCCAGACCAGTTTTGACAGCAGACCGAAGAATGTTGAGAAGTTCCACAGGTGCCGAGGATCTGGCGAGCACACGTGTGCTCACGTCTGTCTGTCAGGTGAGGAGCAACCAACCATCTCATCACGTTCCTGAAGGACTAAAATAAAGGTCTCACGGTAGCTGGAGTTCTTTGACTGGGAAGCGGCTGCTGCGACCATTCTAGATTTTAGGAAGTACAATGAGGCTGCCTGTAAACCACAGCACCGACAGGACACGTGGAACCTGCGTGTGAACGATCACGACGTAATAAATGGCCTTCCTCAATCTGTGTTGGTGACATGTTCCATGTTCAATGTAGTTTCAGTTCAGACACAGAAAAAGCTTCGGTCTA
>NC_141323.1:7450000-7452500 GCF_037954235.1 Aulostomus chinensis | reverse complement strand
GCGTGTGTGTGTGTGCGTGATCAGATGGAGATTGGATGATATCCCTCTGTCTCTGTTCATTAATACAGTATGATCTCCTCTCCCTCCTTTGTGATTTTAACACATTTCTAATTAGCCCAGAATCCTCTAAGTTGGAGAGGAGCGAGGTGGTGGTGGAATCATATTTATATCTGTCTTTAATAAATTCTCTTTCATTTGATCTTTTTTTAAATGCACTGGCTGCCGTGGAGCGCCTCTTCCCCCTTCCCCTGACTCTGGCAGAATCAAAGCTGCACGAAAAGCGGGGCTAATTGTTATGCTTGTAAAGAAACAAAAAGTGAAAAATTTTAAAGTTTTACAAGAAAAAAAAAACCTCCTCTGTGATTCCAGAAAGTATAAATGTGGCGAAGTATTTTAGAGGTCAGTGTCTCTGATTTGTATCTCCTCTGCTGCGTCTGCTCTATATTGTGTTGGTGGAGACGTGGCGGCGCAGCAGCACTTGAGGGACGCTCCCTCCATGCCTGTCAGTGAGAGACTTGGCAGCTCGTCTAATCAGAGTGCAATTAGACGGAGACTTCTCTTGGCGATAGAGGACTCTGATTACCCAAGAGTCACTGGGGGTATATTTAGAATCGCTGCTCCGGTTCTTCTGTGGTTAGCGTGGCACCCTGGAGCTATAAGCTGGTGCATGGCAGTGACATTGGAAGCCAGGACAGGAATGTTAACCTGATCCAAACCATCGCTCAGCCTCCAGAACTCCACTGCAGGCCCAGAGTCTGAGGATGCTCCAAGTCACACAGATGTCTGACCTCGCCGTGCCGGCAGCACCGCTGCTCTGATCCTGGACGCCTCACTGCCTCATTGGCTCGTCCATAAAATTAAACAGAGCCCAGAATTCCCTGGAAAACAATTTGGGAAAGTTCTGCAGGCTCACAAAAGCTGAAGATTTCAACAATCTTCATGATGTTGATTCTGAATTATTACGTACCGTCAATCAGACGAAAACTGAACGGTGAATTTTGAGGAACTGACTGAACGAGAGAATGAAAGTTGTTGTTGGGGCTCCCAGCAGGCCCAAACCCACCTGAACGCACTCCAGTCTCATGGTTTTTCATTGTGCTTATATTCATTTCTATATATTTTTCTTTCCATCCATCCCTCCCTCCATGTTCTCCCTCTTCTCCTGTTCAGGGTGGTGGGGGTGGAGCCTATCCCAGCAGCCTTCCCCCTGGACAGGTCACCAGTCCATGGCAGGGCCAACACATAGAGACAGACAACCATTGGCTCTCCCAGCCACGCCTACGGTCAATTTAGAGTCTGGATTAACCTGGTCCCTCTTGATGTCTTTGGACTGTGGAGGAAGCTGGAGTACCAGAGAGAACCCAGCAGGAACAGGGAGAACATGGAGACTCACCCAGAAAGACCCCGTGCTGCAGCCGGGGCTCCACCCACAACCTTCTTGCTGGGGGCCACAGGGAGGACCACTGCTCCACAGAGCTGACCCTGTTTTTCTTTCCTATTATTTTAATCATAGAAAGCTGACACCTCAGCAGGAGCAAAGCAGGTTGTGAAGCTTTAAATCAACAAGATGCTCCAGGGTCAGCTGGTCAGCTGCCGAAGGAGACGTTGGAGCTAAACCCCTGCCAGCTTGCTACCGCCTGTCAATCTAACAGCTGAGGAGGGAAGAGCTGTGGAGATAATGTATCACTGAAGTATCACCCTTAGTTTGACAGTACTTGTTTACTGGTTGTTTGTCACATGACTCAGCCATCACGGTCCCTCAGTTATGACATATCTTACTATATTTTAATCAGCAAAAAAAAAGCTCCAAACCCTGCAAAATGTTAAAATTACAGGTGCACTCAGCCTCATTCAGGAGACACACGAAGAACAAGGCTCTTGAAGACTCAAGTTCGGGTCACCTGATCAACCCCCCCCCCCCCCCCCCCCCCCGAAGCTCAGCGGTCTCAGGATCCATGAAAACCAACATCTCTACATCATCACGCCTCCTCTCCCCGTTTCATCTCTCGTTTGCATGAAGCAACATGCGGGATCCACCAAAGACATCCATCTGTTGAAAACACGGAACCAGTGAAGTTGAGCAAAACACAGAAAAGAAAAAGACACAAACCTGGAATGACCTTGCTTTCTCTCTCCAGATCAGATATTTGACTGGAAAATGAACATCATTGATGTGTGTCATCAGCCTGGAAATGTAAGAACGTGCTGCATCATCAGAACCTGCGGAGGAGGTCCACTTCTTGACATCACGTTTCTTCCAGAGTTCACTTCCACACCCCCTCTGAGCATTTTGATGCATTTTATTTCTGTCACTAAATGTAAGCGTTTGATTTATTAGCTCGCACGCTAACGTGAGGATTGTGTTTCAGCCCCGTGAGGAAACGCTGCAGCAGCGCAGTGGATTTGGGTGTAACCATCCAGGCTCACTGTCAACACACACAGCAGCGACCCAAACACACGTGAGTCCACACCCACACACGCTCACACACACACACACACA
>NC_141323.1:7400000-7447500 GCF_037954235.1 Aulostomus chinensis | reverse complement strand
ACAGACGCGGTTAACCAACCAACATGGGACTGGGTCATTCCCAGTATTCCCAGTGGAGGCAGCCGTCAGCCGGCTCAGAGGCGTTCACTGGCGCTCAACTTTGTGGTCGCCCTTTGTCTGTGACTCAAACAGAGCTAATTGACTTCTAAAAGTTTGGGCCCTGCAGTCAAATTCACTCCAGATGTGACGCTCAGGTTTTTGACACGGCTCTGGAGGATTGTGTGTGACAGGTTCATTTCAATGGCTTTAATTGGTTTTAGAGCTCAGGACGGTGTCTCCCACACACACCCTCTCTGTCTTTGTACTGATAAACTGACCCATTTTCTCATCTTGTCATTGACGTGGGTTTCTAGTCCGCTGATTGAAGCCCTGATGTCCAGCAGCTGTTTGCTGTTTCTGGACACCAGCATCTCTCCGGCTGAGCTCCTTGAAGGAGCGCATTCCCTCAATAACAAACCCCGAAACAAAAAGTGATGAAATGTGACAAAGAAACAAGCTCTCTCAAAATGAGCTCTTAGGGTTCTCTGTGCCAGAAATCTCTGTCCAGTTTCATTCTGATCTTGGCTTCTGAAGGGTTTTATTTTGTGTGTGTGTGTGTGTGGAGTGGGGTGGGGGGGTGGGGGGGGCAATATAAGGGGCAGCACAGTGATGGAGGGAGCACTTCACCCTTGTTCAGAGGAGCTGGTTCTGCTGGTAACTGGACCCAGCTGTTCACTGGCTGAGCAGCATGTCAGTGTCAGAGCACAGAACCAGAACCAAGAGGTGCATGATGGGATCATCACACCGAGGGTTAGAACACACCAGGCACCATGAACCGCCCCAACATCATCAGGAGGCTGGGGCGGTTTCCCAGAGACGCAGCCATACGGTGCTCCAGAGGCGCCACCAGCTGGAGCCAGTCGACTCCTTCAGCAACTTTAATATTCACGTTCAGCAGCATCGAGTGGGCGGCAGGGGGATGTGGTCGCCAGGCTGCCCTGCTGGGTTCTCTCAGTGATACTAGAGCCTGTGATGGTTCCCCCAGGGTTCCTCTGGGAGGGCACCATCGCCTCATCCCTGCCTTAACTCCACCCACACTTATGATTAGCTGAGGTGTTGCTACAGCTGAAGGATGGCGGTGTGTGACACGTGTGTCCTCTGTACGAACACGTGTGACCATGTGAGACTACCTCTGCCATCGCTGCACTCACCATATTTGCACGGCTCACCAGGGACAACAACTGAAACTCTTGTCCTAAATATTGTGTCTCCGTATTTAAATGTGGATAATAGAACCAAGACTAGATGCCCCCCTGCAGAGGTAGACTGACTGGTCCCTGTCGCCGTCTGGCCTCTCCCTGCATTAGCCTCTTTAAAGACAGAGGCTAAATTGGCTCTAAGTGGTGCGTCCAGATGCAAACAGCAGAGGGAACACTTACAATTCATGTGTTTGCCCAGAAAAATTAGCTCCTGAGTTGCTTAGTTAACCACGGCTAATCTGTGGAGAAGACATCGGTCGGGCCAGCTCCTCCCAAGCAGGTAGCTCAGACCCGCTTTGGGATGTTCTCCATGGCAACCGAAGCCAGACATTTACCACTTCCTCCCCCTTTTGAAGACAAACAAAGCAAAGGAAGGTCTGTGTCTAAAACACATTTGGATGTGTGTATGTGTGTGCAAGGGACGTTCACAACCACCGAACCACTGAGTGAAGAGAAACTTAACCCAGCACACACTCACACTCATTAAAGAAACAATGAAGGGCTCTCTTTCTTTGTGTCACGTCTGTGCCAGATTCTGCACGTTTGATACATATGAGCATCACACTGCTCCTTCCTGTGTCTCCGCTGTCTGCTTAGGTTTTGTCCCAGGACAATCATGTGGAAGGTCATCTCCTCTCCTCTTCCCATGAGTGGAGGTGTCCAGAGAACTGGCCACTGATGGAGGGAACCTGGATGAGAACGCTGGACTCATGGAACATGCAGGAACACGAGGTGCCTGCAAACATCATCCCAGGATGGCCTTGACTAGGAGCCCATTTTTACTCAGCTTGACGTGTCTTACGAATCCTTTACATCACAATGTCAGTGTCTGTGTGATGATGGTGGCGGTTACCAGTTTTCCCCCAAATCCACACAAAGTTTAACTGACTAAAAGGAGGAGAATGTTTTTTGATGCATTCATGCAGTACATGAAACTCATCATCCATCATCCATCCATCATCCATCCATCATCCATCATCCATCCATCATCCATCATCCATCATCCATCAATCATCCATCTACCCATCCATCATCCATCCATGAACATCCATCCATCCGTCCATCCATCCATCCATCATCCATCCATCATCCATCCATCATCCATCCATCCATCCATCCATCATCCATCCATCATCCATCTACCATCTATCATCCATCCATCATCCATCCATCCATCATCCATCCACCCATCCATCATCCATCCGTCATCCATCCATCCATTCATCCATCATCCCTCCATCCATCCATCATCCATCTACCCGTCCGTCCACCCATCATCCACCTATCATCCATCCCTTCATCCATCATCCATCATCCATCCCTCCATGTTCCCCCTCTTCTCCTGTTGAGGGTGGTGGGGGTGGAGCCTATCCCAGCAGCCTTCCCCCTGGACAGGTCACCAGTCCATGGCAGGGCCAACACATAGAGACAGACAACCATTGGCTCTCCCAGCCACGCCTACGGTCAATTTAGAGTCTGGATTAACCTGGTCCCTCTTGATGTCTTTGGACTGTGGAGGAAGCTGGAGTACCAGAGAGAACCCAGCAGGAACAGGGAGAACATGGAGACTCACCCAGAAAGACCCCGTGCTGCAGCCGGGGCTCCACCCACAACCTTCTTGCTGGGGGCCACACTGAGGACCACTGCTCCACCCTGTTTGACTTCCTGTTTTCTTTAATTGTTCTAATCAAAATACAAAATATCATTGTTGATAATTATTGACTGTGTGTGTATGTTGGGAATCTGAAGACAATTTACATCCTATGCGACTCTGCTGGGAGCCTGAGGAAAAGAACAGGTAGTTGTGGGTGTAGAACTGGTCCTGGCCTGGTTTCAGACACGGGGGAAAACGTAGGACTCAGGGACTAAGAGCAGAACCAAGACACCCTACTAGAGCAGCTATGCTTTCTCAGGTTCTAGTGGATCCACCCATCCATCCATTTTCTATACAACTTATCCGTTAAGCTGCAGGGACAGAGGCTCTGGTGCTGGTTTACGAGTACTAGTACAGTCAAATATACTCAGACTTTTCTATGTACTAGTAAACCAAAGACAAGTGTACTTCAGTTTTAAATCTCTTTATGGTTTCGGAGGATGTTTCCACATCAAAGACACATTCCAGTCGCCTTCTTTTTCTTTGTTGGTTTCACCCAATAAAGGCCGTCAACTTCATCTGGTGTGTAGAGTGAAAACCCACGGATGCGAGTGTGTTTGAGGAGGAGCCGGCAGCTGCTGGCGGTGCTGCATTCTGGTCCTGCTGGGGTGGACCTCCTCCAGCAGCTCCCTACAGCACCTCCCACAGCAGCTCCTCAGAACAGCTCCTCACAGCCCCTCCCGGGAGGTCTGAGCTGCTCCTCTCTCCTCTGATCTATTGTAATCTCATCGGCTGCGAGCTCCAGCCGGTGACAGCGACTCTGGAGTTTGAGTGGGTGTGATGAGGAGTGTCAGGTTGCCAGATTGTGTAAACTCAGTGGGGACCAGCCACGACAACCATGACAAGCAAATTGGGTGAGTTTGGATTTGTGGATTTGTGAGCTTTCTTGGCACGGGGAGGTGTATAAGCTCTCAATAATGACACACGAGTGGGCAAGTTCTGAACGGACCCCCACTGAGTGATTAAGCCGAGCCCCGAGCTTCAGGCGTGTGTGTGAGCGAGGCCCTAATCTGGCAACCCAAGAGCTGCAACCTTCCAAACTTCCTCAGCAGTCACAAAGACGTGCATTGTTCCGACGGAACAGACCATCTGTGTGGAGCTGCAGACCCCCTCCGGCTCGTCTGATAGGGGTTGAGCTCATCTCAGAACATTAAACACTTTCTTCAGTCTCAGCTTGAGAAGAAGCTCAACATGTGAATGTGGCAACTCTTTATCTTGTTGTGCAGGACTTCAGTGTTCATGCTTCCTGCGAGGTCTAACCGAATCCTGTATCTGGCCCAGGTAAGAGGTGAGGTCACATCTGCTGATCTCACCTGCATCACGTTGGACTCCAGAAAAGAAGAACGTGCATTTAAGTGATGCCAAACACTCCAATAAAGATTTGATGGACTGTCGATGTTACATTTTCAGTCACAGTGTCTGACAGTGGAGTGATGAGTGACAAGAAATCCATCAATATGTCAGGTGGAGGGAGACACACATCCACACAAACACACATCCACACACACACATCCACACACACACACACACACACACACACACACATACATCCACACACACACACACACACCCACACACACACACACACACATCCACACACACACACATCCACACACACACATACTGTCAATCTAGCGACTTTAATTGTCCCATTGAGGTTGGAGCAGGAGCTCAGACATGTTGGTCATTTAACTGATGTCTAATTTACTGATGACAAGACTTGCTGAGCTAATCGATGGAGCCCGTTAGCTTCTGGTTGGGGCTGACATGTCTGGAACCCTCATAATACACCAGCACATTTTACATTTGCCCTCCATACTCGCTCTGCTGCTGCTCAACATTGTTCGGCTCCACAGCCAATCAGATGAAGTTTCTTAATGGTGCAGATTCTGAGAAGCAGACAGGCGTCTTTGGTTCAGATGGGAAGTGGGAAGTGAGACGGGTGACGAGGAGATGAGGACTTGTGTCGCGAGTCCACGCTGCCCGGTGAAACGGTAGCGAGGGCGCAAGGGGAGCTGGGTGTCATCACCTCAGCGAGCTGCCTGGAAATAGAAGAGGAACCTGAGCTGAGGAAGAGAGCTCAGAATTGTGGTTGGAGAGGCAAAGTGAGAAAAAGAGGGAGGGAGAGAGCGAGCAGCAGGACGACAAGAGGGTATGAAAGCTAGTTGTATGAATGGCAAAGTAAAAAGCTGCCTGTGAATAAATTACTCAGTCTCCCCCAGGATTACTAATGTAATTATTTGAAGGAGGATTCTCATTAGAATGTGCAGAGGTGTGAAAGTCCTGCGGAACCAAATGGAAGACAGAGATGGAGAAGTGAGGGTTTAGCTTCTGGAAATTAACTCTGCGCTCTCAGCTCTATAATTGATATGAAACACATACACCTTTGATAGGAACAAAAGGGAGGAACAAGGACGGAAAGTTGCCTGACTGCCTGCACTTCTTCAAGACACAAAGGGGACGAGCGAGGATGGAAATAAGGAAACATGATCCACCGGTCACAGATAAGGTTTTATTCAATCTGTGAATAATCTCTTTAAAGAAGAAAGGTACTTCACATGTTAGTTGTCTCTGCACAAGCAGTCACGTTTGCAGCTGCTGGGTCTTTCTTTTCCTGCTTTACAATCTAAAAAAGTCCCAGAAGTCATGCAAAAATACATCACCACACGAACACTTCCATCCAGCAAGCTTGAGCCCAGCCTGAAGTACGTCAGCAGACCGTGTTGGTGAAAACAGAGGAGGTGAACATCCACAAGTTCCTTCCAGTCGTTTAAAAATCACTGATTTAAAAATAACACCATTATCTGTTTTCAAGTCTTCGCTGTCAATCACATGGGAGATATCCCAGTTTTTAAACACGGAATTTTTCATTTGGAAAAAAAAGGACAAATATGCAGATTGTCTGGGAGCAGAAGTTAAGCATGCTTGAAGAAATAAATCAAGAAAGAGTACAACACTTCATTTTTCTTGGAAAAGACGTGAAACACACAGAACAGCTAGAGAGCGTCGCGATGAGGACTGAGGAGATGAAAGCTGTTCCCTTCTTTTCTGACACCGATGAGTCGCAGTACTCCGTAGCAAACGCAGTACACATCCCTTATGTATGAAGCTGTACCTCCAACTACCTTCCAACTTCGACTTCACGTCTCTTGGTTCTTTGAGGAGGGTTTTAATGACATAATCTCCCATCGTTTGTTCTTCTGAGGAACCTTCGCAATGATGGAAGTGGGAATGTTCCTCAAATGAGGAGAGTTGCAGGAGTAGCAGAGATGCTCTCGCTCCCCCAGAGCACCAGCCCACTCGCATAGTACATTTACACTCTTGTAGTACATTTACACTCTCGTAGTACATTTACACTCTCGTAGTACATTTACACTCTCATAGTACATTTACACTGAAGACTTTTATTTTGAAAGGATCAGTCAACCTTTTCTTTTCCTGGCATCAGGTATCTTCAGCTGCGAGGCAGGCTCAACAACCACACACACACACACACACACACACACACACACACACACACAGTGATGTTCCCGCAGAGTTGACGGTGACAGTAGCTTTTTCCAGAACCTCAGTTCTACCAGTTACACCATCTAAAGTCAATCAGCCTTCCAGAGATTAGAAGGATCCGTTTGATTGACACAGTCACGGGTTATTGATCGGAGCTGGTCAGAGACCCCACCTCACGCACACGGCAGCACACTCCCCCCCTCCCCCCCTCCCCCTCCTACTTACCCTCACCACCTCAAAGTAGAAACAGCCAGATAAACGTCTCCATTCAAACTCCTACTCATGTAACAGTAGACTAGTATTTGACAGTGAGTTTACGTAGGAATCAAAAGTAAAGTACACATTTTACGTGATGTTCGTGTATCTCGCGCTTACGAGTGGTCAGTCGTACAACCACTGAGCTCTAAAGGTCATGCTGACGTGGCGTGTGCTCTGATCGAGTCCCCTCGATGTTGGAGGCCTCACATTTGAAAGTACTTTTCATCTGTTGTATTTAAGTGTTTTTTGGAATGAAATATCTTTTTTGTTCAGAGTAACTGGTCACCGATGGCTTCAGCTACATGAGGTGGAGTATGAAGTACTATGTTTACTTTGAAATGTACTGAATTAAAAGTACCAAGTCCCGTACAAGAGCAATAGCCACGAAAAGTACAGATACTTTAACACTGCACTTAAGTACAGTGCTTGAGTAAAAATACTTGTTACCACTGATAATACCTGAGGACAAAGACCCAGAGTAGAGCGAGTCCCCCGCAGTAGAGGGGCTCCGCTCACAGCTGAGTCAGAGAGATGACGTACCGATGCTGTCGAAACACACGCCACAGTAACCGCCAGGTACACATGCATTTATAAATATATGTACATATGAACACACACACACACACACACACACACACACACACACACACACCTTTGTGGGGTTTGTTTCTCTCTTTGTTGTGCCATCTAGAACCACTCAGACGTCACCGGCGTCCCAACTAAACTGCAGCCGCGGGGACGATCACGCAGAGTGTCGAGAGCGGAGAGATCAAAGTGTGACGTGCTCTTGTTATGCTAAGCACACGCAGGCTTCTGCTGGGGACAGCCTTCCTCAACAAACAGAACAAAGGACGGCAAAAGTAAAGCTAAAGAAAGCAGACATGAAAGAGTTAATAATCACATAAACGAGGCCGAGTGGCCTCACAGAGGAAAGTACCATCGTAATCATTTACACTACTGAGAAACAGACCCAAGGAAATGGAACCACCACTTTTGGACACCAAATACTTTTTTGTCTTTGTTTTAAAAAGCATCACAACAACTTAAAATCTTAAAAAAAATATCTTTTTTTCTCAACACAGACAGAGGACATTTACATCGAGCGCAGTGGAACACGTAGTTACAGCTTTGCATCTCTGGCAAAATCTTCAAAGGTTCCACATCTGCCATCAACAGCAGCAGTGAGCATCCTTGGCGCAGGTAGCATTAGCATGTAGCACCTAGCCTGACACCCCCACGTCCAGAGCCCGACCCTGATGGAAGCAACAGAAGGACCTGGTTGGACTGACAGCCTCCTGAGGATGAGACACAGGGTCAGTCAGAACTCTTCCATGTTGTGACACAGCTAAGAGGGAAGCCAGGTTGCCTGGTGTCCCCCGTGGAGCCGTGGGAGATTGTCAGTGCAGTAAACCAGGACATGGTGAATCGTCTCAGTCTCTGCATGTGCAATTGTCTGCTTTTACTTTAAAAATGAAGAATGATGCACGTAGACAGACTGCAGGGACGAGCCGGCAGCATCCACCCCTCCGTGAGTCCTCTCCACTACACGTGTTCCGTCAAACACGTGACACGTATCCTGCGTCTGGCCGTCTCCACTATGTACAGCATTCGCTCATCTGCTCTCCCACCTCACCTACCACTCCTGACTCCTTTCTCCTGGTTGGTAGTAGACGTGGGATGCGCCTCCTCTCGTCATGTGGTCCTGGGGTTGGGATTGGGCAGGTCAAAGACAATGGGCGGGTTCATGGGCAGGAAGTTGACGGTGCAGGCTGAGGCGTTGATGAAGGTTGTGGTGCCGTCTGTCATCATGCCGTAGCCTGGAGACCGGGGGACCAGAGAGGTTAGCACAGTTAGCACTGCCATGAGACACACAGCTTTTCTTTTGATTGGCAGCAGTGTTGCCCTGCTGCTCCCTGTCAGTTTGATCCAACAAAGGAAAAAGAAGGTCATGTTTGGACGGTGAGACAGACGAGAAGCTTCACCTCTGGGATGCTAACACCTAAGGTTCTCATATAGTTTCAGAAGCTCAACAGTCCTCCGCTGACAAACTCATCTAGTTTCTAATCTGACTCAATGGAGGGGGGGGTTCTGCAGTGACCTGCTAGCCTCGGTCTAGGGAGGCGACCTGTGTGCCCTCGCCGGCCCCGATGACACAACAGCTCTTATTCATTGACATCACTGACCCTCAGTCCCAGACTGGAGTTTCTCCCGACAAAGACTCCGTTCTGACTCTTCCTTCATGTGGCTGGCTTATCAGCACAGAGCAGAAATAATTATGATGATGATGGCTGACGAAAACCACCAATGAACATCGTCCTGGTCTTGGACTCACCTTCATGAATGTGTCCGAACACGTGTAGTTTGGGCTGAACTCTCCTCTGGACCGTGTTGAGCAGCTCCATGCACCCGACGCGCTGCATCTTCTTAGGGACCCAGTCAAGGAAACCTGCGTGTTACAGGGAGACAAACAGCAGAAGCAGAGATCCGTCAGAGGAATGTCGGAGTTGGACGATTGGAACAAAAGCAGACACATCAGTGATGTTTCCAGCCGCCGCTGAATGGAATCTGCTTGTATGAGGCTTTGAGCCGCCGTTCATCTCATTGCCCCAAACGTCAGGGATATTATCGACTTACATTAATGCAACTTGAGATGTAGACAAATGTACAAAACTTGATGAAATGTTTGTGCTGCAAGCAGGACGACCGTGCAGTCAGACAGGATAAAGAAGGGTTGAGAAGCAACTGTGCACCCATCACACCAGGAGCTCCCGCGCTCCTGTCAGCTGCTCTAGGACTTGTTCTCCTGTGAGCGGGGCTGAACCTGCAGGGGGTTGTGGGCCGGGTGACACCCTCAGGTCTCAGCTGCCAGTGAAGCAGCAGGTGAAATGATTCTCCAACTTATTTGTCCTCTAAATGAATCTGACCAGTAGAAGAACAGCAGAGTTTCAGGATCATGTAGGGGATGAAAGTGAGCTGGTGGAGGTGAGGGGAGAAGTTCCGGGGCCTTTTTGTGTCTGGAATGTGCCACTTGTTTCAAAGCAGCTGCTGCCTCCGGCACTCAGCCTGTTTTCCTCTTGTCTCGCTTTCTCTCTTAATCTTTCTGCTATTAACTTCTTCCTCGCAGCCAGATAAAGAGCCCATATTTTCCTAGCTGCTGATCTGCCGCTTTATCACACCTCATAAAAGACGACGGGCTTTGCCGCAGTGTGAAATGACGTCTTGCTTGCACTTCTTTTTCCATCGTGTTCTCAATTGTTTCTCTCACATAAAAATGTTTTGAAAGTGGATGTTGCTTCTTGTCCTCTGGTGCTGTAAAGAATCCATTTATACTCCACGATGTTGTTCTTCATTACATGGTTCCTTTCTCCCTCCTTCCTATCTCTTACTCTTCCCTCCACTCTTGTATCTGTGTGTGTGTGTGTGTGTGTGTGTGTGTGTGTGTGTGTGTGTGTGTAGCCGGCTGTAGCTGCTCCATATGCCAGTGGCTCACGAGCAGATAGCTGGAAACACTTGGCTAAGCTGAATGGAAAATAAATGTCCGTGTTCGCAGCTGAGACGCAGACACAGAAATCCATCAAGCACACTCGTCTGAACACCACAGCTGCAGCGAGAGATGAGGTGTGAAAGTGTGTGTGTGTGTGTGTGTGTGTGTGTGCCTCTCCGTCTGCTTGTGTGTAGGTGTGAGACAGACGTGTTTACAGTCTAGTCATGTCACTTTTATTTATACGTCACAAGCTATCTGAGGTCCCTCTACATATGCAGCAGCTCAGACCTCTCCCCACCACAGGGACCAACCAGGTGTCAGGAGAGCCGACTTGAATGAGTCAAACATTTAACAGAATTTAGAGGAAAACAGAGAGAGAGCCAGGGAAAGTTTTGGATGGTCACATATTAATTCAGAATGTTTCCAAACTTTTTCACTTGAGAAGACACTTAAGTGTTGCAGAGCTCCGAGTTTGTGGATGGTGGACTGCTCCGACTCAGGGAGGCAGCTGGGGGACTGGCTACTGCACGTGTGCGCTAACATGGAGAGTCTGTTGAGAGGAATGTTGCATGTATGGAGGAAGTACACGTAAGTGAACATGGCTCCTGTTTCTGTGTGTCTGTGGAGCAGCCGTGTGACTGAGGGAGAGGGCTCCCAGCACCATCCCAGGATCCTCTACTGGGTCAGCGTGCAAGACGACGATGCGCAGTGACACTGAAAACGTACAACTCGCACCTACACGCATGAAGATGAACAGTGTGTGCTGTCGATGGGTGCTGTAGTGTGCTTCTCACCCAGTGGGGGGCAGTGTGTAACCAGGATGTCTGTGCTGTCTGGGATCTGGTTCCACTTGTCCAGCAGAGCCTGACCCCGTGGCAGGTTGAAGCCCCAGCCGTAGTACCAGGGCTGCCTGCAGGCACCCACCCACCCACACACCCACACACCCACACACACACACACCCCCCCCCCCCCACACACACACACACACACACACACACACACACCACAGATTGTCAGGTTAATATAGGCGCCAAAAACATCATGCGTCCTGGCTATCACCCTGTGTCCATGTCTCATATTGAAGGTGTGAAAGGTCACATGATGTTCTGGACCCTGAACAGAACCTCAACTCAACTCCACATTTTTGAGGGTGACAGGCAACAAACATTGAAAGAATGTGAAGAAAAAATATACACACATATACATACATATATATTTATGTATATGTGTGTATGTATATGTATATATTTATACATATACATACATATATCAGTGTACATATATGTATGTATATATGTATGTATATGTATATATTTATACATATATACATACATATATGCATACGGATATATGTATGCATGTGTATGTATATATTTATACATATATACATACACATGCATACATAAATCCGTATACATATATGTATGTATATATGTATAAATATATACATATAGGTATACATATATGTATGTATATATGTATACGTATATATACACACATACATATATGTATGTATACATATATGTATATATGTAAACATACATGTATGTATGTATATACATATATGTATGTATAGATATATACATGTATACATACATATACATGTATACATATACATGTATACATATACATGAATACATACATATATATGTATACATATACATGTATACATATACACGTATATGTATACATGTATATGTATACATATACATGTATGTGTATTCATGTATATGTATACATGTATATGTATACATGTATACATATACATGTATACATACATATATATGTATACATATACATGAATACATACATATATATGTATACATATACATGAATACATACATATATGTATACATTTATACATACATATATATGTATACATATACATGAATACATACATATATATGTATACATGTATACATATACATGTATACATATACATGTATACATACATATATATGTATACATATACATGTATATGTATACATGTATATGTATACATATACATGTATGTGTGTATATATGCATATACACACATACATGTATATGTATATGTATACATATACATGTATGTGTGTATATATGCATATACACACATACATGTATATGTATATGTATACATATACATGTATGTGTGTATATATGCATATACACACATACATGTATATGTATATGTATACATATACATGTATGTGTGTATATATGCATATACACACATACATGTATATGTATATGTATACATATACATGTATGTGTGTATATATGCATATACACACATACATGTATATGTATATGTATACATATACATGTATGTGTGTATATATGCATATACACACATACATGTTTTCCACAGCATTCTTGTAATGTTCCTATTTATCATGACATTATCATGCTTGTACAAGGGTGTATTTATAAGATGGATGCCAGTAAGAGGCCCTCTGTTGTGGCAGGCGGGGTCAGATAAGGACGGCAGCTCCGCCCCCAGGAACCTGTTACAAATACAGTCAAACAAATTAGAAGCAAGGGAGCATCGTATCTCCTTCAGGGAGATGAGAGGGAAAAGAGAGGAATAAGAAGAGCAGAGGAGGAAGGTGTGGAGGGTCCTGATGGCTGGTTCCTTTCACTTTCACAGCAGACACCTCAGCTGTGAGTGACAGAGAAGAAATTAACATGTCACTTACAATCTGTACTCCGATCCATCTTCCTCTACGACGTGTGTGAGTGTGTGTGTGTGTGTGTGTGTGCGCGCGCACCCATAGGCGACGCCATCCGCCATCACACAACTAGCTTTTTTTTTTTAATTGCCATGAGCAGTCACTCGAAACACCAACTTTATCGCTGGTGCTGCTGCCTGAAGCGTCTGTGCTCACTAGAACATCAGATGAGGATTTTTGTAAAGAATCATTTCTGGTGTGTGTGTGTGTGTGTGTGTGTGTGTGTGTGTGTGTGTGTGTGTGACATCTGCAGGGACTTTGAAGCCAGATGGAGAGAAAGAAAAACCTGAAAATAGGAAGAAATACCTGCCACGCACACGCACACGCACACACACACACACACACACGCACACGCACACACACACACACCCTTCTGTCTGTCCCTCACTCTAAATGAAGCACTCTAACACCACTGATTCTGAGGTCAGTGGGGGTGGTCAAGCACTTGTGCATCACCCTGTGCATCATGGGAAATCATGTCCCATTTCAGGCCATTAAAACTGCATCACTTCCAAACATCAGAGACTCAACATTTCTGACGAACGATCCGACGCTGCCCATGAACACAATTTCAATAATTTACACTGTGAATATTAAAACATTTTCGACCGGCCCAGCATATTAATCAGCCCAGAGAAATGCAATATTCATGTTCATCTTAACATCTCAGTTAAATAAGCAGCAGCTCAATCGTTCAGCTCCCATTTCTCTCTGTGTGAATGGAGGGATGACGAACACGCAACGGAGAGAGAGAGAGAACGGTGACAGTATAATCTAGTGGAACAGCGTGATGGAGAGGCTGAGACGAGGGCGGTGAGAACACGTGACGAGTGTTCGCTGCTTTCACTTCGCTTTGACTATGGCGCGTTTCCAGTAATCTCAGGTTTAGTTTCCATCCAGGTTTTGCTGATGTTCAGCGACGATGGTGTGTGAAATCCTGTCCCCGGGGCCCTGAGGCCAACAAGCGGCGGCGGCGGCGGCGGCGGCTTCACATCCTCCACGCCAGCTCAATAAGACCCACGTCAGTAAGAATTCAAATTAGCAAGATTTTTGTTTGTTATCATCATTTTTGATTGAAATTTCAATGAAACCTCAAGAAGGAGAAAACTGACTTGTCCACGTTGCTGTCAGTCACAAGCTTGCCTTCTCTTCTGTTTCTACTTTCTCGCCACGGTGGTACTTGTGAGTGAACGGTGGCCGGATGAACGAGCCTTCGGCTGATGTCACCGTGGGGTGGGGGCCTGGCAGCAGCCACCGCACACCGGCCACCTGCTGCACTCGTATTTGTTGTGATTTCCTTCTTCTCAGATGAAGACACTGCTGATGGAAACATTTGTCAAAAGGTTTAAAAATGGACATTTTCCCTTTTAAAAAACAAAGAACCGAATGAAATCATCCTGCATTTCTACTGAATGAAGAATTTGACTCTTAGTAAATGGTGAACACTCCCTCATCGTCAACTCCAGGAGCTGTGATTGTGTGTCTGCTGCTCGTCGCGCCTCAGCGGCGACAGACACGCTGGATCCACCCGTGGCCCCCCACTCTTCGTCTGCTCATCTTTGTGTTGATGCACCGCTTCTTCCTATGAAATCCTGAGCAGTTTTGCTTATGAAACTTCAAAATTTAGCAAACACATGGATGGAAATCCTGTCAGTTGTGTGCTTTACTTTTTTGTTTTTGCGAGAGTGTGAATGTCCCTAAAACTCTGATGATGAAGTCAATCATCTTGGCACGCCAGCATTACCAGACCACCTTGTTCTAATTTGGTGCGATCAATCAGTGGGAGAGCAGCGGCTCCTCCTTTCTCTACGCTTTATGTCTCATTTTTGCAGCCAGCCTTTTTCATGCTGTTCCGTGCCAGGAAATCGTCTGTGTGCCGACTGTGGGTGTCTCCATCACAGTTGCTAAAAGAGATTATCTCTTGTGAGGAATTGACCGTAGCTTCCTTCTAAGGGAGACCGACTGCTGTATTTGCTGAGCAAACATGAGAGTGACCTGAATGTAATTCCACGGATAATTCCCCCGCTCCAGAATGAGGATGTTTTCATCAGGTAAGGGATTACAATGGCACTGGTGATTTGTGTTAGAATCTTTAATATGCCCACGCGTCACCCACTTCTCCTCCTCTGTTCATGTGCCGGCCTGCGAGCCGTAATGGAGGCTTGAAAAGGAGAAAACAGATGTCTGCGTTTGAGCGCTCGATCCCCAGGCACATCTTTAGGCTGCACAATGGGAAAAAACAGCAGCATCCAAACCACACACACACACACACACACACACACACACACACACACACACACACACACACACACACACACACACACACACTCATACGCAGTTTGGGGCTTCATCTCTCTTAAGGATGAGAGGAAAAGTCACTTTCAACACTTAAACTAAAACATAAAAGTATTTAATACAACCAGGACCCAAAACAGCTCTCTCTTTCTGTGTGTGTGTGTGTGTGTGTGTGTGTGTGTGAGATCCTCATCACATCTTCATCTTTTCTTTACTTTTGCTAACTACTCCTGTGTGGCATCTGTCTCTCCTCCTCTCTCCCGCCAGTCGCCTGCTCTGGACCAATTGGAGAAAGCCTGAACCCAGCAGGGCGATGAACCACCTGGTCAGTAAACACACCGTGAGTAGATGTGCCCCCTCCAGGTGTGACGTCAGCAGGTGACAGTCATGGAAGCAACTCTCACGGCTCTGAAGCCACCTCGCTGCTGCGGTGGGGATGGAGCACTGACAGGACAGAAACTCTGCTCCCCCTCATGCTCATGGAACACCGGGGGAAGGTTTTCACCCCCAAACCCTGAACCCGTCATGTGACGGGGGAAGGAGCTGCAGGCATCTCCCAATCAACTGACTTTCAAATGTAAAAACCCCCAAACCTTGTCCAACAGAAATTGCTGGACAAGCCAAAAATAATAACAATTAGATATTTTTTTCCAAGTCTTCCAGCCCTGAAATGAAGTGATGATTTTATCAGCTTTTGAATGTTGCAGTGCAGAGTTCTAGAGAGTCGAGAGGAGTAGAAGCAACTGTTCTCTTTGTGCGATCGAGGTAAAAGTGATCCTAACCATGACCTTGATTTGCTGTCTCATCTCCCAGCTGCAGGCAGCAGCGCTCAGCAGGTGGAGCAGGTCGTCTGAGACCGTGAATCACTGTCCGCAAGACGAGCTCGACCGCTGGCCAGCCCTCCCTTTCCCTCTAAGATACCTGAGAAAACACTCACCAATCATGTGACCTCCAAAACAAGAGATGATTGGAGGATTAGAAAAGCACAAGTCCAAGTTATAAATCACCTTTGAGTCGCGTTAGACGAGGACCAGGACTCTGTTGGGTCACCTGGACCACCATGCGAAGTCCACTGAGGAGAATTATGGGAAAACAGAGAGCACTGAGCTGCAGCGAGTCCTTGAGAACTTGACGGGATCGATATGGTGATGATAGACGGGAGAACCTGGAGCCACGGGGCAGCTGGAGGCTGATGTGTGTGAAACACGGGATGTGACATGCTCAGTGTTCCTGTTAACCGTGTCCTTCCTGTGGCCTCGGCTCCACCTGTGTGGCGCTGACAGAGTCTTCAGCCCCCCACCACACACACACACACACACACACACACACACACACACACACACTTCCGCTGAGAAGCAGATTGGCAACATGTTGGCCCTCAGCAGGACTGGTGTAACTCACAGCAGGTCACAACAAACACACACACGCACGCACGCGCGCACACACACACACACACACACACACACACACACACACACACACACACACACACACACACACACACACACACACACACACACCCATCAGGGGTTTTGAAACTTCCATCATCACACAATATTTATCAATCATGAACAGTTGTAGAGGAAGAAATAAAAAAGGTCTGAGATTCCAAAGACACCACACGCACAGTTGTGATGTTTCACTGCAGGTGATAAAAGGAGTGATGGTCCAAGTTACACCTGTACAGACCTTCACCTCAGGGGGTGGCCATGTAGCAACCGAAGGGTCGCTGGTTCGATCCCTGCTCCCCCCCAGGGACCATGTCCAAGTGTCCTTGAGCAAAATACTGAAACCCTAATGGCTCCTGATGGCCCTGCGACTGGTGACCCGTCCAGGGTGAACCCACCTCTCACCTGAAGGCTGATGGGATAGGCTACACCCCCGTAACCTTGAACAGATAAGCACTATAGAGTAATGGCTGGATGATGGACAGACCTCCACCTCATGTTTGTGTCCACACCAAAAGGGGAGTGGGCCAATCAGGATGCTTTCAGGGGAGAGGGGTGTGGTTTAACTGTGATGACAGCATGACTGTCCGTCCAATGAGGTTTCTATAGATGCTGCTGTCAGAACCAGAGAATTTCTCCTTAAGAAGAAGAGCAAAGACTGCCACTGAAGAGCCGTCTCCATGGAAACCATGTTTTCACTCCAACTGACCGACTTCAGCTTCTCCATGAGTTGGATGATCTGATTGGTTGAATTTAGTATGACAAACACGGTCAGATGGTTAATCACCTGCCAGGTATGTCCTGAAACTGTTCCTCTTATCTGTGACCACCACAGCGGTGCCACCACAGCGGTGCCACCTGTGCCACACGTGTCCCCAGTGAGTCTGAGTATGATTTGCTCCTTTGTCCTATCAGACTGGGTGTTGGGCAGCGAGGTTCCTGAGCTCCTCCTCCATTTTGTTGTTTTTCTGCCGGTCACTTCATTTCAACAGAGTATTGAAGAAACACAGTGACAGCAGCAAGTCACTGTTCCAGGGAACCCATGGAACCTCATCTGATTGGTCCGGCCTCATCACATGACGGACAGACGTAACCGTATGTTTATTTTCAACTCTGACTCTAATTGCCACACACGCATTTGCTGTGATTTACTTCATTGGGAGAGAAAATTCTTGTTCAGGTAGTGTGTGTGTGTGTGTGTGTGTGTGTGTGTGTGTCTGTGTGTGTTTGTGTGTGAGTGAGTGAGTGAGGGTGTGTGTGAGTGAGTGTGTGTGTGTGAGTGAGGGTGTGTGTGAGTGTGTGTGTGTGTGTTTGTGTGTGAGTGAGTGAGTGTGTGTGTGGGTGAGTGAGGGTGTGTGTGAGTGTGTGTGTGTGTGTGTGTGAGTGAGTGTGTGTGTGTGTGAGTGAGGGTGTGTGTGAGTGTGTGTGTCTGTATGTGTGTGTATGTATGTATGTATGTGTCTATGTATGTGTATGTGTGTGTATATATTTGTGTGTGTATGTATGTGTATGTGTATATATGTGTGTGTATGTATGTGTGTGTACGTGTGTGTATGCATGTGTGTATGTGTATGTATGTACGTGTGTATGTGCGTGTGTGTGTGTGTGCACGCACAGCTCAAGGCAGAGAGACCAGAAGATCAGCAAAGCTCAACACCAAGTGTTAAGCTAGATACACACACGCACACACACGCACACACACACACACACACACACACACACACACACACACACACACCAGCACTCAGCAGTGAGCCCAGTTGGGTTTACGTTAGTTGTGTGCGTCCAAGCATCCTGTGAATCCTGGACAAGGACACTGTGACATCACAGAGTCCATCTGTGGGACAGAGAGTGGAGGCATCTGTCCATGTGACACACACTCTCACTCTCAGACACACACACACATTGTGAGCTTCATCTAAGAAACAGTGAGAGGACACAGCCAAGCTACATTCTTGGGCTTCCCTGACACACACACACACACACACACACACACACACACACACACACACAGACCATATCTCCTCAGCCCTCACTGGGCCGACAGCCTCTGCAACAACCAGCTGGATGAGGACTCATGGGTGAAAGATCTGGATCTGGCTGTCCTGATTTGGTCGGTGACAAACACTCAGAGACTCAAACTGAATAAACAACAATGTGGAAGACGATCAAAAGGGCCGAGGGCCTGCAGAGCCTGCAGGATCCCACTGCCCTCTGGTCTGCAGTCACATCCAGCCTGTTGCTCCGGGTCCCAGGTTTCTCATGGAAAACAGATTTGTGGAAGAACCGAATCACCCAACCCACGAGACGAGAAGCAGCTACGCTCTTGCCGACGTGGCATTCCCGTTCTTGGGATTCAGATGGAACTCCAGGCTTTTTGTTTCTGTTGCTATGACGATTGTTTGGTAGATTAGATCCTCATTTTTCAAATCATAACTTGGATCCATCTGATAGTACACAAAAATTCTGCGTGCCCAACTGATCATATTTCTCGAAGCGTGCCAACACTCACTTGCAGGCACTTTGATGAATGCGTCCAGGTGGCAGCGTGCGCACGTGGACCCGCCTCCTATCTGTTCGCTACACCACCACGTTCAGCCGACCGGTCTAAGCAAAGCAGCAGAAAGAGTGGAACCCTTTTAAACTGGAGGAACGTGGATGTTGGTTAGCAAGGGTGTGTTAGCCAGCTGACAGGTGAGACTCGCCACGCCACCTCTCCCCCATATTATCACACCTGTTTTGTGCTTGTAATACTGGTGGAATTGACGCGGTGGTCCTGACCCGGTGGTCCTGACCCGGTGGAACATCCTTTGTTTCTGTGGTAAACAGGTGAGAGCAGCGAGTGATCAGGACCCTGCACACTGAGATTCCCATCCATTGAGGTCATGGATCTATGCTCACGATAACTCTTGATTAGATCATAGCAGTGTTCGCTTCGTGAGGCTGGTTGACCTCTGGCCTCCACTGACACCTGGGATGGTTGCCTTGGAAACAAGAGGAGAGTCATAATAATACAGCCAGCAGGTCAAAACTGTGGAAAACCCTAACCTCCACCCTCCCTCCCTCTATCCTCACTCCACCTTCCCTCCATCCTCCCTTTATCCCCCCCCCAGCAAGTCCGTCTCTGTCCTCGTCCCTGACAGCTGCTGTATCAGCATCCCGCCATCATTCTCCAACCGTCAGTCCTGGGTTTTCTACTGGGATGGTCCCACTGTCAGTGGCACACACACGAAAACACCTTGCTGTCTCCTTGATGTTTCTTTTGAATGAACCAAAAAAAAGGTTGTGGTAGTGTGTGTGTGTGTGTGTGTGTGTGTGTGTGTGTGTGTGTGTGTGTGTGTGTGTGTGTGAGTGGGGGTGGGGGTGGGGGTGGGGGTGGCACTGCAGTTAGACAGTGACAGCCACCAGCGTGGAGTGAAATGAAAGTGAATTCAACACTGGAAGTGGGAAACCCAGAGGAGGGAACCAGGGACCCTCTGGACAAGCAAAGGGACGGACTCTAGAACAGGATTAGTGACAGATGAGTAGTTGAGTCTCCTGTCCCTGCTCTCCTCTCCCGTTCTGACACTCCTTCCTTCCTTCCTGACCAGCCAGCTGCTTGCTAATCAAGTCTAAAACTGATCTCAGCTCTGCTGAGAGATGGTTCCATGTCCCACGAACTCGCTTCAGTAGATTTGTTACTGTGATCTGATATGTTGATTCATTATTGACAGTCGACGAGACGGTGGCGACCCGTCCCTCAGTGATGGTGCATCATGTGCACATGGACAAAATATTCCAAATAAGATGTTTTTATGACAACAGCTTTAAATGAAATGTGAGGAAATGGAACGATGCTGCCGCGGGGTTCCATGAAGCTCCTTGATGAGCCTGAGAGACAAGCTGCAGGGCTGCTATCAACCCCCAGTCCTTCTAAATCCTACCTTCAAGAACTAAACATGAAGCTGATTTTGACCTTCGCATGATGTCACACTGAATTTATGACTCATTTGTGTTACTGGTGCAAATAACCACAAGAAATCAATCTGTAACCACTGAAAAAGAGGAGCAGCAGCGGGCCGGCGCTGCCATGACACGCCCCAGCTGGTCGTGGTCCAGGCTCCCACTGCTTTTTCTCTTCGGGTTTCTTCTGGACCTGGTCCCCATGAAGCTTTGTTCAAATTTGTTGCATATCTGAACATCGTCTCTCGTCCCTGTTTGCTTTCTCCTGGTGGGCCTCTGTCGTGTTTGGGGGGCAACTGAAGTCCTGCCACTTGGATGATTAACGGTACTTTTGTTGACTTCAGCAAAATCAAGTTCAGAAAAACAAAAACTGAAGACAAACAGGAAAGATAGTGAATATCTATCATTGTCACCCTTAACTCGCATTTGAATAAAAGCTAATTTGGCTCCTTCAGCTCCTGGTTTCTGCTTCCAGAGAAGTTAGGAGGACTGATGACTCACCCCTGAATGCCCCTTCATTCATCCCTTCATTTACCTGTTCCCTTTCACTCAAGTCATCAAATCTGGGAAAGCTTGTAAGAGCAGTAAAATACTAAATGAATCCCAGCGATATTGAATACAAAACTAAACTTTCCTCCATTCTCAGTTCAAAGTGCAGCATCGAACATGTTTGCAATGTTGCCGTCGAACCTTCCAGTAAAACTGTTCTCAGACTTCTGGCAGAAATGATCTACAGTCCTTGATGAAGCCACCGAGCTGAAAATGTCTGTCTGCATCATAAATCTCCACTTTCATTGCTGATTTTCTTCTTCAACACACTCCAGCCCATCTCACGCATCCTGTAAGTGGATGAAGCTCAGCATTTCACTGAACAATGCAAAGCCATAAAAAGTGCATTAATCAGAGTAAGAAACACCAGCAACTGGAGAATTGCCACACTCTCAACATGGTGACACGCCGCCGTTCCTCAGCACTGACAAGAGAGTTACTGTCAGGAAAGAAGACAGTAAAAGCCGTGTTTTATGACAGCATGCGCACACACACACACACACACACACACACACACACACACACACACACACACACACACACACACACACACACACACACAACTCTACAACACCTCCAGGAGGGAGCTGGGATGTGACAAATCAGCCGGGACCCAGGCAGTTAACATCATGCCCGGCAATAATGAGCTCCCGCCGGAGACGACTCTCGCAGGGGACGCCGACACGAAAAATTGTTAGCCACACACTTAAAGGAGCGAAGTGGAGTGTGTAAAGAGTTGTTCTTAAAACAGCAGCTTGTCTGAGGGGAGGTAAGAGGGTAGGAGGAGAGTGAAGAAGGAGCTCAGGATCACCCTCCAGGAACAACAGGTGCTCTCACAGATGGAGGTCCAGCTGATCAACCTCACTTTTAATTTGCTGACTGTATTTGGTAAACCAGGAATCCAGATTGTTTAATCCGGATCAGTCTGGTGTCTGACGCGCAGCACCGACTGTGTCCTCACTGGACTGCCACTGACTTGTTAACTGATGTCATCACTGCTCTGATGATATAATCAATCTGCCCAGTCAAGGTACAACTTCATCAGTAAACGAGTGTGGATCGGTGATCCACGAGTCCCATCCCGGTGCACCTCCCCTCCAGGGGCGGAGCTGCACCCGAACATAGCAAAGCCTCTGGAATGTCTCTGCCCCACCAGATGTGCTGTCATTATCAACCATGTGTGACCTCTCTGTCAAACTCAGGCCTCCTCTAAGACTGCCAAGACAGCTGAGCTCATTGTCAGAGGTGACGCTCATAGTGAGCTCTGCAGAAACAAGACGATGACAACAACCACAACCACAACTACAACAATGACAAATACGACAATGACAACTACGACAATGACAACTACGACAATGACAACTACGACAATGACAACTACAACAATGACAACTACAACAATGACAACTACGACAATGACAACTACGACAACAACGACAACAACTACAACAATGACAACTACAACAATGACAACTACGACAATGACAACTACGACAATGACAACTACGACAATGACAACTACGACAATGACAACTACAACAATGACAACTACGACAACAACGACAACAACTACAACAATGACAACTACGACAATGACAACTACGACAATGACAACTACGACAATGACAACTACGACAATGACAACTACGACAATGACAACTACGACAACAACGACAACAACTACAACAATGACAACTACGACAATGACAACTACAACAATGACAACTACGACAATGACAACTGCGACAATGACAACTACGACAACAACGACAACAACTACAACAATGACAACTACAACAATGACAATTACGACAACAATGACAACTACAACAACGACAACAACAACAATGACAACTACAACAACAACGACAACAATGACAACTACGACAACAATGACAACAAAGACAACAACGACAACGACAACAATGACAACGACAACAACAACAATGACAACAACAACGACAACAACAACAACAACGACAACGACAACGACAACACCCCCGCCCCTGCTGACCATAAATACAGTTCAAGGTCCAGGATTTTTAGATCTGTCTTAGGTAGTGGAGCAACATCTCGTCCTGGCGAGGAGCGCCGCCTCCACCCTGCCTGCAGAGGTTTCGCTCTGAGCTTGTCTTCTAGGTTATGTTTCTACCTGAAGGACACAAGCTGACAGTTTTAACAGGATTATTCTTGGATTATAATTTCATTTATGAAATGAACATTCAATTGAAGAAAAGTAAGACTTTCATTAGTTTTCATGTCACAGGCGTTTTTACCGTTAAAAAACTCGAGCATTCATTTTCCGGGTGATTGGGTGATTCCTCCTTCCTCCACCTGGAGCTGATAACAGGTTTGGGTTCTGATAATTCAGCTGCCGATTCAGTTCAACAATCATTTGTGGACTGTTGGACTCAGCAAGAGTCAACTGAGTGACGTTTCCAGCCACCAGTTTGTGCGAGAAGCTCAGCTGTACTGCAGCGGAGTGTGTCGCTATCCCTACAACTGCTGCAGGCAACAATCTAGATTTTACAATATCGAGAATTATCAAGACAATTTGTGCGCTGCTGCTCTTAACAAAAACTGACCCCTTTTCTCTGTCTTGATTGTAAAGCCCTGAGGCTTATCCCTCAAGCTGTGCATACAATTCTTCACATGAATACAAACAGACGCAGCGCTGCGTCACCTGCTCTCCAGGCAGCAGCGGCAGACTTTCAGCCCTATAGAAGGAAAGAACTTCAAGACATGACAAAGGAACAAAGACCCTCCTCAGCACGTCTCCTCCTGTCTGGACCCTTCTGACATCGTAGCCATCAGCTCCAGTCTGTACTGTTAGCAAGCGTGCTGGCGCCAGGGAGGCACACCGGTCCCTCACAGCTCTAAACAACAACCCCAGACCCGGCAGCGCTGGGAGGGTTTCGGACACGGAACACAACAAAAGGAGAGAAGGCAGCATGTGATGGTCGAAGTAAAAAAAAAAAAAAAGGGGATGGAGGGATGGACAGAGTGAATGGAAGGAAAGAGAGAAGGAAATGGAGAAAGTGTAATTCTGCCATTAAAAGCTGTTGGCCGTTCTTCCCTTTTCTCCTACACCCCCTTCCTTTCACAGTGATAGTAGCCCCCTTCCCCAATTCTTTCAGAATGATAGTTGCCTTGGCAACCGTGGCAAATCTTCCCGTTCTCAAACAGATGTCCCATTTAGTTGGAAATTAGAATGTGCAAAAAACCCATGAGACGCAAATTATTTCAAAGTTCTTCAGTGGAGAGAAGGAGGGAGGGAGGAGAGGAGAGAACACACGCACACGCACACACACACCCTCGCTCCAGTCTTCTGTGTGTGAGCGTGTGAACGGTGGAGATTAGCCAGACCATCCAGAGCTGCTGGCTGGTCTGGTGAGGTGCCGGAGGTGTTGCGGGTGGTGTTGGGGGTTAAAGGAAAGGTGGCATCTGGGATGAGCTGGGGGGCAAAAGGCAAGAGCTGGAAGTGCCAGCGTGGCAGAAGGGACACTGTGAGAAGCACTGAGCTGCCCTCAGGGGGAGCATGGAGCCGCTCCTGTGGTTCTGCACACTGCAAGAAATGTGACACGTTCCCTCCGACAACAGGAAGCTAACAGGGAAACAACAGAGCGTCTCTCTGAGCGCGGTCACTCTGCAGGTCAATGGAGACGCACCTGTGGTCAACCTGCTGTACGTCTGTCTCATGCAGCTGTGACAATGGTTTTATGTTCATTATTGGAATGTCAGTCTTAAACTCGCCTGTCGCCTGATGACAAACAAAGAAATATGCAAATGAGAGCAACTGTAGGATGAATTCAGCAGAAGATGGAGGCTGACTGCTGCTGCCTGCAGTGGGCGGGACTATGTGAAGAGGACAACTACGCGCCAACTTTGTTTATGAGGACTGATACTAAATAAAGACGTTGTAGTGTGTGTATCTCCTATTTGTCTGGGGAGCAACAAGGAAACTCATGCAATCCAGATGAGATCAGTGATCGGAGGCCCTAGAGGGCGCTGCAGGCTGACCTCCAAGCTGAGGGACAAGAATTTTACTGCAAACCCACATGTGCTGATGGAACAGCTGGGTTTTCATCAGCCACCTTTCATGCCCCCCCCCCCCCCCCCCGGCCCACACACACACACACGCACATACGCAGGGAGGTCCTGTCCTACGCTCAGATAATTGAGATTGGAGCATTCCACTTTTCATCCGGTTGTTCGGTGTATTTACAAGCAAACCTGCATCAGTTTAACGGACCCTTGAGGGTTCTGGAGGTTCCTTGCAGCTGTGAACTTCGTCGAGCTTCTAGAGGTTCTAGAGCTGCACCAAGCAATGAGAGCAGAGATGCTTCGTCTCATGGAGGGCAGTAGATCCTGGAGCTGCCATCTTGGTTCAGGGTCGCAACAAATTCCTGAAGCCATGCGGCCATACAGATGACCCCTAACCTCGTCAGGTCCTCCATGTTGCAGAAATCCACGTCATCATGCAGGAATTAAGTGTCATTTTGGTGCAAGTGGATCAACCGGAGCTGATCTGCCTGTTTTCCCAGCGCTCACATGAGAGGAGAAACTGCAGCGGCGTTCGGAACAAGCTGACTCATCGAATTTGTGTGTTAAGACGAGGAAAAAAAAACAGCGCTAAAAATATGGATTCTTTTACAGTGTATTTGACATGCTGACTGCCTCGACTCTGGTCAAACACAACCGTGTACTGATAAACTGGCCAGATGGAGAGAGGGAGACAGGGAGAGGGGGAGAGGGAGAGAGGGAGGGAGGGAGAGAGGGAGGGAGATTGTCGAGCTTGTAGAAGAAAGAAGAGAGACGCTGAGGCGAGGAGGAACATAAGGACAGCATCACTTCATTCACTCGTCTGCCTCTACAGTGCTACATGCCTTGGGGAGGGAAGGCATGTGTGAAATGGAGGCGAATGCCCTGTAGCGTGCCACAACACGCACGCCCAGCACAGTGAAGGACCCCCCCCCCAGGGCTTTTTACAGGTAATTTAAAGAGAAATCCCTCCAGGGAAATGACACAATAAATGTCCTCTCATCTGCTTCTCACTCCAGAACCGTACATTCAGCTACAGGGCTGCAGACTGGCAGCACTTAGGAGGAGGAAAGATGAAATTTGAGAGGAAGAAAAAAAGGAGGAGGAGGAGGAGGAGGAGGAGGAGGAGGGGTGTGTAGAGTAGCAAGGAAAGTAACAAGTAGGCCAATTTTTTTCCTCTACCAACCCCCTTAAGTACCCATTTATAAATGTTCAATGTTCGAAGGCTGCTGTATTTGGATCCTGTGGGAATGTGAACGCTACAGGGATGGAAGTGGGAGATGGAGGGATGGAGGGATGGAGGGGGGAGGGAGACGACGACGGGGCCCAAGGGGAGGTTGAAAGTCTCTCAGTGAATCAGATGTTAATTTAGTGTGGGCTCTGGTGAGGAGACCCAGAAAAGCATGAAGTCCCAGCTGCACGTCTCGTTGACTCCTCAACATCTGAGCTGAGCCGCCTGCTGCTGCCTCTGTTGACACGCGGAGGTCCAGCGACGCCGGCAGGTTTCCTCCAGGCCAGTGTTGGGACCATTTCACTCCACTATGGAGATCAACTTGGAAAACACACTGAGCTTCAAATGACCAGTCCTGTATTGCATAACATCTCCTGCTAACGTGATATTTTTATATGGTTCAAGTTCTCCTACAATCAAAACTGTGTGAAGCTGAACATCAGGTTTTAAGATGGCGGCCTGTAAGCACATAGCACATCCTGGTGCAACACTCAGCATCAACACCAGGAGACTCTCCAGTGGCGTTGCACCTCACTCCTAAACATGGTGGATGATTATGACCCGGCCATGACGCCAGCGGTGGGCTGAGTCTCTATTCTAGTTCGTGAGAGTCTGAACCACGTCTCCATGTGTCAGGGTGCAGGTCAGGCTGGTGGCGCTTGAGTAGAAACTTTCTCTCTGGATCCATCCATCCCTCCATCATCCATCCCTCCATCATCCCTCCATCATCCCTCCCTCCCTCCATGTTCTCCCTCTTCTCCTGTTGAGGGTGGTGGGGGTGGAGCCTATCCCAGCAGCCTTCCCCCTGGACAGGTCACCAGTCCATGGCAGGGCCAACACATAGAGACAGACAACCATTGGCTCTCCCAGCCACGCCTACGGTCAATTTAGAGTCTGGATTAACCTGGTCCCTCTTGATGTCTTTGGACTGTGGAGGAAGCTGGAGTACCAGAGAGAACCCAAATATTTGCTCTTCCTCCACCATGGGACTTCGTCATATGTTGGTTTCTTGTCCAGTCAACAGTGGACAAGGAGAAAAGAACATGACAAGTCCAGGACGCCGCAGATGTCGTCTGAGGCGCTGGGAGCGTTTATAGTGATCCAGTCACTACAGTCTTCACCAACTCATTGATTGATGACCCAGCTGATGATTGACGCCACTGCAGATGGGGGGACAGGCAGCAACGCAGCACCTGTCTGTTCACTCACTGGCTGGTGTTGGCGGTGCCGAGATGACGTGACGGTGGGTACACGCATACAGCAGGTGTGCACGCGACCGTTGGGCAGCGCTCCAGAAGTAGGAAATGTACTGAATGTGAGGACAGAGACGACTGAGGAGAGAGGCTGACGACATGGCACGCGGTGTGTTTGCTTGCTCCATGTCTTCAAGCCTGCACGTGTGGTTGCAGTCATTTCGACCGTCTCAGGAGTCCTCCAACATACCGACTGCTGTCCCAGCGGCTTCCTGCTCTGAAGTAGAAAACCACATGACGACGGCGCTGAACTGAAGCCGTTTCCTGTGATCCGCTCACGTGAAGCTGCTGCAAGTCACTGGATTTTCATTGGACGTGAAATGAAGAGGAAGCAGTGGCAGCTCGGAGGGAAATCTCTCAGAATGGACGCTTCAGAAAACAGTTGGACTGGAGACAATTAGTTGAAGGGCTAAGAGACTCAACACCTGCCGGATGGTCGTTGGATCCATCCCTCATTCATTCTTTCTCTCCATCCCTCAAACTTCTCTCATGTGTCTCCTAATCAGCAGGAGAACAAAGCAAACTCCAGCAGCTCTGAGAAGGATGGCACCTTCACCATCGTCACCATCATTAGACTCATTATCATCAAAGGGAAGGCGGTGAACGCCGCGGCTGCCTTTCACTTCTCCTCTCTCCCTCCTCCACTCTCACAGGCCAAGTTGATTACATTCGACAAGAGTCCCTTCCATTTCTTGCTCATCAGCGAGGACAAGCCATCAAACGGAGCTCAGGTAGTGTGTTTCTGCTAAATGAGAGGAAGATGAGGGTGTGTGTGTGTGTGTGTGTGTGTGTGTGTGTGTGGGAGGAGAAGGGGGAGAAAGAAGAAGAAACTGCCTCTCTTCATCTCTTTAGTTTTTGATGAGCTTTCTTAATTGGGCCACTATAGAAGGAGAAGTGAATCCTCAATAATTAAAAAATCTAATTAAGGAGTCTTTTGCATCTTTGTCCTTAATTATTTCACGCCGAGCAGTGGGGACTGATACATTTCTGCTGTTTTCATTTAAAGAGGAAAAAAAGCGTCTCGCTTTGTCTCCTCGCCGCTCGGTGCAAATCCCCCATCAACAAACAGACGACTTTGTCTGTTTGTGTGTGAGTGAATAAGCAATCCTGCCTTTCTTCCCTCCTCAGAGGCTGTCATTATAAACATTTAAAGAGATTTAACTCATCCACACTCACACGCTTGCTTCACTCTCCTTATCTGCCCCCTGCCAGAGTCATTCAGTTTCCTCTGTCAACTCATGGACTCAACCTCCACGCCCACTTCATGGAGAGGTAACAAACCAAACTCCATCACATCCGTACAAAGGGCTCAACATAAGATGGCGCCTGAGGAGCGCCGCCATCACCCAGAGCTGTGTGCGTCTCCCCTCAGTGGCTGCACAGGTGGAGGCCCCCCTCTCCATTATTGTCACATTTGTCAGAGCAAACTCGTGCAGACTTGGTTCACATTGACCTGAAACGCTGTCAGAGGTGCTGACATGATGGGGGGGTGACAGGCCGCGCAGGTGGAGGACCGACGGAAGGAGCAGCTTCAACACAATGAGATCACATCTTCAATCTGCTTTCAGCATTTGGAATCATTTGTTCCAAACCGGTGGGCGGAGCCAGAGGAGTCCTGCAGACCACAGACGTGCTACGGGACGAGCACAGGTGCGGTTTACAACATCAGCAGGAACTATTTGTCCAGGTATCCAGAATGAACTGACACCCAGCAGCCAATCGGATCTGGGCATTCACCCAGACCACGAGAGTCATTTCATTGTTGCAGTCCGAGACTCACCTGTGGAATAACCCTGCTGAAGTGCCTCACCTGTCAGCTGGCCACAGGTGAAGCGCTCACCAACAAGGGTTATAGCTTTGTGACAAAGTGAGACAGAAACCTCAGTTTTATTACATAAAGTCTTTGATTTTTCTCACCGTAAATTTGATTAAAATTCAAACTTCATGGAAGAGTAGCAGGGTCATTTTAGTGGTTTCAACTGAAACCTGAACACTGACTCACAGTGGAGGTTAGCAACAGGACGTAGGAGTAGTAGTAATAGTAGTAGTAGTCGGAGGAATAGTTCTCCAGCAGTCACCAGTGGACAAATGAAGGAATACTTCAATCTAAATGCATAACTGTGTCATTGTCTCCGGGCAGAACTTGAAGAAAAGTCCTCATGTATTCTGTAGCTGATGTTGACTTCATAATCCTCTTTATTCCTTTCAATCCAGCAGCAGAAGTTACAGGACAGTGTTCAGATAGTAGTGTCCCATTCCAGGGGCAGGCCTGCATGGACTCAAAGGAAATCGGGAAATGGGTGTCAAGTACAAATACGGTCTAACAGGACTGGAGCTGTTTGTCCTCTTCCTACACGAGCAGCCAGAGGAGGGCGAGCACCGTCACGCTTGTTTGTTCGTTAGGAGCTCGGTGAGTTTTCAAAGTTGCGTTGCCATCGTGCAGCTCATTAATGACTCGGATCTCGTCTGGATCGGTTCCTGCTGCGAAGAATCTGACTGGCAGGATTAAGAGAAGAGATGGAGTCACAGATCTGAGTTCGCGATGGCGTGTATGACTCATCTGGATGTTCTGGAGCAGGTGCATCCAGGTGAACTGCATTCATCAGTCATTATGGCGTGGGACCATCTCAAAGGCCTTTCAATTAGTAGCACCAGTCTATTTCTGTGTATGATGCAGAGGCAAGAGCTGCCATGCATGTAAGAATATCTGAGAACCACCACAGTCCCACAGGACCAGCAGACCCCAGGAGCCTGGACCAGGGGACCCAGAGCGGGAACCAGGGCGAAAACCTCAACCTGACCTCTGACATGAGTAAACAAGGACAGGCACTCAGGGACAAAGAGCAGAACAAAGACTCACTACAGGAGCTGAGACGCTTTCTCAGGCTCTGGCGGATCCCAGGATTCTATACAACCTTTCCACACCTGGACCTAAAGGGCCATTCAGTCTCTGTACCAGAGGAGTGAGAGTCTGGTTCGTGTTGCCGTTGCCAAAGCAACGGTTCTGTTCATAACTTTTATGGACAGAATTTCTAGGCAGACGGCCCGGTGGAGCAGTGGTCCTCCCTGTGGCCCCCAGCAAGAAGGTTGTAGGTGGAGCAGTGGTCCTCACTGTGGCCCCCCAGCAAGAAGGTTGTGGGTGGAGCCCCGGCTGCAGCACGGGGCCTTTCTGGGTGAGTCTCCATGTTCTCCCTGTTCCTGCTGGGTTCTCTCTGGTACTCCAGCTTCCTCCACAGTCCAAAGACATCAAGAGGGACCAGGTTAATCCAGACTCTAAATTGACCGTAGGCGTGGCTGGGAGAGCCAATGGTTGTCTGTCTCTATGTGTTGGCCCTGCCATGGACTGGTGACCTGTCCAGGGGGAAGGCTGCTGGGATAGGCTCCACCCCCACCACCTAGTTTGCTGCTTTGTGTCGGGTGTTGTGGTGAATTCTGTCAGTTGGGTCCATCAGTGAAGCCGTGAGATGGAACATGGCGGGTAAAATTTAGGATCAAATTCACTACACAGATAATCAGGCTTCAGGAAGTCTGACAATTATTGAGCACCTGAGTGGTGACAGTGGTTGCAGAGGTGTAATTTATGAGCCATAAAGCTGAATCTGGCATCACCATGGCAACAGAGGGACAAGAACAGGCACTGTCCCATGGAGAATTTTGTGAAGGTGGCTGATGCTCAGCAGTGTGTATCACCAGCTCCGCGTGTAGCCAATCACCTGACCCAGGAGGTGAAGGGGAGGAACTGGTTTACACACACACACACACACACACACCCGCACACACACACAAACACACACCCGCACACACACACACACATACACACACACACACATTTCTTTCCCAAATCTCTCCTTTGTCTCCTCCCCTCTTTCCCTCTCTCATTCTTCCTTTCCTGTTTTTCATTCAATCTCCATCTTCCTCTCTCCTGAGTGGCCTGAGCAATAAACTTGGAGGACCCATGTACACACACACACACACACACACACACACACACACACACACACACACACACACACACAACATTTTAAAATTACTTTGTTTTATTGATTTTATGTATTTGAAATACTTATATTAGAATAAATGAAAACCTGAACGTAAATCAGCCATAATCGAGTGAATCATGGTTTGTAAATCTCACAATAAATTCTCTGTTCCTGGTTTCACAGGATCAAACTGGCGAACCTCCTCACTACTTCATCCTCCACCTTTTTATAAACATGGAAGATACAAGTTGGATCTTTGTGTTGCTGCTGTAGTGGATGGCCTGAGACACAGAGAGCAGGAAAACAGCTCGCAGTAAGAGAGGCTACTCACCAGGGGGAGCCGTAGATCCTGAAGCCCCTCACAGTGACCTCTGAGTCCTGCAGGTAGATGCAGTTGGTGAGCAGTGACTGGACGTTCTCGTAACTCTCTGGTTTCAGCTTGGAGGCTGACGGGAAGTAGTAGAAGTCCTGCTTGATCAGGTCGGCCATGAACTCCTGGTCAAAGGTCAGCTCGTGATTCCCGGCGATGACGATCTTGATGTCATAGGGGAGGGTTCCTGTCAGAGGAGGGAAGGGCAAGACAGTAGCATCCATGTTACAGAGACACACAACGTTCTCCTGCTGCGACCCTCCTCAGACCACTTCCACCTCAAGTGGTGGTTCTCAACAGGGGGACCCTTGTGGGGGTCTTGAGATCATTTCTAAGCAGAACAAAATGGTTTTCAGAAAAAAAGAATGAAAAAAAAGTAAAAATTTTAGACGAGATGACAATTATAGTGCTTGTCTTGGGTTTTAGTGTGTGTGTGTGTGTGTGTGTGTGTGTGTGTGTGTGTTCAAATTGTGCCTTGGGAACTCTTATGAACTATAAATATAATAAAATTTTATAAACTTTAAAATCATGCAGCCTTCAATATCAGTAAAGTTTAGTTTGACATGTTAATCTCATGCCAGTGAAGAGCCACACACACACACACACACACACACACACACACACACACACACACACACACACACGCTGGCTGAGTCCTGCAGCTATGGGGGTCGAGATGATTGTGTCGGACAGTTTAGGGTTCGTAAAGGAAATGGGACACGTGCAAAGATAAATGAGAAGAGAGGAGGGCGAGGGGATAGAGAGATTAGAGAACAGAGGAGGGAGGGAGATGAGATGAAGGAAAGAAAGGAGGCAAGAACAGCAAATGAAAGGAAATTTCAGAACATGGATGAGAAGATGGAGAGACAAAGGATGTAGGTGAGGGAGTGGCAGAGAGAGTGAGGGAAAGAGTGCAGGGAGACAGAGTGGGGAGGGATGAGAGGGAAAATTAAGGACGACACGAAAGCAATTCCAGACAGCTTGGCATCCTCATGCGACATGGTTTCTCATTGTTTTCCCTCCATTTCCAGCATCTGTCGGAGGTTCCCTCCATCACTCCGAACTGCTGTGTCCTGTTTATGGGAGCAGAGCTGCATCCGTCAGGGAATCTTTATCTGGAGGAATGATGTGAGGGGGAAGTGGAGAGAATGAACCCTTCCATCTACAGCAACTGCTGCTGCAATTTCCCCGTTTCTCTCTCATCATCTTCCTCTAATCAAACTCCTTCACATCACCCAGCGGTTCCTCCTCTCGCAGGGGCTTTAATTGGCTATTCAGAGCAAGACACGCCATCCATCTGCAGCCATCAACGCAGCGTGGCCTGCTGAGACCAGGGCCGGCGTTCCAAGTCTGTAGAACAAGGTGAGCAGCTGATCGAGAGGTCACCGCCATGGCGTTGCCTTTTACAGCAGCAGGACGGCGTCACATGCCGCGCCTGCATCCCTTTGTGTGTCAGTGTGTGTTTGTGACGAACTTCCCCGTGTGTGTTCACATTTGCATGCATTTCGGCATGAATGTGTCGTGTTAGTGAAAAGGAGTAATTAAACACAGCTTTAGAGGAGGCTGACAGCCCGACAACAGCTCTGTCATAACAGCCAATCACAGCTCGATGACGGGGGGGGGGGGGGGGGGGGGGCAACAGGAATGCATCAGGAAGCCCAAAAATCCTTCATTGTGAGGGAGGAAGTGTAAGAAGATGAAAGCAGCTGTCACAGAGTGCCCATCTCTGCAGGGCTCAGTTGTGTTTGACAGAAACGTTTGTGTTTAGTTGTCAAGCAGACACCAAAAAACCCCAAAACCCTAAATGGAGGGGGGCGGCGCCCTCCCCACGCCACGGACACACGCGCCACTCCACAATGTTGTTTTCAATTCCTTTTAGGCTTCGCCTCGCTGCGGAACTACGACTCTCCCATAATCAGAATAGCGGCACCTGCTGGTGCGTGTGACTGGTGGGGGGCCAGCGCACCAACAGGTGCCCCGTCAGGGCCGCCCCAATAGAAGCAGAAACCTGTGCTGACGCCGCCCAGTTTGTTTTCACACCAAACGAAGGTGAACTGATTGTGCAGAAGTTGTTGTTCATGGCCACTGAAAAGATTCTGATGCTGAGGAGGCAACACAGCAGCCCAGCGCCACCGTGCACAGCAGGGAGAGCAGACATCAGCTGGCAGGTGGTGGCAAACCCCCGAGATACCTGGAGGTCAGTGGCTGTGGAGTGTGTGGGTCCATCCACCGCCTCCACCTTCGTCTGTCAGCAGGATTCTGCAGAACTGAGAGGTTCACCAGCACGAGCAGCAGCATGGCTCCTCCACACATCAGCAGTGGCCTCCCCCCTCAGGAGTTTGTTCAAGCTATGAAACACACACCCGTCCAGGGGAGTCCCTCTGTCCTCAAGGTGTTCACCAAGCAGCAGCCTCACACGCAGGTGTTAAAGCGACTGATCAGTTCCTCAGCGCACCGACACAACGAACCTGTGGCTCTGAAACCTCTCAACTCTCACATGACCTGGATGGAACGTGGCTTCTGGAGGCGTGTTACCTTCATCACGTTCCCAGAATTCTCTCTCTCACAGACACAGACACAGACACACACACACAGACACACACACACAAACTTACAGAAGAAGAATTAAATCTACATTTTTTTCCCAGTTTTCTCTGGACAATAAGGTTTGAAATGAGGTGTGAATTCCTGCTGGCGATCACTGGAGTCGCTTCGTTGTGGAAATAAAAAGAACAAAGTAGAAAGCAACAAAACAGTCTCTTATTGTGCTCGTCCACAAAGAACAAATCAATCATAAAAAGGCAATTTTTCGATTAAATACAACTAAATTTGTTGCGTATGTGACAAAGGGTGGAGAAGAAAAGAGTACAGGATGTGGGTGGAAGTGTGTGTCGTAGGGGAGTTTCTCTTCCCACAACATACGGCTGCTCTTTGTTGTCCCACCATCTTTTGTCTTTTTGAAAGGCTGCTTTTGATCAACAGACACTTCAAAATCTGGTGCTGAAGCTGGGACACAGCAGCCTGACACCAGCGTGGCTGGCAGGAGGGACAACAGCTGGACCAGGTCTGCTGTTCTGGTTCTGTCCCTCTCTCTCTTTCTATGTACACACACGCACACTTACACACACACACACACACACACACACACACATATTTTTATATATATATATATATATATAAATATGTGTGCATGTGTGTGTAAGTGTGCGTGTGTGTGTGTGTGCATGTGTGTGTAAGTGTGCGTGTGTGTATGTGTGCGTGTGTGTGAGTGTGTGTGTGCATGTGTGTGTAAGTGTGTGTGTGAGTGTAAGTGTGCGTGTGTAAGTGTGTGTGAGTGTAAGTGTGCGTGTGTGCGTGTGTGTGAGTGTGCGTGTGTGTGAGTGTAAGTGTGCGTGTGTAAGTGTGTGTGAGTGTGAGTGTGTGTGAGTGTGTGCTGACTCCCTTTTGCCACCACAGGAACTCTCTGGTCCACCAATGTTCCACCACTGTGATGGTGGTCTGCTCTTTGAAGAGGAAAATCCTGGTTCAGCCCGAAGCTGCTGCATTTACAGGGGGATTACTGCCCATTGTGAGTCTGTGTGTGTGTGTGTGTGTGTGTGTGTGTGTGTGTGTGTGTGTGTTCTTGTACTTGCTACATAGTGAGGACTAGAATATATATTTAACCAACAGAGTGAGGACATTTCAGCCGGTCCTCACTTCTTCAAAGGGCCGTTTGAAGGTCAAGACTTGGTTTTATGGTCAAGGTTAGAATCAGGGTCTGGTTAGGTTTAGGGTCGAGGTTAGGGTCAAGTTCTGGTTAGGTTTAGGGTCAAGGTTAGAATCAGGTTCAGGTTAGGTTTAGGGTCAAGGTTAGAATCAGGTTCTGGTTAGGTTTAGGGTCAAGGTTAGAATCAGGTTCAGGTTAGGTTTAGGGTCAAGGTTAGGGTCAAGTTCTGGTTAGGTTTAGGGTCAAGGTTAGAATCAGGTTCTGGTTAGGTTTAGGGTCGAGGTTAGGATCAGGTTCTGGTCAGGTTTAGGGTCGAGGTTAGAATCAGGTTCAGGTTAGGTTTAGGGTCGAGGTTAGGGTCAAGTTCTGGTTAGGTTTAGGGTCAAGGTTAGAATCAGGTTCAGGTTAGGTTTAGGGTCAAGGTTAGGGTCAAGTTCTGGTTAGGTTTAGGGTCAAGGTTAGAATCAGGTTCTGGTTAGGTTTAGGGTCGAGGTTAGGATCAGGTTCTGGTCAGGTTTAGGGTCGAGGTTAGAATCAGGTTCTGGTTAGGTTTAGGGTCAAGGTTAGAATCAGGTTCTGGTTAGGTTTAGGGTCAAGGTTAGAATCAGGTTCTGGTCAGGTTTAGGGTCGAGGTTAGAATCAGGTTCTGGTTAGATTTAGGGTCAAGGTTAGAATCAGGTTCTGGTCAGGTTTAGGGTCAAGGTTAGAATCAGGTTCTGGTTAGGTTTAGGGTCAAGGTTAGAATCAGGTTCTGGTCAGGTTTAGGGTCAAGGTTAGAATCAGGTTCAGGTTAGGTTTAGGGTCCAGGTTAGGGTCAGGTTCTGGTTAGGTTTAGGGTCAAGGTGAGGGTCAGGCAGTCAGTTGAGATGGTTCGGGTTAGGGGGAGGGGCCAGGGAATGTATTACATCAATGAAAGTCCTCACAAAGATATAAGTGCAAGGATATGTGTGTGCCTGTGTGAGTGTGTCTTTGTGTGTGTCTGTGTGTCTGTGTGAGTGTGTCTGTGTGAGTGTGTCTGTGTGTGTCTGTGCGTGTGTCTGTGTGTGTGTGTCTTTGTGTGTGTCTGTGTGTGTCTGTGCATGTGTGTGTCTGTGTGTGTCTGTGTGTGTGTGTCTGTGTCACCATAGTAACCCTAACTAACCCTAATGAACCTTTCATGTTTCCAGTGGAATTTTCCTTCATTTTCTGAGATCATCACAGATCCAAACTCCCTCCCAGGCTGACACCAGAGGCAGAAGAATATACACTAACAATCGTAATGATAGTAGTAGAAACAGTAGTATTAGCAGCACTAGTAGTAACAGTAGAAGTAGAAATAGTAGTATTTCCCCCGTGGCGGACAGCCAAAGCCATGTCAGCAGGGTCAGAGTCAACCCTCCTCAGGAGCCTCTTCTCCTGGCCCCCTGTTGATCTCCGCTCCGTTCAGTCTTTGTGTGGAGCAGCCATGGTATAAAATATCAGTTCATTCAGTTCCCTGTTAAGAGTTCAAATTTGACAGACGTGTGACCCTGGCTTTGCGACTGTGTTTAAAAAAGTTGAACAAAGTTGAATTTATTTTCCTTCTTTTCTCTTTTTAAAATTCATTTATACATGCAGTCAGGACGGGGAGGAAGAAACAAACTGTTAATAAAGAAAAGAGAGGAGAAAATGATAAAAACTAAAGGCAAAATAGGATCAAAACAATTTATGAAACTGAAGCCGCTGCTAATTTCAATGTCCATTTCTATTCATGAATATCATTCATTATAATCATTAATTATTACTTGTTAATATTGTTCATTATTATGTATTATTAGTTCTATTTTTTGTTTATTAACATTTCAGTTTATTTAAACCAGGCTCACTGATGTGAATGAAGCAGGTGGAGGAGTCCTCCAACCAGAGGTGTCAGACCAAAGTATTAATACCTGAACTTCTCTTTGAGACACAGCTCCGCGTGCACGTATGTGAGCGGAGCAGCACATACATGCACGTATGTGAGCAGAGCAGCACATACATGCACGTATGTGAGCGGAGCAGCACATACATGCACGTATGTGAGCGGAGCAGCACATACATGCACGTATGTGAGCGGAGCAGCACATACATGCACGTATGTGAGCGGAGCAGCACATACATGCACGTATGTGAGCAGAGCAGCACATACGTGCATGTATGTGCATGTTTGTGCCAATAAAACATGAAACAGATTCCATCTGAGCAGCTTTTGGCCGCTTCATCCACGTGTGAAACACAAACGCAATAATCCAACAGGAAGCTTCAAAGGCGCGGCTCATTTACAGCACGTATGTATGTATGTGATCAGAGCTGAGACGGCGTGGGAGCCTGAGCACGGAGACAAAAGCGGCATGTCACATCAAAGAGAAGAACACAGAGGGGCTGGCGAGGAGGGATGGACTCCAGCGAGGAGAGGAGGGATGAGGCAGGAGGAGAAGCTCCAAGACCTGTGCCTTCCTGCGTCAGCTTAAAGTTAATACTCACTGCTATCGTTTAACTCTCCACCCACATACGACTGCATCTCATCCCACACACACACACACACACACACACACACACACACAATTAAAGCAGAGGCAAAATAAAGCCAACAATTAAGAGACGGCATACACAAACACCACCCACTGAGCATCACATACACACACACACACACACACACGCATACACACACATTTTATCTGAGTACAGCAGCGCCGCCTCACACTGCAAACACACACACACACACACTGACAAAGCCAGATACAGTGCATCATCAACTGGCTTCGTAGGTGGTCTCTCGTCTTTTCTCTCTCTCCTACTCTCCATCTCTGTCTCTTTCATCCTGTCTGCTCCACTTCCACATTCACTGTGACGACGTCGCCTCCAGGATAATGTGCTTGAAGATTAAGCTGCAACTTTCAGAGTGAGCAACATGGGCTTTTGAAAGGCGATGAATTAAACAACTGGCCACTCGCCATGCCTGGTTTTAATCCTGCTGATGGCCCATTTAGCCCATGTTAAACTGCAACCCTGGTGCACGGCGCCATCCTGGAGCCGACCTTATTTTTGCATCATAAAGAATCTCAGTCTCACAGATTTGCAGGAACAAGTTATGAAGACCATAGAGGTTGTTTGTCCGCCATCTTAAACAACACAAACATTTTTATCTGCGGCCTTCAAAACACGACAACCTATCTGGTCATTATTAACATCCAAATAAAGATCTAAGGGAGAACGAATGAAAGAGAACATCATTTCATGCTTCAGCTGAAAGATGAGAATGAAATGGGAATAATAGAAATAAGAGACAGGAAAAATAAAATGTGAAAGCTGTGGATGAAGCAAAGTGGAGCAGCCTCTCGTCGCCATGTGAAGGGTACTTCCTGTGTGATGATGAAATCTATCAGCGTTTGTCATCATCACCACATCATGGCATCCCTGATCAGCCGCTATGACGCTCCAGGGTACGAAGGGGGTTCTGATGGAGAACCTGCTGCTGTTGGTTGGAAGATGCACTTCTTAAGAGCCTGGTTAGGGTTCGTCTATGAGGAAGTCTTCTGTTATTTGACAAACACACACAGACACACACACTCACACACACTGCTTAAATTTACAGTCACTTGAAATGATGTGAAGTTTCCCAGCAACCGGAAGAACCCAGAGGAACATTCTCCTCTTCTCCTTCTCTCCTCCCTGACTGCTAAAAATAAGAAAAGGGCTGGCGAAGAATGAGGATATGTGGGGAGGAAAGCGATGACAGGAAGAGAAAAAAGATCAGGGAAAGAAATGGTGAGTAGAAGAGTGGCAGATGAATGAAAGAGGAAATAAGGAGGAGGAACAGTGAGGGAGAAGAGGAGTGAACGAGGAGAGAGGAGCAGAGCAGAAAAAGACAGCCGTCATGTAAGTTTAATGGCCTTGCTGTTACTGAGCTGAAGGGGGAAAGTTGTGAGGAGACCAAGGGAGGCTGAGGAGGTCCAGAAGGCTTGGCGGGGGGGGGGGGGGGGGGGTGCAGCGGACACACACACACAAACACACACACTGATGCAGAGGCAGGTGCAGCACCAGAGACTCTGGATACTCGCTCCCATGTGAAGAGCCTATAACGTCAACGGCATCATGCTCACCACTTATCTATTATTCAGGAGTAAAGAGGAACAGAGAGGAGCAGCGCTAAATAAAGAGTTGTAGCTCCAGACGGGAGGGAGGGGGAGGGAGGAGGAGGGAGGAGGAGGGAGGAGACGGTCCTGCTACAGGACAGCAGACACATTCATGGAGTCCCGCTCCTCCAGCTGGACCTAAAACGCCATGTTTTCATTGTAAAATAATGCCGAGCTGGTTCAGAACGTGGCCGGTTTTACTACTTTGTCCAGGGGATGGAAAGCAGGCCAGTGAGGACCTGCCCCAAATCTCTGCCCCGGCTGGTGACCAGCTCTGAGGTTCCCAGCAGACTGCAGTCTCCTTCAGCGCATCGCTGGATTCTTCTGTTTGCAAACTCTCATTGGCTGTGAGAAAGTTGAGATAAATCCCTAGAACTCCCCCCAGCCCCCCAACCCCCCAGCCCCTCAGCCCTCCAGCTCTCCAACCCTTTACAAAATCAGAACTAAAAAAATAGAGCGAATCCAGATAGCGAATCAAATGCAGCAGATTTGTTCCATTAACTGCAAAACCAAGTTGTTTCTCAGTGTTGTGAAGCTTCCTCAAGCCGTCCTGGTCGGTGCGGCTCGCTGAGGTCCGATCTCTGCACGTTTGGGTCCATTTTTACAGTGAAAGAAAGAGCGGTCAGTCAGCTCAACAATGTTGGTCGACATTTAACAGATAGCAGAGTATCTTTGTACAAACAACCTGCCAGTCCTGAAGAGACACTTCATATTCAGACAGACCTCGACTCCTGGGGTGGGACGGCGGATGCAACAGTCACATGGATGTGAATGGAGGCGGAGGGAGACACAAGCATGAGAACAAAGCTTTTAAGAATTAAAGCTGCTCCTCTCTTGACCCGGCCTCGGCTCAGAAGCACATCCAGATCCATATTTAAACACAGTATTCACTGCGGTATGTTCTGCACCGCCGGCTCACGCGATCACATGGCATAAATAAAGACGCGCTGGCGTCTACAGCAACGCACACAACAAGCAAACACTGGGAGCAGCTTTGCCTCTGCTTAGCGAGCCCACACCGCTGCTCGCTGGCTGATCAAAGAGGCCATTATTAGAGACAATTGGGCTCCTCTCTAAGCCTCCTCCCTCCCTCTCTCTTTACAAGTCTTTCTCCTCTGTTTCTCCTCTCACCTGTCCTGCATCATCAGCGTCCATCTGCAACGATCAAGCTTCTCCACAGTTCTCCCTCTCAGGTAGGACAACAGAGGAGGAACACGAGGGAGGAGCACCAGGGTTTTTGGTGTGGTTTTGGCCTTTAGCTTCTACACCTCACAGTTCTACGCTCCAACCAAACAGCCTCACAGATCACGGACACCTGTGACACAGCATAGACCTGGGAGATGCTGGTCACCTGCCGGGACACTGGGAGTTAACCAGTAGGGCTTACTGGGGGATAACAACACTGTTCTCGCTCCATGAGCAGAGCCAGTGTCCCCAGTGGCACAGCCACGGAGGCTGACTGGGATTACAACAATACAACCTCCTTCAAGCTGTCGACGCACACCTCAGCACCATGGAGGAGGAACCGGATCCATTGGAACGCCATGATGTCCATGACAGTTAGTTGAACATGTGATTACGCACATTCTAGATATTACCAGCTGACATCTCGGAGGTTTCCCATTGACCAGCCAGTTACTGGACCACAGTGGAGCCATTCTGCCACGCATGTAAAGACGCACTGACCAAGGAACTTGAGGCGGACTTAAGGGTGGTTTCATTTCCGTGCATTCATGGTTAGGTGGCGCGGCTCCACAGGTGGTGATGTCAACGTCTCCTCAGCTGTCACTCACCTCCAACAGCACCTAAGTATATCAGTAAATAAGTTACGTTATTGATCTCTCCTTGTCATCGCTCTTCTATTGCAACATCCCTGGTGTGTGTGTGTGTGTGTGTGTGTGTGTGTGTGTGTGTGTTTCAAGGGGTAACCGGTGCCACATAATTTTAACTTATTCACAGCTTCCATGAGATGATTGACACCTGGATCAACCGATCACCATGACAACAGATGGCAGATATTTGTTGGTTACACAGGTAAATCAGCCTTCCGCTGGGAGGAAGGATGAGTTGTCTCTTCCTTTATTCTCCATGTGTGAATGTCCTCTCCAACCTCCCCTGTCCTCCTCTTCCATCCTCCTCTCTCCCTCTCTCCTGCGGCTCTCACCATCTCTGACAAAGCCTTGAGCAGCTGCCAGCAGCCCCCCAAGAGCCAACTGACTTCCTGCTAAAAATAAGAGCTGAGGGAAGAATCTCAGAGCGCTGCCACCGCGTGAGAGGCAGCAGGAGCTGGGACGGGAGAGAGATCTGGAGTCTGCGGAAGAGGAGTGACATCAGAATGGAAAATAATAGGAAGGAAAAGAGAATGTGAAGGAGCCAGAGAGAAAGAAATGACACAATTTGAGACGGAAGATATCGTCCCAGTCTCCTTTTGACTGTTCAGTCAAATAAATCATTGTCAACTTCTTCCACCTTCCAGGTGATGGCAGATAAAAATAGAAAGACTGAGAAGAGACCAGGGACGGAGGGATGGCGTCACCTGACCAACCGTTTACACCTTTAGACTTCTCCAAAATGAAAAGAATAAATCTGACAGCACACACAAACAGCAAGAGTCAGGTTCATCTACAGAGGGAGAACGTGTGTGGGGGGTGAATAGGGGCTAGATTATAAATAGTTATATGAGAGGAAAGATGCATACGGTTGAGGAGACAATGATGGAGGGGCAGAGGAAGAAGGGATGAACTTCCGAGGCAGCAGCAGGCCAGTTTGGCTCAGTTATCTGTTCCTCGCCATCTCCCCCGCCGCCTCGCTCACCACTAGAGTGCAGACTCGCTGATTCGCAGCTCGTCCTCCCTGCAGCATTACTGAGTGTGTGAGGCGGGGAAGGACGGTCTCCCCCTTCTTCACTTCCCTTCCTCAGCAGTAAAAGGGATGAAAACACAAAGGCCCGTACACCCGCTAACAGGCTTGCGCCGTTCTCTGAAGCTTTTTGGCAGTGTGGATGACACCGACGGCAATAATGAGATGGCGACGATAGTCAGATCTGGAGCCGCTCTGCTCCCTCAATCTGTTGAAGATTCACCAAGTCGACAGTTTTCTTTTGCCTGGCTCCATGCTCGTCACCTCATTCAGCTCCTACCAGATACTACGGGGTGATGATAAGACCAAGCGTGAGTCAGAGCTGAGATAAGATGCTTCCAGTGGACGCTGGTGGTGCGGAGCCAGAGACGGCCAGTCTGAGCTGAGGGAAGCCCAGACACAAGGAACCAAAACCCCCAGGATCTCTGGCGCATTCTGAGCCACCAATATTTTCAAATGACTTAACAGCTGATGGGCTCCATGTTCCACTGCTGAATGGAACGAAGAATATGTAGAACATAAATGCACACATCACCACTCACGCCCTGTCAGCTGTGTAGCAGAACGCTGATCATCCAGAGGATCGATAACCAATGAAGTTCCCAGTTGCCTAGAGAGGTTACAGCGGTTCAGTATTCAGATGCTCAGGGCAAACCACACCAACGCTTCACCGTGATTGAAAATCTGGATGCACGTTCAGGAGTAGAGAAGCGGCTGTGGGAGCGTTGGGGAGGGACAGTGGATGGAGGGTCAGAACCGTCCTTCAGTCCTGATGTGGCTGCCACATGCTCCTGCCTGGTGGTGGTGGTCATGGGGGTCCTGGTCTAGTAGGTGAACCAGATCCCAGGACATTCCTGCTGTCTTGGCCAGTGGCTGCAGACGGTCCTGGGGCTGCCAAGGGTGCTCTCTAGGGGTGCAACGGATCAAAAAACTCACAGATCGGATCGTTTCACGGATCAGAGCCACGGATCGGATCATTTTTCAGATCAGCAAAAAATAAATAAAACAAGAATAAAACAAGACAAATAAACAACTTTCTTTCATTTATTTTGTAAACCAACTGAATATGGCCTCAGCTATAAAGACACCGATAGATTTTGTGATGCTTGAGCCCGGTCAGACTGCAGCAAGGGTCTGTTTCAAGGAGTTTGTTGAGCAGCGTTCGTTTTCTCTCCTTTCAGGGAACCACCAGGGTGATGTCGCTTCAAATGCGTGGCCACGCTCGATGTGTTCGCACTTCCATTTGGCTTTCTTGTGCCACAGTGCCTACACACCGTCACGGTTTTATCAACTAACCTTTTTCCTTCTTGATGATTGACGGGGCAGCCAAAATGCTCCCATACGGGAGATTTAAACGACGCGGGGCGCTCGAGCTCTTCGGTTCCTCCGCTCGCCATTACGCTACACTAACAAGTATTTGGATTGAACTGCGTGACCGCGCTACTGATCAAATCAATCTGCGGATCACGTGTGTACCGAACCGAAGATACTGATCCGACCGGATCACGGATCAATGGTGATCCGTTGCACCACTAATGCTCTCCATCAAGCACCTGCAGAAGTTGCTGAGGATTCATCCTGGCGTGCAGACAACTGTCTCAGGAAGCGCAGGTGCTGCCAAGCTTCCCCCACCAGGGGTGCTCTGTTGTGGATCCAAGTCAGACCCTCAGAGGTCTCAACAGCCAGGAATGAGCTCACTCCCTCCACCTCAGCCCCTCCAGTGGCTGGCTCCTCTGTCCTACCTGACCCCCCCATCCAGACACAGCTGTGTGGGTGAGGAGTGCGTGCGGCCCTGCAGGGTTCCTGAGTTCAGGATTATTGTGCTGGATGTGCCTTGTGTTCTAGCGGAACCTGGTTACAGAGGCTGGCTCTGACAACTTGATGATGAGCTTCGATGACATCACCGTGTTAAAGTTCCAACAGTCAGCGGCGTGTTTCTTCAGGTTTACTTCCTCAAACCACTGGGCGGCGCTATGACTTTGACAGCAACGTGTCTTGTCGATGTTCACGGCCGGGACGCTCATCAAATCATGTCCTGTGCACCACTGTTGTATTTTAAGGTGAAACATTCAACATGGCTGCCTCGCCATGGTCCAGCCCTCCCACTAACACATCCCCTCCATCCTGGGGTGTTTGACCCAAGTGAAATCTGGTCGAGCCACAAGAGAGCGACATCCAAGTGTAGCAACAACAGTGACCACAAGGTGGCACTAAGGTTTCATCATCTAGGCTACATTGACATGGCTACATGGGCGGCATGGCTCAGGGGTGGAGTGGCCGTCTAGCAACCGAAGGGTCTCTGGTTCGATCCTGGACCCTGGTGACCATGTCCAAGTGTCCTTGAGCAAGATACTGAACCCATAATTGCTCCTGATGAGTAGGTTGGTGCCTTGCATGGCAGCCTCCACCATCAGTGAGTGAGTGTGTGTGTGAACGGGTGAATGAGACGACACTGTAAAGAGCTTGGAGTGCCGCTCAGGTAGCGAAGCGCTGAATAAAACTGAGTCCATTTACCATTGAAAATCCGCCTCAGCCGTCCTCTCACAGACAAAGGCCACAGACCCATGATCTCCTCTCAGCTGGTCTGTGGAGGCACTGACATGTAGCACAATTAAAAGAGTTCAAATACCAGCTAGACTGGCAGGATGACGGTCCAGGATCTGGTCCACACTGACGTCACAGCAGCAGCGTTACCTGGTTGTGGTTCTGAAAGCCTGATCCTGCAGACCCAGCAGATCCAGCTGCTGCTGGACCGGCAGGAAGCTAACGAGATGCGTCCCCTCACTCAGGTGCAGTAAATCAAGACAAATTCAGCCGCTGTCGTAAAAACAGTTTTATATGTGAAAAAAAATCTGAACTGAGATTTGGGACAAAGGATGTAGGACATGAAAAACTGGAAAAGTCCAAAAGTTTGGGAATGTTTTTAAGGTTTGATTGAATTTTTATCCATGAACGAACGGGAAGTTGAAGAAGCACAGAAAATGTGTGTAGAAATGTCAGATCATCGTAAAAGGAGAACATTCCCTGAAACATTCAATATTCCAGCAAGTTTGGAAGGCATGAATGGGAAAAGTGCACACAAGCGTGACAGTGACGCTGCGGGGTGGAGCCGGACGAACGACTGATGGAGGACAACAAGGCAACGTGCTGTGAATCCTCCCAATACAAACTGGAGAATATTTGGTTGGTTCCTGCTCCTCTGCCCCCCCCAGCAGCCTGGAACAAAGGCCAGTCAGCAGCAGGGTTCTAAAAGACGGTACGATCCTCCAGTCCCTGAGAAGCTGATGATTAAAACATGGGAGTCCCTAAACAAGGTGTTCTAAACACGTTCAGCGCTGCACTGAATCTAAGACTACACCATCACGACGGGACTCAGATCCAGAACAACAGGCCTGCCCCCTGTTCTGAATCCACAACCAAAACCTTCAGAGATGCTGACCTAGCCAGTCGTTGAATTTCTTGACCTCAGAGGGCAGCCCCAGCTCCGTGAAGTCCCCGGCATGGATGAACACGTCCCCGTACGGCATCTGGATGGCGTCGGTGCGGGAGTGAGTGTCCGAGATGCACACAAAGCGGGTGTAGCCCGGCGGTTTGGGCGTGTCGTGGGGCATCGGGTCCACCCTGAACCAAGGAAACAAAAGAAAAGAAAGTTGAGGGAGAGAAGGTAAAATCAGGTTACTGCAGCGATAGTCGTGCTCAAACAATACAGGAGGAAGAAGTCTCTCTGGTAAGGGGCTGACAAAGAAAGAAGTTTGAATTAGTATCCTGTAGAAAATGATCCCCCCAGACTGGAGCGAGAGGAAGCAGTGATAACTGAGAGCGAGGAGCCACAATAAAAGTGCGGTGCTGAGAGAGAGACGGAGAAATATGCCGAGATACAGAAAGAACAAAGTGCAGATATAGAAAGAGAGTCCTGTGGGATTTCCAGCCAGTGAGTGGATTCTCCGGGTCTCCAGGGGAAGAGGGGCGCTGGTGAATAACCATGGCCCACTTTAGTGAGCTCTCCTCCAGGTACAATGATACCCTGCATCTTCCTCTTCCTCCTCAACAAAGCAGCACAAAAGTGGGGAAGAGAGAAGCAGACAGATCTGCATGTAGGACAGTAAGCGTGAGGTGAGACTCGCCAGGTAACAGAGGCAGCGTCCCCCGCTGACCTGCTGACACGCCCCCCCACACGCGCACCAGTGCCCCACGACCCAACGCGTCTACCACTGCTGTACTCATTCTGTCTTTGCGTTTGATAATTACAACAAATAAGACGAGGAATGTTGATTCATTTAACTCCAACCAGTGTTTAAGAATAAGGATCCTGCTTCTTCTTCTGTTTCACTGTCAGACATCGCATCCATGCAAGGTGACTGTGACCTTTAACCTTTGACCGCAAAACCCTTCTCAGGTCGTCCACGAGTGCCAGTGGACATTTGAGTTGGATTTGAATCCATTTCCTCGAAGTGTTGCAGTATATCGTGTTAACACAGTATTTCAAAGGGGAATCGAAGGAAACAAAGGACCAGGGGCCTCATGTATCAACGCGGTTTATGTAAGTAAAACTTGCGTACGCCAGGATCCACGCTCACGTTCAGATGTATCAACGCGAAAAGTTCGTCGATCCTTGCGTTGTTTCACGCCAACTCTGGAGGGGCCGTAGAAGTTGGCTGAAAGCCGATTCTTGCGTTCACTGCATTTTGGTCCGTTGGCGACACCCTGTGGCGGTGTTTGGTAACTGACATTATTTGATAACCGCGCCAGAATTTCATTTCCACAGTGTGAATGGGTGAGAAGCTACTCCACGATTCATGAAGCCAGATTCATTTATTTTGTTCACGAAACGTCCCAGA